>NC_135955.1:43073482-43392094 GCF_053455715.1 Rhinoraja longicauda | reverse complement strand
CTCGTTCCATGAGTTGTTTCGCACTCCGGACGGCGCGTTCGGCGAGCCCATTGGACTGCGGGAATTTGGGGCTGATGGTAATGTGTTGAAAGTCCCATCATTTAGCAAAGTTCTTAAATGCTTGGCTGGTGAATTGCCTGCCGTTGTCAGACTGAATATGTGCAGGGGAGCCATGTACGGAGAGGTGACGTTGCAGCTTCTCGATCACAGCCTCTGAGGAAATGGTCTGCAGAAGGTCTATCTCGAACCAGCCCGAGTAAGAGTCAACCAAAACCAGGTAGTGTTTCCCATGCCATTCGAAGATGTCGGTAGCCAACGAGGACCATGGAATAGGTGTCACAGTTTGGGGCAGTAGGGGCTGCTTCTGCTGATGTGGCGCCAAGCTGTTACAGACAGTGCACGTTTCGGTTCTTCCACGTATGTATTTGGTCATCCCGGGCCAGTAAAACATGCTTTGCGCCCGTTGAAGGGTTGCCTCCGCGCCGGGGTGACCCCTGTGGACGTTGGTGTAGTATTCGTCCCGGAGTGCGGCTGGGACCATCACTTTGTGGCCCTTGACTATGAATCCGTCCTGAAGCACTAGTTCGTCACGAACCAGGAAGTAGGGGCGTATCTCAGGAGGTGTGTTTGACTGTTTGTGGGGCAAACCGCCCCGTATGACTGTGGACAGCAATTGTAAAGTCTCATCAGCAGCCGTGTGTTCGGCATGTAAGCCGTTGTATCTTAGCATGTAACAAAGTACTTAAGTACATGCTAAGATACAACGCATCATTTTATTGATGCACTTACAGCATAGGACCTGCAGTACATTACAGCTCCAAGCTGCTACATCTACTGCCTGATGTAGGCGAGTTCTTAATATTATAAAGCACGTACTAGGCAAGACTACTACTAACAAGCACTACGATTGGCTAGCATGCAATAGCCCATCTACAAGTTTAAAACCAATACTGGTGTTAAATTCTGACAGCACCATTTTGCACCACTTTGACACCTATACTCCAGATACCTACAGTGTGTTTAGTTTGTTGCTAGTTTAGAACTTTTAAAAATATAAATGTAATTAAGATTTCAAACAACTTTATAACATGGCCATTGTAACTGTTAATACAAGCAATGGAGATGGAGGGGAAAGTTGTAGCTCAGGGCTACCATTACATTGGTTTTATTTGTTCATAAAATGAGAGGTGTATACAGACATTTTCCATTGGAATCAATGGAAAGGCAATGCGCTGGAGAGTAAAATTGAGCACAGTGTGAAACCAACAGCTTTCCCAGCAATTTTTAAATAGTCAAATGCGTTTAAAACAACACTCAATGCTGATGTACTTCCCTTAATAATGATCTGGCTTGTATTTCATCTTTATGCAAATGCGAGATAAAATAGTTTAAATAGGTTTATTGCTTTCCATACATTGGATATACAGTATTGTACAAATACAATTTATCCAAATGCCTTAGGTCAATTGTATTTCCTGATTGTGTCATACCCAAATAGAAATAGTGTGGACTAAATTTCAACTTCACAGGAATGGAGGTCCTTCATAATGTAAAAATATTATATCCATGATGTGTCTTTAACCTATTGCAGACTAAGCATAAGCCATACCAACATTTCTCGCAGATGGACAGATGCAAGTCAATGTTAATACCATATTCAGTCGAAAGCTCTCTTGATTTTAAAGACAGTCATTCCCATCTCAACTCTTAAAATGAGCTTTTTGCACCATGCATTGCATCAAAGAACTTTGGCAATCTGTTACACATTGCAGCCATTGCACACTGGTGGTGGAGGGAATAAATATTTTGATTGTAATTAGAGGGTCAATCAAGCAGTTTGTTTGATGAAAGACTCAAAATGTCGGAGTAACTCTGCGGGACAGGCAGCATCTATGGAGAGAAGGAATGGGTGAGGCTTTGGGTCGAGACCCTTCTTCAGCCTAAAGCAGTTTGTTTTGTCCTGGATGATATTAAATTCAGCATGGATTTACGAAGGGGAAATCATGCTTGACAAATCTACTGGAATTTTTTGAGGATGTAACTAGGAAAATTGACAGGGGAGAGTCAGTGGATGTGGTGTACCTCGACTTTCAGAAAGCCTTCGACAAGGTCCCACATAGGAGATTAGTGGGCAAAATTAGAGCACATGGTATTGGGGGTAGGGTACTGACATGGATAGAAAATTGGTTGACAGACAGAAAGCAAAGAGTGGGGATAAATGGGTCCCTTTCGGAATGGCAGGCAGTGACCAGTGGGGTACCACAAGGTTCGGTGCTGGGACCCCAGCTATTTACGATATACATTAATGACTTAGATGAAGGGATTAAAAGTACCATTAGCAAATTTGCAGATGATACTAAGCTGGGGGGTAGTGTGAATTGTGAGGAAGATGCAATAAGGCTGCAGGGTGACTTGGACAGGTTGTGTGAGTGGGCGGATACATGGCAGATGCAGTTTAATGTAGATAAATGTGAGGTTATTCACTTTGGAAGTAAGAATAGAAAGGCAGATTATTATCTGAATGGTGTCAAGTTAGGAAGAGGGGATGTTCAACGAGATCTGGGTGTCCTAGTGCATCAGTCACTGAAAGGAAACATGCAGGTACAGCAGGCAGTGAAGAAAGCCAATGGAATGTTGGCCTTCATAACAAGAGGAGTTGAGTATAGAAGCAAAGAGGTCCTTCTACAGTTGTACCGGGCCCTGGTGAGACCGCACCTGGAGTACTGTGTGCAGTTTTGGTCTCCAAATTTGAGGAAGGATATTCTTGCTATTGAGGGCGTGCAGCGTAGGTTCACTAGGTTAATTCCCGGAATGGCGGGACTGTCGTATGTTGAAAGGCTGGAGCAATTAGGCTTGTATACTGGAATTTAGAAGGATGAGGGGGGATCTTATTGAAACACATAAGATAATTAGGGGATTGGACACATTAGAGGCAGGAAACATGTTCCCAATGTTGGGGGAGTCCAGAACAAGGGGCCACAGTTTAAGAATAAGGGGTAGGCCATTTAGAACGGAGATGAGGAAGAACTTTTTCAGTCAGAGAGTGGTGAAGGTGTGGAATTCTCTGCCTCAGAAGACAGTGGAGGCCAGTTCGTTGGATGCTTTCAAGAGAGAGCTGGATAGAGCTCTTAAGGATAGCGGAGTGAGGGGGTATGGGGAGAAGGCAGGAACGGGGTACTGATTGAGAGTGATCAGCCATGATCGTATTGAATGGCGGTGCTGGCTCGAATGCTGGCTGAATGGCCTACTCCTGCACCTATTGTCTATTGTCTATTGTCTATTGAATTGCTTGAGTAAGTGGCAACGATGGTCACCTGCATAAGGCACTGGCATCTTAAAGGAAAGTGGTTCACAGTCAACCATCTTGGTCTTCAGATTTCACTGCAGCACTTCCACAGAACAGTGTCCCTGGCTCAGTCATCTTCAGGTGTTTCATCAATCATTGACCATATTCCCATTACATGCTCAGAACTGAGGATATTGACTGGTAAAGTGCTGGATCAGTGATGATTGCATGGTGTTAAATCCATCCACGACTCCATCAGCAAATGAAGCAGAGCACAGCTGCATGCAGTAACTTCTGGATAACAACCAGGCATGAGTTGGGGTGGCAAGTAATATTCAGGCGTAAGAAGTGCCAGGCATTGACCATTTCCAATTAGAGAGTGAGTCAAACAATATAACTCTGACATCAAATGGCATTACTATTTCTGTGTCCCCTGCCATTGACATCCCGAGGTTCACCATTAACTTGAAACTGAACAAGACTGGCGACATGAATACTGTTTCTATGAGAGCAGGTCAAAGTTTGGGTATCTACAAGAAGTGACTCAACAACAGAGGATGGACAAAGGTTATCCACATGCCACGTGCTCTGAAGACAGCGGAATTGATTGTAGACATTAGGAGAGCTCCCCCTCCCCTCCCCCCACTCATCATCAACAACACTTCAGTCACAGTTGTGGAATGATTTAAGTTCCTCAGAACCATCTCCAAGGACCTTAAATGGGAGGCCACCATCGACTCCAGTCAAAAAGGCCCCACAGAGGATGTGTACTTCCTGCGGCAGCTGAGGAAACACAACCTGCCACAGGCAATGATGGTCCAGTTTTACACTACCATCATAGAGTCTGTCCTCACCTTCTCCAGCATGGTCTGGTTTGGCTCAGCCACCAAGCATGACATCTGAAGGCTGCAGTCCATCGTTCGATCATCAGAGAAAGTTGTTGGCTGTAACCTTCCACCCGTTGACGAACTGTGCACTGCAAGGGCCAGGAAGCGAGCGAGTAAGATCATCTCTGACCCCTCTCACCCTGGCCACAAACTCTTTGAAGTACTTCCCTCTGGGAGGCGACTCCAGACTATCAAAGCCGCTACAGCCAGACATAAAAACAGCTTCTTCCCACGAGCAGTAGCTCTACTCAACAGCCAAATGTCTGCAGCCTCTTTTTACTCTGGTACTTTATTTTCACGTTTAAATTATAATGTTTTATTTTTCATTGTCTGCTGTATATCATGTTTTTACCATGTACGAACAAAGCACCAAGTCAAATTCCTTGTACGTATACATTCTTGGGCAATAAATTTAATCTGATTCTGATTCTGGATCAAAAGGCATAAATCAGGAGTGTGAAGGAACACTGCCACTTACTCCTCGATATCATCCAGGACGAAACAAACTGCAGTTACTCACCTACACTACACCCAGAGCTTTTCACAAACTCATGACCCCTGCCACCAAGGAAGACAAGTGTAGCTGGAGCAAGGGAATGCCACCAGCAGCAAGTTCCCTTCAAGTCACACAGCATTCTGACTTGGAAATACACCACCACGCTTTCATCATCACCAAATTCAAATCCTGAAGATTCCTTCCCAAAATCCCTTCAGAGTACCTTCACCAGAAGGACTACATGGCTTCAAGAGGGCTGCTCCCCACCACTGTCTCAAGGGCAAATAACAATAGGGAATAAAAGCTAGCCTGGTCAGTGAAGTGAATTAAGATTCATAACTCATTCATACCAGGATTTGCTGCAAATATAAAGTTGCGCGGCAAAAGCTTCTTTGCTCTTTTTTTTTATTAACACTGGTCTCTGATGGCTGGCAAAAGCATTTCATGCCACTTCATGTCCCAAACTATGATTATGTTGGATAACTGGGGGGTTATGTTTTCAAGAGTGAGTATTTGGAGACTTATGATTGCTGGAGTTAATGGAAAGCTTGAGAGCAATAATAGATGTGAATAACAACAGAGGAGTAGTTATTCAAAACAGAAGTCGGGGAAATAGAACATACACAGTGCAATGTGCATTTAGAAATAGGTTCTGTTGACTATATCTTCTTGCCATCTAAGTGCTGTTGTTCTTACGTTTCAATATAGATTCTGGATCTGGCTTTGTATCATTCAGAGATAATAATACAAATGTAAGCAGTGTATACAAAATATTGCATTACATTATATACCTTTCATTATGTTGTTTTATATTCTTGCAAACACATCAAACCTTGAACCCAATTCAGCAGATAAATTTTATGAATTGTGTGTGCACTCCTCAAACCGTTGCACAGCACAACATCCAAGTTTTGCGATTGTCAATCACTTTGAACTGTCATCGGGCACCATAACTGTTATTAGAACCACAGTACAGGATACATATGCATGCAAATAGACACTTATGGGGGCAGCTATGCTCTCTTTCTCAGTTCTGATAAAGACTCTTCCAAAGATGCGGTCTGACAGTCTGTTTCCAGCATGTCCTGTTCCAGTATGTTCCCTAATTTTGACTCGTGATCCAATCCCCAGTCTAGAAACAAGCTGTAACCAAATTAGAATCTTACCCGGATGTAGAAGTGTACTGGTTATAGAAGGAAGCAACCCAGACACCTCAAGTAAACATACAATTCAAGATCCAGACCTGGCTGGCTCTGATATTCCTCACAAAGATGTTAGAATACCATCAACTAACCAAGAATATTAACTAACCAAAGGAAAATCAAAGCAGGCCACTCTGTTGATCTCCAGTCTGCTCCACGTACGGATCAGTAACCCACACTATAAACCACACTACAACTTGTGTGATATGTATCTGCTGTTACCAACTACAGCACAGTGGCACAGCTAGTAGAGCTACTGCCTCACAGCTTCAGTCACCCAGGTTCATTCCTGACCTCAGATGCTGTCAGTGTAGAGTTTGCACTCTCCCTGTGACAGCGTTTCGTCCCACATCCCAAGGACGTGCAAGTGCGTAGGTTAATTGATCTCTGTAAATTATCCCGAGTGTGTAGGGAGTGGATGAGAAAGTGGGATAACATAGAACTATTGTGAATGGGTGATTGATGCATGGTGTGGACTTGGTGGGCCAAAGGGTCTGTTTCAATGCTGTTTCTCCCTAACCTACTCATCCCAAATGCCTTCCAATATATTATATGTCCATAGCGTTTCCAATCTCAACAACATTACCATTTTGAAGGTGAAGCTTATGCTCTACCAATAGTTGGGTATATTTGGGTAGGACTAATATGTATTGATATAGGAATTATAACAATGGAATTTGGATGTGTCACAATGTGTAGCAAGGGACTGCAGATGCTTGTTTACACCGAAGATAGATACAAAACGCTGGAGTAACGCAGCGGGTCAGGCAGCATCTCTGGAGAAGAGGAATAGGTGACTCACAGAGATACTCTAGCATTTTGTGTCTATCTTTATCGATGTGTCACAATATGTACCCTGTCTCTGCATACAATTCGACTGAAAATACTTCAATGATGGAAGATTGAAATGGAAAGAGAATGAAAGTTCACAGACAACACAGGTCTTACCAGCCCATTAATCCTCTGCCACATCGGATCGGCCATATCCTACGGGCCAAAGAAAAAATGCTTTTCAATGTATCCACCAACCGTTCTATCCATAGCCCGTGTTTCTATAAAGCAGGAGATAAAATATATGTCCAATTATTTTGCATTGAGTCATTCAATAAACTACGAAGTATAATAATAAACATCTAACAGGTTTTGCACCACAATACATCAAACCACACATCCTTACACTATCTTGGACAAAACAATTTTTATGCAAACAGATCACAAGCTGTCGGGTTGCAGGTAAATTATACATGTTGCTTGGGTTCATTTAGTCAAGACAAAGCCGCCTCTGTTTTAGTTTGATTTGCACTCTCTGCTGAGAAAGGATAAAACAAAAAATAGGTTTCTTCTCTTCCTGCAACTGCATGGAGCAGAATTTCCCATGGTCCTCTCATATTTAACCAGTCACTCCATTTCATTGACAATTCCATGATCATTACAGGAGATCAAGACAGTCTCTGGTAAAATGGCAGGTGTAATAGGCCCATCTATATTTACAAAGGGCCATGCTGAAATATCACCAGCTTTCCAAAAGTCCTGGGCAGTGATTTTTTAATAAATGGCAAAATTTGAGAATTCTACTCTGTGAAGTATCTTTACTCAAGTTTTAAAGATTACTAGAACAAGTGGACCCGTTGGGCCCAAACCACTCCTGCACTGGTGCAGCACCCTCTCCTTCCCCACTCCCCAAACTCACCTCCCCTCTCCCCCCCACTCCCCCCTCCCTCTCTCCCCCTCACCTCCCTCCACCTCCCTTTGCCCCCCTCCCCTCTTTCCCCCCTCTCCCCCTCTCCTTCCCTCCTACCCTCCCCCTCCCTCCCACCCTCCCTTCCTCCCTTCCCTCCCTCCCTAAACCCCCCACCTCCCTTCCCCCCTTCCCTCCCCACCTCCCCCCCTCCCTCCCTCCTCCCCCCTCCCCCTCCATCCCCCTAATTTACCACCAAAAGAACGACAAACGTTGCCCTTCTGATCTATCTCATGTAGATAAAAGTACCGGATTTTCAGTCCAAGAAACTTTTCATGGAAGGTAATTGTCAATAAATATAATTGTGCTACTCTAAGCTGCTATTTGCGGTTTAAATTCTGTGTGCTAAAATAAATGCAGTCAGGTCTAGACCTATTTCTATACCTAAAGGCATCCAGCAAATGTGTGAAAGCTGCATGCTTCTCTTAAATCACTTTAGACAGTACAGTTGAATCTACATTAACACCGTCGTGCAAAAACCTTCACAATATTCAACTCTGCTGCCATGTTACCACCATCATGTACAACCAGCAATGAATGCAGTAAGGGCTTCACTTCAACCTTATCTAAGTGCTTTATACAAGGACAGGCAACAAGTAGCATAGATGAGGTATGGATTGAACAGAATTGTATGCTGTGTGGCGTTAATATTGAATAATGTAATGCCAGTTGTTGGATTTGGCAGGGCAATTAATATTACTAACTCGTGACAATAAGTCATGACTTAAGAGTTTCATCAAAAACTTTAACTTATGTTTCAGATGTCTGCTGTGCACCTCTATGTTCATTGCACAAGATTGTTCAGAAGTTAAGACTTTCTTTTGCATGGAAATGAAACAAAATTTTCTTCTGGAAAATTAATTGACTATCCTAGAATGGCATACATCTACTGCACATGGCATACAGTTTGGTTATAATTAGTTACTTGTCACAAATTATGACTAAAATGCTTATTATAACATTTTCCATAGAATTTATTTGATCTGACACTTGTAAAATATTTAGATGAAACGAGTTTATAGAGATGTTTACAACTGAACAGTTTGTGCTTCAGGCTACTGACAACTATCATCAGTGCAAGGGTTTCCACATATATTTAGACATTTGTAGTGGATGTGTCACTAAATATTTCAATATTCCTGCAAAAAGGCAGGACTTTAATTGACTGTAACTAATGGTGGTGGAATGTTGGATTTCATGTTAAACTAAGTGGAAAAACTGAAAAAGTATAATTCTTGCTGTATCCCATCAGCAATCAAAACGGTGCCACTCCTTGATGTAAAGGAAATTGCATGGTGTGAGAATCACTCACATGAAATTACCATTTAGTTGGATGAGCTGAAATTTTGCTGCAGATTACTCAAAGCAGGATTTCCAGCTATGCTTTGACTTATTCCAATTTGTTTTATCACAGTCTCCTTTTTGAAGGTCAAGGATTCGCAATGGAGATTTGAGAGCTAACACTAATACTGCGTTGAGGGTGTGCAACACCATTACAGGCACCATCTTTTGCTGAATCATTAAATTAAAACACAGTTAATTCTTTCACTGGTGCATAAAGAACCCTATGATATTATATTAAAGAGCTTCTGGATGGCATGGTTGTGCAACGGTAGAGTTGCTGCTTTAGAGTGCCAGGTTTGATCCTGACCACAGGTGCTTGTCTGTACAGAGTTTTGTACGTGACCTGCGTGGGTTTTCTCTGGGATCTCAGGTTTTCTCCCACACTCGAAAGATGTACAGGTTTGTATAATTGGCTTGGTATCATTGTAAATTGTCCCTAGGGTGTGTCGGATAGTGTCAGTGTGCGGGGATCGTTGGTCGGCGTGGATTCGTGGGCTGAAAGGCCTGTTTCCACACTGTATCTCTAAACTGAACTAAACCTAACAGAAGAATTGTGTGCAGTAACCTGGTCAATTCCTAAGTTCAATGCCTTAAAAACAGCCTCTGGTTTTTCAAAAATATCACTGTTTATGGGAGATGGCTGTGTGCAGATTGAGAGCACATTTGAATTCATCCGTCATTATAATGAGAAACTACCTGAAAGTTATTTCAGAGCTCTACAATGCTCCAGGATGAAGCTGAAGGAAAAAAATGTCAACAGGTAAGTACATTTTCCTTTTCTTCAATGACCTTGCACTGTTTACCAGATCACCTCGTCTAACAGTTATTTCCATTCCTTTATAATTCATAATCCAGCATATTTCAAGGAACGTTCACATGTTTTCCTCTTGGATACATTACCATGGTGACAGAAGATAAATCTTTAATGCCTTGAGCTTCCAGGACAATCTTGAAAGTTTGTGAACCATGTTCTATGAAGAAATTGCAGACATGAATCAACTGAGGAGTCAGCACAAAATAATCAATTGGTTTCTGAGTAGAGCGAACATTGTATTTTAGATCACAAAGCCTTCAGTTTTTTCACTCGTGGGTGTGAAAAAAGCTGACAGCTCCCCTCCAATATACACTTGGTAATGCACACTGAAACTCTTTGCTGTAATGAATGCCTTTTTTTAAAAAGAAATTGGATAGGAAAGGTTTTGAACGATATGGACCAAATGCAGCCAAATGGGATTAGCTTTGATGCAGCACCTTGGTCGGCAAGGACGAGTTGGACTTTAAGAACTGTGTGTGAAAGGTTATCATATGACCTGTGCTAACATTTCAGTTCAGGGAATGGGATGTCAGTTTCCCAATGTTGAATGTCACATCCCTCATTGAGATGGGCAATTAATATTCAGCTTCATGGATACAATGGCATCATTTGATTTCCAACCAGTATCAGAAACTAGTCAGGACTCCAAAAGCAACTTAGCATTTATACCTGAAGGCACAAGACAGCAGAAATGCTCCTGTTTCACCAAGCCAATCCCGGGCTCAGTGATTTACTTTATTTGCCCAGACATTGTGGTGGCACTGCCCCAGCAGCTGTGGCTCGCCTGCAGTCTGTTTGTCTTTCTTCTTTCTTTGTCTATTGTTAGCGTTAGATGTATGTAATAGCCTATTTTTAGCTGTGTATTATGTGGGGAGTAGCGGGGGGGGGGGGGGGGAGGGGTGGCGGAAACTTTAAAAAAATCTCTTTTCTCAACGGAGATGCGACCCTTTTCCTTGTCGTATCTCCGTTCGAGCTACGGCCTAACATCGTGGAGTTGGCGGACTCCGGCTGAGATCGACCTTGAGGGCTCCGGTCACAGGACCTGTGGACCACCCCGACTGCGGCTGCGACTAGCTTCGGAGGCTTCGGCCGCGGGCTCAGTGGACCGCAACACCGGGAGCTCGCAGGTCCATGGCTGGCGACAGGTTTTCGGGAACTTCAGCCATAGCAGCTTCAACCGCCCCGAATTGTAAGGCTCGATTGGCCCATTCGCAGGACCTTCATCATCCTGCGCGGCGGCTTGGCCGCGGCACCTTCCATCGCCCGGCGGGGGCTTAGGACCTTCATCGTCCTGCGCGGCGGCTTGGCCGCGGGTTCTTCCATCGCCCGGCGGGGGCTCAGGACCTTCATCGTCCTGCGCGGTGGCTTGGCCGCGGGTTCTTCCATTGCCCGGCGGGGGCTCAGGACCTTCATCGTCCTGCGCGGCGGCTTGGCCGCGGGTTCTTCCATCGCCCGGCGGGGGCTCAGGACCTTCATCGTCCTGCGCGGCGGCTTGGCCGTGGGTTCTTCCATCGCCCGGCGGGGGCTTAGGACCTTCATCGTCCTGCGCGGCGGCTTGGCCGTGGCACCTTCCATCGCCCGGCGGGGGCTTAAAAAAAAATCAGGAGCCTCGATCGCTTCGACGCAGCAGTTTGACTACCTCCGCAGGAGAAGAACAAAGGAGGAGATAAGACTTTGTTTGTCTTCCTTCACAGTGAGGAGGTGCCTGGAGGAGTCACTGTGATGGATGTTTATGTTAAACTTATGTAATTATGTGTTTTGTGCTCTTTATTGTCATGACTATATGGCAAAGACATTTCATTCAAATTTATTTTTGAATGACAATAAATGCTTCAATTCAATTCAATTCAATTCATTACAGGGATGCTCCCTGACTCACAGACCTATTGTAGCCCACCATCCAAAGGAGGCCACCTCCATGAATGGACTAAGCCTGTTTTGCAGGGGCTATATGACTTAAAGACTGTTCTATGGCTTGGATACAGGCTGATTGTACAAGATATGTAACATTGCTTCACACCACTTTATCAATTGAAGCATGTAACTAATTGCACTGCCTTTGATTTATATTATTTCATTGTAATCTAGTAACTATTGGAACTGGAGTACACAAACAGTAGAAATGCTGCTCATCTTTCTGCAAGTTGTTTTGTTTAATAAAGCTATCAGCAATCCTCCAATATCTTAGTGAACAAATGTGTGAAAGACATGGAAACATATTGGTTGTAATCCCTTGCAAACAAAGTAACGCGTAATGATCACAGTCTGTGTGATCCATGCAAAATAGTGAACGATTGAACAAAATAAGGCTGCCAGTGCTGCTGGATTACCAGGCAAGTAACCTGTCTGAAGAATGGAGACAATGGGAGAGTTGGGAGGGAGGAGGTAGGGGTAGGGGGAGGGGGGCAGGGGGGGGGGCAGGGGGGGGCAGGGGGGGGGCAGGGGTGTGGAGCAGGGGTTGGGGGGGGGGATGGGAAGAGTTCATGTTGAATTGCCTTGGCAGAGAACTGGACCAGATAAAAGATCAAAGTTAAGGTGTGACCCAAAGTAATGCAATCCCAGAGTATGCACCAGATGCATTGTGTGCACAATGCAGCCTGTCTGAAACTGAAAGACTTGACTGTCATACATCCTTTACATGAAACCAGAGGGGAAAATTGTTTGATAATTTCTCAATTGAACTCGGATGACCCACAGATAATTTGAAGATTTCAAAGGACTCACACTTTAAGAGTTCAGATTATTTGCAGCCCCCCTGCCCAAAGGAACAGCTGCTTGGCAAGACAGAGCTAATGCTATAAATTTGCATGGAGACATGCTAAATTGCAGAGCCATCTTCAGCCAGGATGGAAGATTCAGATAAACACAAGATATAAAGCAGGAAAGGACAAATGTAGCCTGGAGCTCAGATGCTTCCAGTGTTGCTAAAAATGTAATGCCTGATTGTGGGAAAAGGTGCAAACAATGTGGATTGGGAAATCATTCCGACCAACAGCGCTCAATGAAGAGAATGTCTAAGGTGTACTGAATGTATTTTCTATGTATATTGTGTTTACAGGCCTATTATGCTGCTGCAACGAAGAATGTTTCTGTTCCATTGTTGATGCATCTAGCAATTCAACACAAAGCAAACCCTTATTGGATGAATTACAGATGTTGATGAGTCAGAGTAAAAGAGGGAGATTGATCGTCAAACTGAATGGTGCTAGTACAACAACCTTGCTCTCAACATCAGTAAAACCAAGGGACTGATTGTTGACTTTAGAAGAGGAAGGCCAAGGATCCATAAACCTGTCTGCATTGAGTTAAAAACTTCAAATCCCCGGGTGTGCATACCTCTGAACCCAGTATCTCTGTCCTGGACCCAGCACATTGAGAAAGCCCATCAACAACTCTACCTCCTTAGAAGACTGAGGATATTTGGTATTTTGATAAGTACTTTCTTAGTAAGGTGTATGGTAGCGTGCATGTGGACTGGTTGCATTATGGTGTGGTTCAGCAACTCAAACACTCAGGAAGATTGCAAACATTTTGAACACTGCCCAGTCCAATACAGGCACTAACCTCCCCACCATCGAAGGGATCTATAGGAGTCACTGCCTCAAAAGGAAAGCCAGCATCATCAAAGACCCACACTACCCTAGCCACACTCTCATTCCTCCACTGCCATTGGGATGAAGGCTCATAAGTTCATTAGTTCTAGAAGCAGAATTAGGCCACCAAGTCTTGTCCACCATTTAAACATGGCTGATCTATCTTTCCCTCTCAACCCCATTCACCTGCCTTCTCCCCATAACCCCTGACCCCCTTATCCAGGTATGAGCCTGAAAACTGTAATGTCCAGGTTCAGGAGCAGCTTCTTCCCAGGAACTCTCAGGCTATTGAATACTGCGAACTCCAAATAAACTGAACTACAAACTGCCTTGGTTGCACTATGGACTTGGGGGAGGGGGGGGGGGGGGGGATATGGAGGGCATTTCTCTTGTCTTTGCACTAGTATGTTTTAACATATTGAACTTCCTTTTGTTGTTTATTACTGAATACTATGTTTGCATATCTGCTGTGCTGCTGCAAGTAAGAATTTCATTGTTCTGTTTCATGGTTAATGACAATAAAACACTTGAAGATGTTTTCAACTGGCCGCTGGCAGCACTTGCTATATAACTTTAGGCATAGAAAACTTTTACTTTGAATACTTTGAAGCCAAAAACCCAACCACCAAAATAAATCATTAGTAGTTAAATAAATCAGTCTTCAAAATTGCTCGCTAATTGCTTTGGGCAACACATTCCATTTTTGTGCACTACCGTTATGAATGGATCATTCACAGTGACTCTTTGTAGCTGATCAACTGTCCACCTTCATCCGCACATGGAAGTAGCAAGATAAATGGTTAAATATTGAATGGAATGAATAAATACATAGGAAACCCTGAGCTAATCAGCAACAGTCAGCTTGGATTTAAAAAGAGGCAGTAATGCTTGACTATTCAATTTTAATTGAATTTTTCAAGAATATAAATGTGTAGATAAAGTGTAGATAATGCAATAGATGTTGTGTATTTGGATTTTCAGAAACTCTTTGATTCTGTGCCATATAAAAGACAGTGTAAAAATGAAGGAATTTGGGATTAAAGCGAATTTAACTGAAAGGATAAGAAGATAGCTAGAGCATGCAGTATTAAAAAGGATTGTAACAATATGGGTAGAAAGGAGGCTCAGAGGCAGTAAATAAACAGCAGGAGTAAAAATGTCGAAGGCCAGCAGTTGTGGATTGGAAATAAAATAAAATGGAACATGTAATTTTCTAGCACTTGTCATGAACTCTGGTTGCCCAAAGAGTAATGGCCATGTGATTTGTTTATCAAGAGACATTGGCTAAATGATAATAATGAACCATTATGCCACAGAATGTAGTTCTCCCATTATCCCAAAAGTAATGCAGTCAACTCTTTCAGCCATCAGAGGGAACAGAGTCTTAGATAACATTGTTTTCAAAAGTCAGCATCTCTGATCATGTAGGACTTCCTCAATCCTGCAGTTCTGCTCCAGAGCATTAAGCATTTTGTGCTAGACTCTCTGGTGCAAAACATGAATCTGCAGCTCACTGAGTTGCATCTTCCTTGGTAGAGCTGGCAATTCTAAGTGGGATTGCAGTGAACCATCCCCTTGAACCAAACGCCAGAATTGCATGAACTCTTAGTAAAGCAGCCATTAGCATGGGGCCAGGTTAGTTTCACTTGCGAGTGAGCACCTGAGAGGAGGAACAGTTCGAGAGCTTTACAAAGCAGTTGTTAACTTCCTGGAATGACTGCTTCTACAGAGCAGAGTTTAATTTAGTTCAGTTTATTATTGTCACGTGTACCGAGGTACAGTGTATGTGCTATCCAGTCAGCAGAGACTATACATGATTACAAACAAGCCGTCCATTATAGACAGATAAATGATAAAGAGAATAACGTTTAGTGTGATAAAATCCACTAAAGTTTGATTAAAGATAGTCCAAGGGTGGCTTCCGGTGGCACCATGCAGTGGTGAAGGTGCAGCATTGAACTCAGCTCCTGCTAAAAATCGTGTAAAAAGCTGTTTCTAAAGTCGGGACCGATTTAAAAACATCCACCGGCGGCAGGTTGGTGTCGTGGGAGTAATATCAGCAAATAATGTCGAGAAATTTGAGCTTTAAAAGGATCTTTTAGATGAAAAAGTTAAAACATCAAAGGGGACCTAAGAAATCCACTATCAGACTCCGGCTGGAAGAAGATTTGGCAGCCCTCCAAACAGCAACTGAAAGTTCAGATGAAGAGTCTGATTCTCAACTAGCAGTATTTGAAATGGCTACGGGAGGAGGGACGAAAAGGACAGAAAAGGAGAAAGAGATGAAGCAGTGGGAAGAAACGGTAAGAGCTAATCTTACTAAAGATCTTACCGTAGATCTTACGAAGGAATTCTCCAAAATGCTTACTAATATGAACAAGATACTGGAGAGTAAATTATCTAAAATGGAGGTTAACCTCTCCAAGAAAACAGAGGCTGCACGTGCTGAATCAAAGGAACAGTTTGAATTTTTGGAGCGACAGCTGTCGGATCTGGATCTGAGGACAACTCAGGAATTTGTGAGAATGGATAATGATTATAAGAAGAAATGTGATGAATTGAAGGAAGGAGTTGATAAGTCGACAGAAGATATGAAGGTGGAAATACGTGAGATGTCTCGGGAAATATCGACACTGAAAGAAGAACAAGGGGTTAATCGCGAACAATTGAATAAATTGACAGACAAAATTCAACACTTCGAAGCTAGATCAAGGAGACAGAACTTGAGGATTGTAGGAGTAAAGGAAGGGCAAGAGCTAGGAATTTTAATGACTGAGCTCGTTACTAAAATACTCAAAGATGTCTTTAAGTTGAAGGAAAATCCGAGGATTGATGTCGCACATCGGGTAGGTCGCTTCAGAAGAGAATTAAATGCTCCCCCAAGACAGATTATTGTGAAATTTTTGGACATTTCAAGTTTGGATAAACTTATGAAGATGATACCACATGGGGAGAGGCTTACAATTGATGGAGAAATTGTCAGATTCTACAGAGACTACCCACGCGAAATACTGGAAAAAAGAAATAATTTTAGAAGAGCAAGCAGCATTCTGCAAGGTAAATCGGAGGTGAGATATGGAGTTGTGTTTCCCGCGAAAATGAAAATTTATTATAACTCTATTCAACGCGCCTTCACGGACCCGGATTTGGCATTTAATTACGCACAAGAAATTGTAAAGAAAATAGAAAAAACAGAAGTAAAAGCGGATGAATAAATGTCTATTGGGAATCCGTGCGGTAATTAAGACGATGGAACTGCTCTAGACATTAACCAGACAGGCTTATCTGTCAGGAATGTGTATGCAATGGACAGGCCCTGGTTTCAACCTTGAACAGATAAGGAGAAGAGAAATAACTGAAAAAACATTTTGAAACAATACGATCAGATTGGAAAGAAAATCAAAGGACATTATGGACTTAAAAAATGGTTTGTAATACAGTATATATGTAATGTAAAGAATTAATTAATTATATAAACTTAAGATCACTAATCAAGGGTTACGCTAATATAGTAATGTTACACTAATAAGAGGAACCAAGTTATTAACCCAATGGATTTAGGGGATAAGGGGTATATAGAGATGATTATTATTAATAGATATATAAGGTTAAGTTGGTTGAAAAGAATTGAAATATAATTTAGGTTGTACGCTAACACATTATAATTAATGAAAAGGGGTATAAGAATATTAGAACACCATAAACTTGTGGGAAGAAAGAGGCGCTAATGATCTGGAAACGTTCCAGAGGTTTGGGCTGGAAGATGGTTGTATTTAAGATAAGAAACGTAACCCTTGAAACAGGCTGGTAATCAAGGTATTGATGAATACTGTATATTTGGACAGAGACAGGGCAGGTGTTCTCAGGTTTTTGAATTGTAGGACTCGGGGATACCGAGCAAGTAACACAGAAGGTTTAAAATTGGGGTAGAAATGAGAACACTTGAAATATTAAGGATTAAGGAGTCCCTTAGATATATTAAGAAAGATTAAGATATAGTCAGAGGAAACGGCTTGTAGTTATAAATTCTATAGTATTCAGGTGGCTGAACTCAATGTATAATTCCATCTACGGAGGTCTATCAATTTTTAGCCATCATAGATGGCTTCTTGTATTTAGGGTATCACCTTTTTGATACCTTAAAATCACGTGTTTTTTTTTTTTTTTGGTTGTAGCATTTACTTTTATGTGGCTTATTTAATTATTTTTCTTGTTTTCATCACTATTTTTCAACACATCTTTTTCTTCTTCTTATGGAGGTTCAATATACGGAGGAGAGGTAAAATAATGTCAGAAGTGTGGGATGATACCCACATACACAAAAGGCTGAGGTACCTAATTACACCACAGGAAATAAAATTACTAAAACTTATTTATAATGCAGGACAATAAAGAGAATGGAGGAGTCACATTTTGTAGTTGGAATATTAGGGGTGCGAATGATCCAATTAAAAGGGGCAAAATTATGGCCCATTTAAAATCTTTGAAGGTGGATATAGCGTTCCTGCAAGAAACGCATACGAAACTACAAACACAGATGAGATTTAGAGCAAATTGGATAGGCCAAATGTATCATTCGTCATTTACTGCTAAAGCTAGAGGTACGGCTATTATTATTCGGAAAGGTATACCGTTTATATTAAAGAATACAATATCTGATAAAGAAGGAAGATACACGATAGTGGCGGGAGAAATTTATTCCACGCCACTCACTTTGATAAATATTTACGCTCCAAACTTTGATAATCCCCAATTTTTTAAGAAAATTATGGATCAAATAGATGAGTATAATTTTCAAAATATAATATTAGGGGGGGATTTTAACTGTGTTATAGATTCATATTTAGACAAATCAACAAAATTTAGGAAGGGTAGTGCTAAATCCAAGTCTAGCGAATTCTTAAATACTTATATAAAAAATACTAATATAATAGATGTATGGAGAATAGCTAACCCAACTGGAAGGGAATATTCGTTTTACTCATCAGTACACAAAACCTATTCAAGAATTGATTATTTTTTAGTGGACTCAAAACTAATACCATATACGATTAATTCTAAATACCACAATAGTATTATTTCTGATCACTCCCCGCTGACTTTTACTTTAAAACTTGAGGGAATGCCAGGTACAAATTTTTTTTGGAGATTTAACACACAAATAGCTAACGACCCACAAGGTTATGAGTATTTAAAACAACAAATGAAATTTTTTTTTGAAATAAATGAGACACCAGGGATTTCACCATCTTTATTATGGGAATCTTTTAAGGCTTTCATTCGTGGAGTTATAATTTCGTATCAAAGTTTTCTAAATAAAAAAAACAGGACAGAACAAGGGACGTTAGAAAAGGAAATTAAATTATTAGAATTAGGAAACGCAAAAGACCCAACAATAGATAAACATAATAAGATAACATTACTGAAATTTAAACTTAATCGAATATTATCGGCAAGAGTAATAAGATTATTTCAGATCACAAAACAAGTACAATTTGAATTTGGGGATAAACCACATAAACTTCTAGCACGACAATTGAAGAAACAAGAAAAGGAAAAAACAATTAGTAAAATCAAATCAGAGAACGGGGAACTATTAACTTTACCTAAGGACATTAACAAAAGGTTTGCTCAATTTTATCAAAATTTATATACATCTAAAACTAACATTGAAGACAATAAAATTATAAATTTTTTAGATAAGTGTAACTTGCCAAAATTGGATATCTTAGAACAAGAGGAATTAGGAACCCAGATTACAAGTGAAGAAATAAGAGAAACAATAAAAGAATTGAAAAATGGGAAGACTCCAGGGCCTGATGGTTTTAATAATGAATTTTATAAAAGATTTCAGGAGTTAATGGCCCCACGATTACTTAAATTATACAGGTACGCTTTTACCGATAAGAAATTACCAGAAACTTTAGCAGAATCCACAATTATGCTTATACCAAAAAAAGATAAAGATTTAGAAGATCCGGGCTCGTATAGAGCTATAGCACTGTTAAATACAGACCAAAAAATTTTAGCAAAGATTTTAGCAAGAAGATTGAGCAAATATATTAATAAATTGATAAATCAGGACCAAACGGGGTTTATACCCAAAAGACAATCATTTAATAATTTGAGACGACTTTATAATATAATGTATTCACATAAAGGGGAAAAGGAAGACTTAGCAGTTATATCTTTGGACGCAGAAAAAGCATTTGATCAGGTAGAGTGGCAGTATTTATACATAGTACTCCAAAAATTTAATATAGGAGATAATTTTATTAGATGGGCAAAATTATTATACGATAAACCAACAGCAAGAATATTAACTAATAATACGTTGTCTCAAAAATTCCAATTATCACGGGGCAATAGGCAGGGATGTGTTTTATCACCCCTGCTATTTGCCCTTATGATAGAGCCACTGGCGGAAAGGATAAGAACTCATCCGAATATTCATGGATACAATACTAAGGACTCTAATAATAAAATTTCATTATACGCGGATGATATACTTTTATATATTACAAATTCAAAAACGAGTATCCCGAACGTATTAAATGTAATAGAGGAATTTGGCTCCTTTTCTGGATATAGAATAAATTGGAATAAAAGTGAAATTATGTCATTACATCCTCAGAAAGCGAATCATCTATTAAAATTTCCATTTAAAATTGCAACGGAAAAATTTAAGTATTTAGGTATTCAAGTTACCAGAAGATATAAATCATTATTTAACGCTAATTTTAGTCCTCTGTTAAATAAATTGAACGCTTTGATTATATTTTGGAAAACGCTCCCACTATCATTAATTGGCAGAATAAATGCTATCAAAATGATAGTGCTACCACAAATATTATATTTATTTCAATCCATACCAATATATATACCAAAATATTTTTTTAAAAAACTAGAGTCAAATATTACTAATTTTATATGGGACTACAAAGCACATAGAATTAAAAGAAATCATTTGTGTAAACCTAAAGATGTAGGGGGACTTGCACTGCCTAATTTTTTATATTATTATTGGGCAGTGCATATTAAGAATATTATTTATTGGTTGGAGTGTCCTTCTCAACAGATGGAATGGATAAGAATGGAAAAAGAGGATTGTCTGCCTTATGATTTAGGAGCGATCCTCTTCTCCCCGATAAAATTGAATAATATATTATATAAGAAGAATCCAATTATACACAATATAATTCGAATTTGGAAACAAATAAAATTAAATTTAAAATTAAGAAACTTATCTTCATTAACACCAATAGTGAATAACCCGGTATTTAAACCAGCTATTATGGATAAAACATATAGACAATGGGAAAGACAGGGAATTAAAAAGTTGGGTGACATGTATGAAACGGGAAATTTATTATCATTTCAACAATTAAAATCAAAATTTAATCTCAATAATAACCAATACTTTAAATATTTACAGATATGTGACTTTATAAAAAAATATATACCAAGATCACAGAATATAACGATAGACCCACTGGAAGAAGCAATGAATATTAAGGCGGACTCACAAAAATTAATATCATATCTATATAACAGTATTCTTAATAGAGAATTGCCTTCCACAGAGGCAATTAGAGAAGACTGGGAAAAAGAATTACTGATAAAAATTTCTAAAGAAACATGGGAGAGGTATTTGATATACATACATAAATGTTCGATTAACTCTAGACATAATTTAATCCAATTTAAAATATTACACAGACTATATTACTCAAAAGTTAGGTTGAATAAATTTTATTCAAATATCTCACCCATTTGTGATAAATGTCTTTCACAAAATGCCAATCTTACACACGCTTTCGTTTCGTGCATAAAACTTCAAAGTTTTTGGGGTGATATATTTGATGTATTTACTAGTTTATTTAAGACAAAAATGGAACCTAGCATGGAAATGATTATCTTTGGAGATGTAAATAAATTAAATAAATTAAATATATCCCAAATCTCATTTTTGAATTATGGTTTAATAATAGCGAAAAAACTCATACTTAAATTGTGGAAAAAGTCTACTCCACCAACACTTAAAATGTGGATTGGTAATATGTTGGAAACAGCACATTTGGAAGAAATGAGACTCCTCCTAATAGAAAAAAAAGACCAATTCTTATCGAGTTGGTCTCCATTTATTGACCTTGTGGAATCATGCGGTGTAATATCAGCATAAAATTAAAAATTCTGGGTTTGATTGAAAATTGATTAAGAATCTCCTTTCTGCTTTACTTTCGCACATTTTTTTTTTTTTTTTTTTTTTCTTTTTTTTTTTTCTTTCACTCTATACTCACTAATTTATTCTTTACTCTTCACTACTTCTTTCTTTCTCATTTCTTTTTAAAAAAGGAAGTTGTACAAATAATGTTTTAATAATTCTTGGCACCTGTAAAAAGGAACCATTAAAATGTAATGTGCTTACTTCCAAAGAAAATAAAAATTTAAAAAAAAAAAAAAAAAAAAAAAAAAAAAGATAGTCCAAGGGTCTCCAATGAGGTAGATGGTAGGTCAGGATTGCTCTCCAGTTGGTGATAGGATGGTTCAGTTGCCAGATAACAGCTGGGAAGAAACTATCCCTACATTTGGAGGTATGCAATGTCACACTCCTGTACCTCTTGCCTGATGGGAGAAGGGAGGGGGGAGTCTGGGGTGAGATTCGTCCTTGATTATGCTGGTGTATAAAAGGAAGGCAGGGACTAGTGGACGGGCATATTGCAAGTGGCTGTGTGTTGAGGTGAGGTGCTGAGTCTTTGACTCGTGAGGCTTCAGCCAGGAGACTGCGCGGAAGTTGACAGCTGGAGAAGGCAAGGTCTATTTTTTGTTGGTGTTACACTTCCTTCGTTTTAGTGCAGTAGAGATGATAGTTAAGGCATTGAAGATTGACACAAAAAGCTGGAATAACTCAGTGAGTCAGGCAGCATTGCTAGAAACATATAAACATAGAAACATAGAAAATAGGTGCAGGAGTAGGCCATTCGGCCCTTCGAGCCTGCACCGCCATTCAATATGATCATGGCTGATCATCCAGCTCAGTAGCCTGTACCTGCCTTCTCTCCATACCCCCTGATCCCTTTAGCAAAAAGGGCCACATCTAACTCCCTCTTAAATATTGCCAATGAACTGGCCTCAACTACCTTCTGTGGCAGAGAATTCCACAGACTCACCACTCTCTGTGTGAAGAAATGTTTTCTCATCTCGGTCCTAAAAGACTTCCCCCTTATCCTTAAGCTGTGACCCCTGGTTCTGGACTCCCCCAACATCGGGAACAATCTTCCCGCATCTAGCCTCTCCAACCCCTTAAGAATTTTATATGTTTCTATAAGATCCCCCCTCAGTCTTCTAAATTCCAGCGAGTACAAGCCCAGTCTATCCAGTCTTTCCTCATATGAAAGTCCCGCCATCGCAGGGATCAATCTGGTGAACCTTCTCTGTACTCCCTCTAAGGCAAGAACGTCTTTCCTCAGGTTAGGAGACCAAAACAGCACACAATACTCCAGGTGCGGTCTCACCAAGGCCCTGTACAACTGCAGCAGAACCTCCCTGCTCCTAAAGTCAAATCCTCTTGCTATGAATGCCAACATACCATTCGCTTTCTTCACTGCCTGCTGCACCTGCATGCTTGCTTTCAATGACTGGTGCACCATTAGAGCAAAGGAATATGTGACGTTTCAGGTCGAGACCCTTCTTCAGACCACCAGAGATGCTGCCTGACCTGCTAAGTTACTCCAGTTTATTGTGTATATCTTTGAGGTAAACCTCATCTGCAGTTCCTTCCTATGCAGTTAGGGCATGGGTTGTGCTCCTCCTGCAGGTTATGGGAAGTCAGGGAAACTTCCATGGTCCACAAGGACTACACTTGTTCAGCTGCAGCTTCTGACTGACCAGCGAGGGAACTGGAGCTGTAGCTGGACAAACTCATGAATCTGCATCTAATACTGGGCCCTGGACAAAAGAAATAAGACCCTGATAAAATACGCTCACTAAAATGCTGCCTGAGGAATTTCATCTGGTAACCTACAGACTAGGCAAAAAACAATTTGCTGGGAACTGCCTCACATCTGGTCGCACAGAGTTGACTTTAATGGGTTGAATAAGTCAGAATGCAGCTTGTCATTATGCCATGTTTATTATCACCAACCAAAGATGATTTTCAAGGCACCATTGTTATCAAATAGAGCAGGTTGGAGTCCCTTTTTCTTCAAAGTCAACCTCTGCTGTCAAATTCATCCAGACACGAGCTGTTCTTACACAGGCAAAGACCATGTTGTTGGAGCCTTTACTGGGATTAATTAACTGAATAGGTTTTGATCCATGCTTTTATTACTTCCAATCAAAGGAAGTAGGGAGCTCTTTTGATTTCTTGCCATTGACTAACTCATTAGTAAATTCATCGATTAAATTGGCTGCCTCCATCTCTCCCATTTCCCTGCGGAGTATTGTTTGCAAACATTCAATATTGGGCTGTAGAAACTGCCTCACATCTGGTAGCACAGAGTCACAGAGTTGACTTTAATGGGTTGAATAAGTCACAATGCAGCTTGTTAATAGGGCCATCCAGTAAAATATTAGGTGTGGGTCCCAGGAGAGAATTCTCATTTGAGGTCACAATTAACCCACGACGATGTAGACTACCATACCACCCCCTGCCCCCTTGGAAACACCACCTCTGCCACCAAGTTCATGCCAACCATCGATTGTCCATTCACTAGTTTTTTTGTTAGGTCACGTTTGCATCCACTCCCTAATCACTAGGGGCAATTTACAGATGCCAATTATGCTACAAACCCGCACGTCTTTGGGATATGGAAGGAACCCAGAATACCCGGAAGAAACCCATGTGATCAAGAAGAGACTGCACACAGACAGTACCCGAAGTCGGGATCAGATCCAGATTTATTATTACTTTCACACGCCCTGTTTCTAAATTCCTCCTTTTTTCATCCCTGATGTAACTAATACTGCCCTCTGAGGCAGCAGCTCTACCAGCTACCCACTGTGCTACCCAATCGATCTGCCTCCTGGACCAGCATCATGCTAAATTGTAATCCTTCTTCTGCACTTTCATTCACAGGCTTTTTGTTTTCAATGGCTTACTGAATTTCTTGAAATTATAACTTGAGCAGATGCCCCAAAAATTTGAGAAAATAAAGACAAGGACAATTAAATGAGAGAGGTATAAAAATAAACAGTCTTTTGAAGATGGCATTTACCCATGAATTAAACAAATAGTTATTATTACTTTCATCCACCTTGTTTCTAAATTCCTCCTGAAATTCATCCTTTATCTAGTTAAACAGTTTTTGCCTCAGCCACTACCCTAGAAATAAATTCCATGGCCTCACAACTTGGTGTATGCTCTGTTCCAAATCTCCAGCATTTAATCTTATATCTATTGTCCCTTACTCTTGACCTCTCAACATTGGAAACACAGTCTTCTCCTTATTCTGTCCCAGACTTTCACGATTTTTAAACACTTTTATCGTACCATCTGTAATTCACAATACCTTCAGTAAAAGCAACTCCGTTTTTTCAAGTATTTCCATTTCCTCATGGCAGGTAACATTCTTTTGAATCCATGTAGTACCTTCCCTGGAGCCCTTGCATTCCTTCTATACCACAAAGCCCAATAGTGGACACAGACTCCAGATGAGATTTTAAGGTCTTACACGTTCATGATTACTTTGTGGATTTTATATTCTATATGCCTGAAATTCTATTAGCTTTTATCATCCTTATCTGTCAAGGTGCTGCTTTTACTGTCCTGTGAACCTATATTGCCAAATCCTTTTGCTCTTCCATGGTATTAAGCCCATATTCATTCAGAATACAATTTATTTTAGATTGTACCAAAAATGCATCACTTCACACTTCTTGACATTGTATTCCACCTACCCTTTATTAGTCCATTCCCTCATCTTATCAATTTGCTGTACCCTTTGATCTTCCAAAGATTTAATTAAACCCATTTTTCTTTTAATTGCAAATTTCAAAACCATTCCCTCTCGATTTATGTTGAATCTAAAATGTACATAGTGAACAGATAAAAGTGATGCTGAAATTGTACAAAGAACGGCTCAGGCCACTATCGCAGCAATGCACACAGCTTTCATCACCTGCATTTATATAGATTATGTATGTACCATACGTATTAAAAAAGCAATATCGCTAACATGTTTTGATGCAAATAATCTAGTGTTAATAGAGTTCGTGGTAAGAACAAAGGTACAATTTTGTTATGGGAATAGATTATTTTTAAAAAAGGAATTTAACAGGGAATTATGTCTGGTGGTATTCGTACAGAAATGTCTGGTGCTACACATTAAGGCCTGGTTAATATTGAATGGTGAGCTGACTGAACATAGTGGGTCAGCGGCAAGAGGCAGAAGGATACCACCAGGTCATGCTGCAGATGAAGCACTAATGATGGGAAATAAGCTGGAGCATGTATGATGCTCAGTGGGTATAAGAAAATAACTGCAGATGCTGGTACAAATCGAAGGTATTTATTCACAAAATGCTGGAGTAACTCAGCAGGTCAGGCAGCATCTCGGGAGAGAAGGAATGGGTGACGTTTCAGGTCGAGACCCTTCTTCAGACTGATGAAGAAGAGACCCATCAGTCTGAAGAAGGGTCTCGACCCGAAATGTCACCCATTCCTTCTCTCCCGAGATGCTGCCTGACCTGCTGAGTTACTCCAGCATTTTTGGTAGCTCCCTTGGGGCCAACTTTGATTTTGAACCAGAATTACAAAGTTTTTATAAATTTTGAAGTAGTATAAACTGCACAAGCATTTCCAATGAGGGAGTATAGACAGAATATAGAATGTTAATTCGTTACAATTAACAAAGTTTTGGTGATTCAACTTAAAAGGATAATTGAAGATGTAAACAAATAGGAGTGGAACATAGAGCTTTTATTGAGAGATCCTACTGAAGAATAACACATTGGCACAGCGGTAAAGTTGCTGCTTCACAGCGCCAGAGATCTGGGTTTGATCCTGACTACAGATGCTGTCCACACAGGAGAAAGACAGGGGGAATGATGAGAGTAAGCTCATCACCACCTTCTCATGCGATTAGGGATGGACAATAAATATGATGATTGCATAGTATTAAAAAATAAAGAAACAACAAAAAAAATTATGTCAGATTATTGGTATGGGTGATTAGATTCTCTCTTGTTAGAGACTTTTGCTTACATTGTTCATTATAATGAGACTTGGGATAGGGCTGGGAAGGTAACAAGTAGCAAGAGTTGTATTTGATTCCAAGCAAAGTGCATTACAAGATGAAGCAGGTTTTAAGCTGCACCACCACATGTGGAATAAAAGCTCAATTATGAGTCACTATAGCTGACCATTAAACTATCTGGCACCAACCATCATTGATGAGTGAAAGGGTGACAATAAATTGCAAGATCTGATCACAGCACAGTTCGCAAATCTTCACCCTAAATTGTCCTCTCATAAGCAGTTTAGCTTCAAATAATGGGGAATTGTCTTACTGAAACCTATAAAATCCCAAGGGGATGTGCTAGGGTAAATATTGAGATGCTTCACAAGTGGAAGAGTTTGAAACCAGGGGATATAGCTACAAGATAAGGAGGCAGCCATTTAAAACTGAGGTGCACAGGGAATTTCTTCTCGTAGAGGGTGGTATGTTGTAGGAGTTGTAGGGGCTTAATCTGTAGGAGGTAAATAACTTTTTGGAAAAATCAAGGAATTCAGACTATAGGGGATAACACAGAAAATGAGTTGAGGGCTGGGGCAGATCTGCCACAATCAAACTGAATAATAAGGAATGTTTGAGGGGCCTCGTGGCCTCTTCTACTCATACTTTCTGGTGTTCTTTACACATGTTTTTAATCCTAACACTTGCTAACCATCACTATACACTTACAGTTACTTTCACTTTCATACCAAGAGCTTTTAATACAAAGTCCAAATACACAACACTCACTGGAAACTGTTGTTGACAGATGCACAACATCCACTGGAATATCTTGGGGGAAAAATCAATTAAAAATATGGAAGGCAACGCTTGACTATTCAATTTTATGTCCATGGTGACAGTTACTGATGAACCCCTGTCTTACTAAAGACTCATTAACTTCAACTAACTTTATAAAATAGACATTTACTGATGGGGAAATCACATCCAATTGTAAATAATTAAATAATTAATGGGAGGACAAACCTCCATGAGTGGTACTATTTTCAGCAATGTTAATACCAAGAGAAAATTTATAAAATATAGTACAATCATATCAACAAGGACTGTTGAGTTGATAGTCCTCAGCTTCCAGTCTTCCCCAGAACCACAAATGCCAGGGGAGAAGGTAAAACTGGGCCATGATGGGCTGGGGAAAGATAAGGTTGGAGGCATTAGAGGGCAGACAGCCAAAAGTGATAAAATCAGCAATGGTCTGTGAGATTATGGCCTGGTGCTCATCTGTGGGGTCATGGTTAAAGGATAAGTAGCAGGAGGTGTCTGAGAGTTGTCGCCTGGCCTCAGCGCAGTAGAGGTCAGCTCACCAGACCACCGCGGCACCTCCCTTGTCAGCGGCTTTGATGATAATGTCGGGGTTGCCGCAGAGTGAGCGGAGGGCTGTACATTCAGAAGGGGTGAGGTTAGAGTAGGTAAGGGGAGTGGAGAAGTTGAGACGGTGATTGTCATGGCGACTGTTAGAAATAAAGAGGTTTAAAGAAGATAGAAGGCAGAAGGGTTTTGACCCGAAACTTCACCCATTCCTTCCCAGATGCTGCCTGTCCCACTGACTTACTCCAGCATTTTGTGTCTATCTTAGGTTTAACCCAGCATCTGCAGTTGCTTTCACCACAAATGCCATGCTCCATCTAACTTAATTTACTTCATCTGATATCAATGTTTAATATACTTGGAATAGCAAAAAAGCAGCAGTCGTGACAGCATCTCAAAGATAAGTGCTCAATTGCTGGATGGGTCTCCAGCCAATGAGTTCCAGTACAACATCGACATCTACCTAACATTGTGTAAAATTGCCCAGGTGTGCCCTACCCACAATATCCTGGACAAATCTAACCTGGTTGATTATAATCCAATTAGCTTGCTTTCAACAAATTAAAGTGAGGAATCATCATCAGTGCTATAAAGCAATCTGTGAACAATAAACCTGCAGATGCTCAATTTGGTTTACATTGATGTCCTTTAACCTTAGGTTTCATTGGAGGTTTGGTCCAAACATGCATGGTGGGGCAAAAAACAATTGGGACTGACATCAAGACAGAAAAGCAGAATAAACTGCAGATGCTGGAATCTTGAGCCAAACATAAGGTAGTGGAGAAACTCAGCAGGTCAGGCAGCATTTGTAGAGGGAATGGGCAGGTGATGTTTTGGGTTGGGACTATTCCTCAGACTGATCTGACAGGTGACTTTTTTGGGACAGGACCTCTCCTCAGACTACTTCAGACTGAGGAAGGGTCCTGACCAGTAACATGGCCTGTCCATTACCTCCACCGATGCTGCCTGACCCACTGAGTTCCTCCAAAACTTTGTGTGTTTGCTCAGGACTGATATCAAGGCATGATTCCACTGTGCATGGTACCAAATAGCCTAAAGTAAAACTGAGAGTCAATGGGAAAATCATACTTGATACTGAGGAAGATAGTTACTGGAGGCCAATGTGCTCAGCCACATGCAATCACTGCATATCCTTGTCAGAGCAAGGTCCCAGATGGGTGTAGGAAAGAATTGCAGATGCTGGTTTAAATCAAAGGTAGACACAAAATGCTGGAGTAACTCAGCGGGACAGGCAGCATCTCTGGAGAGAAGGAATGGAGCTTCTTCAAAGTAGACATACCTTGAGGAGGTTTTGTAGTGGTGCAGACAAAATGTCTAAGAAAGAACTGCAGATGCTGGTTTAAATCGAAGGTAGACACAAAATGCTGGAGTAACGCAGCGGGACAGGCAGTGGGACGTCTCAGATGGGATCATCTTCATTGCTTCTCCAAAACATTCTGTCAATTTAAAGGTTTGCAGTAGGGCTATTTGTAGATTCTATGCATTGTTCAACTTCATTCATTATTACTGAACAAATAAAAGTGTTCACAGCTCCACAAAGCAAGATCCTAAAAACATTCAGCATTTGAATAATGTGATAAATAACATACGTGTCTCACAAATGTCAGGCAACAATGATTTACTATGGTCTAACCAGCTCCATATTGAATTTAATGGTGATGACCAATGGTAACAGAGTCACAGTCTGAGTTGTGCAGCACGGAAACAGGCCCTCTAATCCAACTTGCCTATGCCGACCAAGATGCCTTCTTGAGCTGGTCCCATTTGCTCTCATTTGGCCCATATCCCTCCAAACCATTCTTACCCACCATGTACCAGTACAAATGTATTTTAAATGTTGTAATTTTGCCTGTCGAAACTGCTTCATCTAGCAGCTCGTTCTCTTTCACCACCATTTTCTGAGTGAAAAAGTTGCTACTCAGGTTCCAATGACATCTTTCCCCTCTAACCTTAAAACAGTGTCCTCTAGTTCTCAATTTCCTACCCTGGGAAAATGACTGTGCATTCATCCTGTCTGTTCCTCTGCATGATTTTATAAACCTCTCAGATCACCCTTCAATCTCCTACAATCCAGGGTAAACAGTCCCAGCCTATCCTTCTTGTTGTGCACCAATCGGATACTGCAGGCGTGGTCTCATCAACATCTTGTACAGTTGTAACATATCTTCCCAACTCCTGTATACAAGCCCCAAAAAACATATACAGTGCATAAGTTTTCAACCTTCAGTACGCGGGTTCGATGAATTACCCAGAGTTTGCCAAAAAAAAAAGTTGGTCCCTCAGGATATAAATGATGATGGTCGACAATCACAAGGCAATTGAATGTAAAAGCTGGTTACTTGTCTCTATCTTATTTTATGATGACTATATTTCCTTCCAATTTTCTCCATCAGCCTGTCTTGTTTTGATTCTTAGCCTTTATCTTCTAATCTATAACTTTGCTTGACAGAATTTCTATCTATTCTTGAGATATACCTCCTTATTCCACTTAAAAACTCCTTTGTGAATTATTGATTGTACGTCAGGTAAGTAAATGTAGAATTTATCTAGTTGGACCACTGCCATCTTTTCAAACTAATTGATATATGTGAATCCACTTTTAGCCACAAAGAATGTAATTTTGAGTCCAATGTTTTCAACTTCAACTCAGAAAGATGGTGCCATTAAAAAGGCTTCAAAGCAGGATTCCTTCCTTATGTTCTATGCAGACAAAGAACCACAAAAAAAAAACCAAAAAAGTGTCAATACAAATTATGTCAATAGCTTTTTCTAAACACTATCTTTCTTGATATACCAGGCATTTTTATAGAGATCTCATCAGTCTGAAGAAGGGTTTCGACCCGAAACGTCACCCATTCCTTCTCTCCCGAGATGCTGCCTGACCTGCTGAGTTACTCCAGCATTTTGTGAATAAATCGATTTGTACCAGCATCTGCAGTTATTTTCTTATACATTTTTATAGAGATGTTAATTTGGGATGGAAAATGTGAAACTTTCTTGAAACTATTGATATGGGACAGTTAGCAATTCCAGTGAGCCTTAAAGTAGATTAGCATTTTTTTTTTTTAAGTAAACAAACAGTTTGTCAACATCCTATTCACAAACAGGCGTTATAGAGTCATAGAGCAACACAGCAGCATAACAGGCCCTTTGGCCGAACTCGTCCATTCTGAAAGTTGACACCTAGTCCCTCTCGCCTGCACCTCGTCCATATCACTCCAAACCCTTCCTATAAATGTGGTTATTGTTCCCGTCTTTACCACTTCCTCTAGCAGCTTATTCCACATACTAACTACCCTTCTGTGTGAAAATATGACCTCTCAGGACACGTTTAAATCTTTCCCTCCTCACCTTAAACTTATGTCTTCTAATTTTAAACACCCTTACCCTGTGAAAACAGCACCTTGTCTATATCTCTTATGATTTTGTCAACCTCTATTAGGGCGCTTGTCAACCTCCTATGCTCCAGGTGAAAAAGGCCCAGCCTGTCCAGCCTCATAAATCAACCAGACCTGGGAATATCCTCGTAGACCTTTTTTGCATTCTTTCCATTTTTAATGACATCCTTCTTATAGTGGGGTAACCAGATTCTACATGGTTTTCCAAATGTGGCCTTACCAACACCTTGTATTGCTGTAACATGATGTCCCAAGTCCTGCATTTAATACACTGACCCTTGAAGGTAATTGGGCCAATTCCCTCCTTCACCACCTTGTCGACTAATTAGACACAACTCTTCAGCAAGATTTTGTTTTAATATTAGAAACTCACAATTAAAGAGAGTTCCTTCCACTATATGACTATTCCACTTTCTAAATTAAGACTTCTTCAAAAATACAATTCCCTTCTTTGATTTTACACTGAAGAGAGAAAATGTAGCAACAATCAAACATTCAATGCTTCAAATCAGTTGGACATGGTTGGTGTCCAGGTCAAAGGAATGGCAATTGACAAAGTCACCAATCTTATAGCCATAAGGACAATGACCCATTTTGTTCTAATCATTTATGAATAGCTCAGATGTTAAATGTTGCACACTGTACAATCAGTAGAATCATTTTCCTAATTAGTGAGATTAGATTATAAGAATAAATTTGATATTATCTATCAAATCCTGCAACCAGGAAGTTAGAGGTCAAAAAACAAGCATCAGATACATCTATACAAATAAATATGTGACATGGATAATGTGTATTTCTAACTCTGTCTTGAATGATATATTGTCATCTGCTTCCAAGAAGGTTCTCTACAATCATTCAAAACAGGAAATTTTGACATTGCATTGCTTGTTTGTATGGTGTCAATTTTCATTTTCAGATTCAGATTAGTTTACTGTCATTACATTTTTTGCAACTTTTTTTGCATGAAGCTCATAGCATAAACAGTATATAATAATGATAGATACGGCAATAAATGCCATACGAATGCAAAATAGCAGAATGGTGCAAAAATTGTAATGCAAATGGATATTAATGTACAATAACGGAACAATTGAAGGAGGTAGAGTAAGGACTGTAAGACATAGCGGCAGAATTAAGCCATTCAGCCAACCGAATCAGCTCCGCCATTCAATCGTGGCTGATCTATTTTTCCCTCTCAACCCCATTCTCCTGCCTTCTCCCCGTAACCTTTAACGCCCGTACTAATGAAGAACCTATCAATCCCTGCTTTAAAAATGCCCAACGACTTGGCCTCCACCGTCGACTGTGGCAATGAATTCCACAGATTCACCACCCTCTGGCTAAATAAATTCCTCCTAGTTCCCATTCTAAGGCTATGTTCTTTTATTCTGAGGCTGTGCCCTCTGCTCCTAGACTCTCCAACTGCTCTCTATATCCACTATATCCTATCTAGGCCTTTCATAATTTGGTAGTTTTCAATGAGATCCCCCTCATCCTTCTAAACTCCTTCAATTACTGCCCCAGGCCCTTCTGTACATTAACCCAACCATCCTCAGGATCATTATTGTAAACCTCCTCTGACCAACACCAGCATATCCTTCCTCAGATACGGGGCCTAAAACTGCTCACTATATTCCAAATGCAGTCTGACCAGCACTTTATAAAGCCTCAGCATGACATCCTTGCTTTTTTATTCTAGTCCTCTCAAAATGAATGGCAACATTGCACTTGCCTTCCTTTCTACCGAATCAACCAGCAAATTAACCTTTTGGAAATCCTGCACCAGCACTTCCAAGTCCCTTTGCACGTCTGATTTTTTTAAATCTGCTCCCCATTTAGAAAATAGTCTACGCCTTTATTCCTTCTACTAAAGTGCATGACAGTACAGTTTGCCACATATTTCCCCACTCTCCCAACCTGCCCAAATCCTTCTGCAGACTCCCTGCCTCTTCACCATTACCTGCTCATCCACATATCTTTGTATCATCTGCAAAGTTGACCAGCAGTTCCATTAATGTGGACAGGGATATGTTCACTTACCCCCACCCCCACCACCCACAGATCAACAAACAACTCCTTTATCCTGCTGACGTTAAAGGTTAGTTCGTTGCTCGGACACCAGAGTACAAAGATCCCAATCTCTTTCCTTTACTCTGTCTCATTGTCATTGTAGATCCAGCTGACCACAGAGGTATTATGAGCAAATTAAAAAATGTAGTTGGTGCTGTACTTTGCCACACAGTCATGGGTGTACAGAGAGTAGAGCAGAGGATGGAACACACAATGCTGAGGAGCACCAGTGTTGAGAGCCAAGGTTGAGGAAATGTTATGAACAATTCTAACCATGTGAGTTCCGATGGTCAGGAAGCCCTTACGCCATTTGCAGATGGAGGTTCCAAGGCCGAAGTCCAGAAGTATAGAGATAAGATTATTCAATATTAGAGAGTTGAAGTTAGAACTGTGAACAATGAATAGAATTCAGACGTAGGTGTCCTTATTGTCAAGGTGATTCACAGCTGAATGTAATGCAAGAGAAATGGCGTCCTCCGTAGACCTATTTTTCCTGTGTGCAAATTTGAAGAGATCTAGGATCGTGGTTGTCCTGACGACCAGAGCAGATGTGGGCCATTACCAATCTTTCACATCATTATGGTTGATGTTAGAGCTACTGGGTTGTAGTGGCAGGTCACTTCACTTTTTTGGGGAAATAGAATGATGGGGGTTTTCCTAAAGAAGTTGGGGACAGTAGACTTCTAAAGTGGCCTGAGACGTTAAAGATGTCATCAAGACTGTGGCCAGTTCATTGGTGCACGATTTTACAACCAATCCGGACTGTCCGTCTTCTGAGAGTTTACTCTCGTGAAATCAGATTTGACTTCTGCCATTGAATGTATGAGACAAAGCCAACAGAGGTTAGGGGGAATGTGACTTGTTGGAAATTTGTTTGCTTGTTCAAAATGGATGTAATAAGCATTGCCCATGCAGATGTTAATGTGTCAGATGCACGTATTGAGAAAATATGAATGAGCCTAAAGCGATTTACTACTGACAGCAAACAACAGGTTATTTTTGTGCAGCAGAATACTTGAATCTGCCTAGTGCATTGCCATTTATGTGGTGCATGACTGGGGAATGGAAAGGTACAATGAGAGAAGGGAAGAATCGTCAGTGGTATGCAGACAGGACAGGGAATTGAAGGCAGCTGGAAGATGTCAAGAAAGAACTGCGTCTGGAAATTGGTTGAGCTGTTGGAAGAGGCAATGGAAGTACATATGGGCAAGGAAGGGAAGAAAAGATGGGTGAAAATTTGGGGAGGAAATGGAAATAATTTGAGACATGCAGCTGTGCATCTGACACTTTAACATCTGCACAGGAAAGGTGGAGATTGAAGAGGATTGAGGTGAAGCTGCATGGAGGGAGAGGGCAGACAATGCAGAGGGGCAAGGGAGCAGAATATGAAAAAGGAAGAGAATAATTGCTGGAGGAGAAGCAGTCACTGGCAATAAAAAATGTTGGGGAAATTAAAATAGAGATGAAGTGTTAAATTCAAAAGGTTGATAAAGTCGAGGAGTACAATTAAACGGTGAATAAAATGAATTCAAAATGATGAATTTCTGGAGAAAATGTAATAAAGGAAGAGTGAGTATCAAGAGGCTAATTAGCCACATTAATGGAAGGAGAATAGCCGACCATTAAAAAGGGAGATCTGGCAAGTGGGAGTGAAATTGCCATGACTTGCCAAAAGCTGAAGTAGTATTTTTGTGGCAAGGAAGAAAGGACAATCAAAATCTCTATTTGGCTTTTACAAGATGTCTACCATACTTTGTGAAATGCTATTACAGCACCATCTATAGTACTGCGGATGGAAGTGACAAATGGCTGAAGTTCAGTTGATTGATGGTTAAGCAGCACCAAGTGGCAGTGAATTACGCTGATAGCGCCACCTGGAGGCCCATGGCAAGATCACTGGAACTGCTCACTGCTGCTAATCGAAAATGCAGAAAGGCAGCAAAATAATTCTGCCACAAAATAATTGTTTAGGAAGGAACTGCAGATGCTGGTTTAAACCGAAGATAGACATAAAATGCTGAAGTAACTCAGCGGGACAGGCGGCATCTCTGGAGAGACGGAATGGGTGACGTTTCGGGTTGAGACCCTTCTTCAGACTGATTGTTTCTTGCTTTGCTGTTTTAAATGACACAGCAAGGATGCTCAAGAATTTACATTATCATATCTTGAAGGCGGCATTTTGCCTACGGTGTTTAGGTTGGCACATTTTCCCAAAATTGCTGTTGGCTGAATTCCATGTCCCAGTCACTTCATTTGTTTTAATCAAGTACTTATCCACTTCACTTTTAACCGTAATTTTGGATTCTGTTTTACAAATACTTTATTTACATTTTTTTCTTCGTAGTTTATATCCTCTACTTGGCAACAATTGAATATCTCAATTGAGGATCGCTCAATTAGCCTTTGTGATCTGCCTAAAGTCTCTGAGAACATACGCAACTTATCTGCTGGCATTTTATTCACCTATCTCTCTTGTACCCTTTCTATTCTTTGGACGTGCAGAATTGTAGGCAGAATATCCAGAACAAGGTAAAACAATCTGACTGTAGATAATCCATGTAACTATTTTAGTATTGAAGCCCAGTTTCCTATTTATAAATCCCTGGAACAAGTAGGTCTTTGTTAAACATTATCAACTTTTCTACCTGCACTTAGAGATTTGTGAAATGAATTCTCAAGGCTGTCTAATTTTGTACTTCTATAAAATGTCCCTAAAGGAGATAGCTTCTCTTTATTCTGCCTTTTAAAATGTCTCAGCACAATTTCCATTGTGTTACTTTCATCTGATTTCATTCTCCCAGCTTACAAATATCTATGCCTCCACCTGAGGCTGATATAGGTCTCTCCACAGTTAAATGTCCCCCCCTTATTTATCTCATCTGTTAATGTTATTAAATCCTATAACCATTTTTTTTCCTAACAGAACACCCAAGAGACATCACTGTTAATGCGCTTCTAGTTTGAAAGTATTCGCCTTGACATTGAATTTGGTGTGTTAAACAGATATTGTGCTTTACTTTAGTGCCCTTTGGGTGGGGGGGGGGCTGCTAAAAATTCAGATAACTTCCCTATAAAATATTATTAGGATGGTTTGCACCCTGTTTGCAGTATTAAAATGTCACATGCATAATTCCCGATTGCAGAGCCAGCAGCTATTATGTCGTTCCCATGCTGACCGCTGGGAAATGAGTCAGATTCTTAAAGTACATTCTCCACACTCCGGTACCATGAAGTCTCCCTAGGCAGTGAGGGAAAACTGAGAAGGGATGTAGGAGGCTCACATACTTGAGTGTGTGCAGACACACACCATTGCTAACCAGCCATCCCTCCAAACTCCTGCTATCATCCTTATTTATAATATACTTCAAAAATATATAGTTTCTGTGAAGTCTGTAGAGTCTGAACTCATAATCCTACAAAGATTAAATTTTAAGGTCATAGGTTGCACATCATTGCCCAAGTTTCTGGGGTTAAGGCAGTGTGGAGCCATGCACAGGCTAAGGAATGGGACTTGAAAGGGCACAAATGTGTTGAAACATGCCCAAAATAGATTTTATGCATGATTTGCACATAAAAAACCGAGTGCTGTGCACTGCAGTTTCAAGGCTATCAACTATTATTTCCAGCTTTCTGCCATTAAATCCAGCTCCTAGCTGAAAAAAGTTAATGCTACCAGATCCCTTTAGCAACGTTTGTGCTGATATGTTTTCAATATACATTAGCAATTGAACCTACTGAACACCCACCGCATTTGGATTTCTTCAAAAGAATTTAGCAATCTTTCCAGTAAATGTCGGGCTCTTTTGTGGGAAAGATGGAAGAGAGGGTTGAAAGGCAGTGATTTTAACTTTCCGGTTGGTTTAAATAATTCAGTGTTAAATATTACTATATAGTGACATATATACTGTGCATGACAACTGCTAGCTCTCACTTGTGCTGTTGCAATAACTTAGTATTGTATATAACAAGCAAAAGTTCATAGCATTTATTCTCAATACCTGATCATTGAAGGCAAAATAAAATGGAAATTGGCTGGATATTTTCTATTATATCTGTTTTATTTCTTGCATCATACTGATTTTATCCATACATAAAATTTTTATGTGTGATTTCTCCCATGTCCTTGTCGGTATCCAATTCTTCACCTATATTTCTTCACCTAGGATTATGCAACATGGAAACAGGCCCCTCAGCCCATCAAGTTCTTACTCACCTTTGAGCATTTGTTTACACTCATTCCCATTTTAGTTTTGCCATATTCCTATCAATTCCCACCCCAATTGGTGCAAGGTGATCAGGTGGGTAGTATTGCAGATAGTGATGATGGTTGTCACAAATTGCAGCAGGATCTTGATCGGTTGGGCAGGTGGGCTGAGGGATGGTTGGTGGGATTTAATACAGAGAAATGTGAGCTGTTGCATTTTGGGAAGGTTAACTTGGGCACGACCCTCACAGTGAATGGTACGGCTCTGGGAAGTGTTGTAGAACGGAGGGATCTAGCTGTGCTGGTACATAGTTCCTTGAAGGTGGCATCAGGAGAACAGGTAGATAGGCTGGTCAAAAAGGCTTTTGGTTCATTTGCCTTCATCAGTCACAGCATTGAGTATAGAAGCTGAGAGGACATGTTGCAGTTATATAATATATTGGTGAAGCCACATTTAGAGTATTGTGTTCAATTTCAATGTTACAGGAAATATGTTGTCAAGCAGAAAAGGAATGCAGAGAAGATTTATGAGGATGTTGCCAGGATTCAAAGGCCTGAGCTATAGGGAGAGGTTCAGCAGGTTAGGAGGACGAGGGGTGATCTTCTAGAGGTGTACAAAATCATCGGAGGAATAGATCGGGTAAACGCAGAGTCTCTTGCCCAAATAAGGGATCAAGAAGCAGAGGACTTAGGTTTAAAGTGAGTGGGGAAAGAGTTAATAGGAACTGAGGCGTAACTTTTTTTACACAAAGGGTGGTGGGTGTATGGAATGTGCTTCCGGAGAAGGCAGTTGAGGCAGGTCCTATCACAATGTTTAAGAAACATTTCGACTGATACATGGATAGGATAGGTGTAGAGATGCAATGCATATGGGCTAAATGCAAACAGGTGGGACGAGTATAGATAATAGACAATAGACAATAGACAATAGGTGCAGGAGTAGGCCATTCAGCCCTTCGAGCCAGCACCGCCATTCAATGCGATCATGGCTGATCACTCTCAATCAGTACCCCGTTCCTGCCTTCTCCCCATACCCCCTCACTCCGCTATCCTTAAGAGCTCTATCCAGCTCTCTCTTGAAAGCATCCAACGAACTGGCCTCCACTGCCTTCTGAGGCAGAGAATTCCACAGATGGGATATGTTGGTCGGCGGGCCGAAGAGTCTGTTTCCGCACTGTATGACTATGACTAACTCACCACTCCTGTCCTTGATTACCTAACCTTGCTCTGTGCTTCAATAACTGAAACTTTGTTCCTTGTTCTCAATGGGTTCAACCCACTTTATCTCTTGAAATTCTTCCAACTATGTAACCTTTCTCAGCCGTCAGTGTTCCACGTCTCACTTCTTTTCAACCCTCCCTTTTTTTGTTATCACTGGTGCCAATTCATCTGCATCAGTCCAAAGTCTCTAAAATTTCCCCGCTTCTTCCATCTTCCTCACTTCTCATTTCCAGTCAAGAACGGGGTAGAAAATAAAGGAGTGTCAGTACATTAGTTCAGCTGAATTGATAACAGAAAGAGAACACTGCCTTATCAATGGTAAAAGAATTAAAATATTCTGCTATTTACAAGAAAATAATGAAGGCATCTTCAGGATACTCACAATGCATTGGTTTACACTATATCACCCATTGACATGGAAGTGCTTTGTCTCAATGTTTGTGTTTTATTCATTTCACAGGAAGATTACTTTCTTGAGTCATGCACTGATAATGATGCATTGATAATGATGCATTGAACAGACCACTCCCCAAGAACAATCATGTTACCAGTCAAACTAGAATTCAAAATAACTGTATGCTCATTTACTCTAATGCTCCCCTCAATAGTAACACCCTTACAAACCCTTTCTAATCTTTTGAGATCCTATTTGTGATATGGAGACCATAACAGTTTACAGAGACATGTTAGAATTGAGATTGCAGGGAGAAACTAACCATCACAGACCCAGTGGGGCGAGCAGCCCCATCCTGTGCTGCAATTTGCATTGTTTGATTGCATATGCTTTTCGAGTGCCCACTCTTCAGTACATTTGCTTGTAACAGCTAAGAATGGGAATTCTCTCTCTCTCCCTCTTTCTCTGTCTGTGATACATCCAGCCTACCATAGCTACTGAATCAATAAACCGAACACATAGACAAATGAACACAAGCACAGACAGAGACACACACACACAAACAGTGGATTATCCTGCTTTTCTCCTACTACTCTCAGCAGTTATTCATGCTTTCATTCTAGTGGGATTCTTGGTTTCACAACAATTTATATGATCCAATTACAGGCCCATACATTAATGGCAGATAATTGGGGTTCCAGCCCAGATAACTTGATTTTTTAAAATCAAATGGATGGTTTTCATGTTGTTTCTGAGCACAACTACCTGGCAGATTTATCTGCATCGGACAGACTTAATCAGAACAAATGGCAAAACCTCTCACCGCTTCAAAAGCCTGTATGCTGATTTTTTTTTAAAAACAGCTAAAATTTAAATGTCAGCATGCTCTTCCGTAAACGCATAAAATCTTTACAATCACAACAAACCCATTTACTGTTTTTCCACGGCTTGTCGGACCATAACATAATTGTCTGGAAAATACCTTTTTGTAAATGTCAGCACTGTAAAATAAAATTTAAAAAAACAAAATGTCATTCAAAGAAATGTAATTGTAATACCTCCCCCCCCCCCATCAAACCACTCACAGTATAATTAACATTTCCATTGATATTCCCAGATCAGTAACAAGCCTTTAAATCTGGTGACACTTTAGCATACAGTGTTGCTAGGTCAAACCTGAACAAAGGTATAAAAAGGGCCAAAGACACCCACAGGCAACGGGTGGAAGACCACTTCAATACCACAGACACCAGAAGCATGTGGCAGGGTGTCAGGGACATCACTGGCTACAAGAGCAGCCCTGCCTGTCTCCACAGCGATGCCACACTAACCAACGAGCTTAACACCTTCTTTGCCCGCTTTGAAACTGGCAACACCACCATTAGGGGAAGAACCCCAGCCAAGGCGGAGGGACAGGTCTTAACATTGAGCTCTGCCTTCAACACGGTCATCCCCACCAAGCTCATCACCAAACTCCACCAGCTAGGCCTCAGCTCGTCGTTATGTGACTGGATCCTGGACTTCTTGATGGAGTGACCGCAGGCAGTGAGAATGGGCCCGCACCTGTCCTCCACTATCACCCTGAGTACCGGCACACCACAGGGCTGTGTTCTGAGCCCCATGCTCTACTCCCTATTCACACACGACTGTGTTCCTGCATTCGACACCAACACCATTGTCAAGTTTGCAGATGACACAACGGTGATCGGGCTGATCACCAACGGTGATGAAACAAACTACAGAGCGGAGGTGCAGAACCTGGCGGACTGGTGCTCAGTTAACAACCTGTCCCTTAACACCTCCAAGACCAAGGAGCTGATCATCAACTTCCGTAGATCACACAACGGGGAATACGCTCTGATCTTTATCAATGGGGACAGTGTGGAGAGAGTGTCCAGCTTCATGTTTCTGGGCACTCACATTTCGGAGGACCTCACATGGTCCACTAACACCGCTGCGCTGGTCAAGAAGGCACAGCAACGACTGTTCTACCTGAGAACACTGAAAAAGTCTGGTCTACCCCAACAGCTGGTGACGACCTCCTACCGCTGCCCCATAGAGAGTATCCTAACGCATGGCATCCCTGTGTGGTACCTCAGCTACATGGAGGCAGAGAGGAAAGCTCTTCAGTGGGTAGTCCATAGAGCTCAGAAGACTATCGGAACATAGTACAAGCCTTGGAGGACATCTACAACACACGATGCCTCAGAAAAGCCACCAACATCCAAAAAGACTCCTCACACCCCTGCTCTGAATGGCGGCGCTGCCCTAGCAGCTGCGGCTCACCTGCGGTCCATTTGTCTTTGTGTTTTTGTTGTTTTTTTTTGTCTTAATTGTAGTTGTGATGTGGTGTTTTTGTGTTTGTGTACTATGTGTGTGTGTGTGGGGGGGGAGGGGGGGAACTGTAACATTGTAAATATGTGTCCCTTCCGAACGGAGACCCGACCTTTGTTTTCTGGGCCGTGTCTCCGTTCCTGCTGCGGCCTACCATCGGCCCAACTCCTGGAGCTGTCGGCCTCCAGGGCTCTGGTTCGCAGAGCCCGCGGATCGGACTGACCACCACCGGAGCCGGCCGTCTTCGGAGGCTGCGGGAGCAGCTGCGACTCGCCTTAGGCTCGGGCCGCGTGGATGCCGACATCGGGAGCTCCGGCAGCGGCAGCGTGTTCGCCCGCCCCGGATCGCGGGGCTTGGGTCGAGGACATTTCACCGTCCGGCGCGGCCTAAGATGGCCGCGGGATATTTCTCTGCTGGGCGGGGGCTTCAATGTCGGGAGCCACGACCGCCCGACGTGCAGCAACAGCGGCAGCAGCAGCGTGTTCGCCCGCCCCGGATCGGACTTATCATCGGCGGAGCCGGCCGTCTTCGGAGGCTGCGGGAGCGGCTGCGACGCGACGCGCCTTGGGCTTGGCCCGCTGTGGACCGTCCGGTGCGGCCTGCAACCACAACAACCTGGCTGCGGGCGAGGACAGCAGGAGAAGGGAAAGACATTGTGGCCTTCCATCACAGTGAGGAGAGAGAGGACTGGAGGAGACTCACTGTGATGGATGTTTCTTTGATGGATGTTTCTTTTTTGTGTGTTTTTGGGGTTGGGTAATTTGAATGCCTATTTAATGCTTTTATTGTTGGACTGTGTTTTTGGGGGTTTTGGGGTTGTGTAATTTGAATGCCTATTTAATGCTTTTATTGTTGGACTGTGTTTTGGGGGTTTTTGGGGTTGTGTAATTTGAATGCCTATTTAATGCTTTTATTGTTGGACTGTGTTTTGGGTTTTTTTGGGGGTTGTGTAATTTTAATGCTTATTTAATGCTTTTATTGTTGGACTGTGGGTGACTGAATTTCGTCCAATATTGGATGACAAATAAAGCTATCTTGATAGTCTGTTCGAAATTCTACCATCGGGCAGACGCTACAAGGCCTTCTACGCCCACACCTCCAGACTCAGGAACAGCTTCATCCCCAGGGCCATAGCTGCTATGAACCGGTCCTGCTGAGCCGGATGGTCACATCGCACAATGAACTGGCACAGACCTACTTGAACTTTATACTGTTTTAAATCTGTTTCTAATTTTGTTTCACTGGGTTGTATAAATTTATACTGAATAGCTAATTAATTTATTGCATCGTATGGAAGGTGCATTCCCAATCTCGTTGTACCCCTGTACAATGACAATAAAGATATATTGTATTGTTTTGTAAGAGGGCCAACTGAAGCCATCACGGTGAAGTGCAGAGATACTATAACTGCACTAGGAGTGGGAAAGGAAAATTAATGGGGAAAATAAGACATACTCCTCTGTAACTGGTCCACACCATTTGTTGCCCTCACACTCACTAAAATATTTTGTACAAGTGATGTAAAACACACATTGCATGACACTTGAATTTGTTGCAGATATCATTGTACAAACCATAGGCTCAAAGGACCTATAACAAATTGTAAAAACTGTGCAACCTGTTCTCCAGCTGCACGAAACAACCTTGTTTTAGTTTTAATTCCTTTGCATAGTATATCACAAAATCGATATCACAATTTATGTAGCTAAGGAAATCATACCACTTCTTAAGAAAACAAAATTAATCTTCTTTTAACCAAGTACAAGTTTGCTGACATGCAATATCCTGGAAATATTTAGTGTTTGTATATCTCTGGAGGAACGGCTGTGACTTTCCACCACTTTGCCTCCCTGCCCAGAGAACATCTTATGATTCCCATCTTCTTTAATAGCTTCGCCTGGATCAAGAATCATTACTGTTTGCTCAACAGGAACGATTGGACATGTGCTGCTCCTAGTTATCTTGGGGTGCATTCATATTAATGGGCCAAATGCTGAGAATGTGGTGTTGTGCTTGTTGTGTAAGCGAATCTTTGTCCAGCATCGGGAGATCAACACAAATGTAAAGCTTTAATTCGTTTGCTGCATGCAGCGATTTTTCTAAATAAACTGGGTAACACCCTCCCATTAAAATAATAGATAAAGAAATGCCAAACAGACCCATTACATTCATCTGCTATTATCACCAGCAGTCATTTGCAGCCTACGCGCGCGGCTCTTTTTGAAGCTGTTGAAAAGGTTTATTTGTTTCTGCTGGTAGTAAAATAAAATGATTGCTTATTTTCTCAAAGATGGTAGATGCAAAGGTTAAATAAAACTGGTTTCTTGAAACAAGCTGAATTTTACCCATTCGCTTTGACTTACAGTAACTGATATTCACCAGACTGGAGACAATCTATTATATGTTCGTTATTAATGCCAATTCTCAAATTTGCTTGTGAATGTTGGCTATTTTAATAAGTACACAATGTGCTCTCTCCCCGGTTACACAAAAGAGAATTTATGAGCAATCAATGGCTATCTCGAACAGAGGGATGTTTGCAATTCTTGTAAACTCATATGTTTATATCATCTATTTCTTTCCAGCAAAAGAATAAAATGTAATTAAGCCTCTTTGAACAGAGGTTTCGTGAGTATCCTTGTACTGCAATGGGTACAAACTTTGAGATGATGTTACAGCCTCCTGTTTAAGCCTGGAAAGTGTTCGATACCTTGAAGTATATGGTAAGTATAATCTGTGCAGCCACCAGCAATGTGGTCCTTGCTCTGCTGAGATTTTTTTCAGTTAAGTATGTAGCAGCTGGTAGCTTTGAGTAAAGACCTTCTTACACAATGTTCCTTGCTGAAGGGCAGGTCAGAAATTATTCACTGATCACCCTTTAGACAAGGCATGTTTCCAAATCCAGCTGTGCATAGCCAGAGCGCATTCAGGTTGTAGTCTCCCACACATTTCCCTCTCCTCCTCATCCCCCCTCATCTGTAAACCTTCCAGACATAGAATACTGCAAGGGGAATGCCCACTGCTGCAGGTTTGTCTGGACCTGATTAACTTGGCCACAGAGCCTCAAGTCTTAAACACCGCATAAACATCTGTCACGCCACACACCTGCAGACTTGAAACCACTGACTTGGGGACTGGCCTGCAGAACCAACAAAGAGTTATACAATGGCAGCACTAACTGAAATAACTAATACAGCAACTATCCCAAATAATAGATGATTGTTTTAAATAATATTGTAGCAGAGCTGAGGTAGGGGAACAAGCTCCAATCAGACACTTTACCAATGCAAATTTTAGAGAGGGCATTATCTGGTCTGTGATCTGTAAATGACAATAGTTATATCACATTATGAAACCCACACGTAGTGGGCTAAGTTACTGATAGGCAACCAGTGCTCTTTAACATTGATCTCGAGACACAACTTTAAATTACCAAATGGAGGGTGGTGAATCCAACTTCAAATAACTAAAATAAATCTGCAATTTAAAATAAATGTTGGTGTCATTAACCTATGAAACTATCAATTTCTCTTTCTGAGAAGAAAATCTGCCTATATTTGTATGATTCAAGTCTCACCAACGTGATTGACTCAAAATAGTCTCCTTGGGGTCAATTAGAGATAGACAACCACACATTATTGTCAAGGCCGCAAGAATGCGATTAAAAGAGACGTAACATTGGCACCAACAACTGGGAAGTGGCAGCTGAGGACTGGGGGAAGGTGGAGAAAGGGTGGTATAAAACACCACAACAGCATATGGTTCAAGACCCTGGAGGCCAGATGCCAACGCCACATAATGGTCAATAGCAACATCAACACACTCTCCAATCCAACGGTCAGAGATAACATCACCTGTGCAAGTTGTGGGAGGGTCTGTCCATTGAGGATAAGCCTGGTCAGCTGCAGCAAGAAATGCAGCCACAGTCTAAACATTCCCCTCTCCAAGCAGAACATCAAAGCCACACCATCGTCTCTTGCAGATGGACGAATGCCAACCATTCTCAAGGCTCAGAACTTCTGCAAATCTCACACCATCCTGTTTTAGAACTATTTCTCCTTTCCTTCAATATCACTGGGTCTAGATCCTAAGACAGTGCTTGTCACTGATCTCAAAAACAAGCCTACCGCACAGAATTACCAGTTTCCTAAAAACATTGATTTACTCTAAAATAAGGACTAATTAATGCCAGGAATGGTTGAGTTCTAGTCCCACTGTGGAGAGCTGAGCACAAAATTCTAGGCTGAAATCTCAGAGTACCACTAAGGGAATGCAGTACAATTCTTTGGAACAGCATTGGATGACAAACTATGCAGAGGCACTGTCTGTTTAACCAGTCAGACAGTAAAGATACCATGGCAATATTTCAAAAATAAGCAGGGCAGATGTCCCTGGTATTTTAGAGCATAGAAAAATACAACACAGGAACAGGTCCTTTGGCTAACAATGTCTGTGCAAAACATGATGCCAAAATAAATGAATCTCATCTGCCCGCACGTGATCCATATCCCTCCATTCCCTGCACATCCATATACTATCCAAAAGCCGGTTAAACACTATCTTACATGCCTCCACCACCACCCATGCCAGCTCATTCCAGGCATTCACCAGTCTGCGTAAAAAACGTGCCCCACAAATCTCCTTTAAACTTTGTCCCTCACACCTGAAAGCTACGCCCTTCTTGTCTTTGACATTTCTCCTGCCTGGGGAAAAGGTTCTGACTGTCTACCTTTTCAATTCCTCTCGTAATTTTATATCTTTCTATCAGGTCTCCTCTCATTGTCCGGCATTCTTGAGAATCCAAGTTTGTTCAACCTCCCCTTATAACTAATAGCCCCAAATAATCATATTTTTTCCAATATTTTTACAGCAAGCACTTTCACACAAAAACAGCATCTATTTATTGTCACATCATTGTTGGTAGGGGTTTGCAAATTGACTGATATGTTTCATGTATTGCAGCACATGTACTTGGGACAGACAAAAAGGTGAAATGTTGCTCTAGATCTTGCAGATCATTTTCTCTTTTATTCCCCTGATGTGACTTTGAATTTGGCCTAATCTATGGTATTCAGTGACATCGTAAGCAACCAGCAGAATGATTATCGGAGAAAAAGCAAAGAATTCTCACAGATGGCAAAGAAAGAAGTAAAAGGTATGATTATAACTCACTTCTAAATTGTACAATGCTTTATACTCAAATTGAACATCCTGTGAGATTATGGTAGAAGATGAAATATTAAGCTCCAAGAATAATACATTTTCTGATTTTCAAACAATGCATGTTTAAATGTTATTTTGAAGGCACGTCTCCACATGTAGTCATTCAGCCCCAGAGAGGTTGTTTGACAGTAATTATTCTTCAGAATTCCATTACATGCTCCATTATATCTAATTCAATGAGGCGTAAAATATTGAATAATATATGCAACAAAAATATCATGGACCAAGTCAAAGTTCCATTATTGTTCCTATTGGTTCCATGGGCAAAATCTCCAACAACTTGCCATGTGCTGGGGGGGGGGGGCTTAGTTTAGTTTAGTTTGGTGTAGAGATACAGCACGGAAACCGTCCTTTCAGCCCACCGAGTCCGTGTCGACCAGCGAACCCCGCACATTAACACTATCCACACACTAGGGGCATCCTCCCATCTAATACCAAACCAATTAACATAAACCTACACGTCTTTGGAATGTGGAAGAAAACCGAAGATCTCAGAGAAAACCCACAGGGTCACAAGGAGAATGTACAAACTCCGTACAGACAACACCCACAGGCAGGATCGAACCCGGGTCTACTGGTGCGATAATGCAGCAACTCTACCGCTACACCACTGTGCTGCCCTGGTTCATTTGATAGCCACATTTATGCATTTAACTGCACATGAAGTGCACATTGGGTGATCATCTCAGCAACTATGGACACATTCCCCATCATGGCAGTAATCACTTGTCTTTTTGTCAAAGACTGGCACCAATTTTACATCTACTTTTGTACCATATATATAAATGAAATAAAATCAATGCAATTATAATTGGAATCAATTTCCTAAATAATTATTTCACAGGTAAAAGATCAACCATAATAGTTCAATACAGACTTAAGTTAATCTGGAGTAAAATAGGCAAACTTTAAAGCTTATCCTGTCTGTCCAACCACCAAGTGCCTTCACAAACATATATAAGAAAATAACTGCAGATGCTGGTACAAATCGAAGGTATTTATTCACAAAATGCTGGAGTAACTCAGCAGGTCAGGCAGCATCTCAGGAGAGAAGGAATGGGTGACGTTTCGGGTCGAGACCCTTCTTCAGACTTCACAAACATCATGCATTTAACCATCAATACAGCTCTCGTGTAATTTTGATATCCAGTTGAACAATTTAATGTCTTTGAAGATACAAGCTGAGAAATTTGAATCATTTTCTCACAAAATGAACATTTAAATTTATCTGCATATGTTTTGAACTACTGGCTCCTGCTTTGTATTGAGACCCACACATTGGTTCAATGGTTCAATGGATATTTATTGTCACGGATGCAATGAAACATTACATAATTTTGCATATTATGCCAGCACAGCCATGTTTGGCGCCATTTCATCAAGTTCAAAGTCCCGGCCTGGCCAAGCGTAGCCATCGGTGTCCTTCGTCACTCTTTCACCGCTGTAGGCTATGTCCGGTCCAGGTGCTCGGCCTCTTGGATTGGCACCCAGGCCAGTTGAGCACTAGGCTACTGTTGGGCCTCCTTTATAACATTGGGATATTGGATTGGGGTAACTCTAGATTTGATTCATATGAGCGCAGGTGTCATTTCGCTGCCATCTTTGCTCAAGCTAATCACTTTTTTTCTACAGAAGCTGGGTCAATAGATTATAACTTGCGACCGTCCCATGTCATTCAAGAGAGAAACAAACCTGGGTGCAAGTTGTGAATCATATGAGAAATGATGGATCCTCTTAGTAAGCACTGATTTTCACATGACTGGATAAAGTGGATGTGGAGAGGATGCTTCCACTAATTGGAGAGTCTAGAACCGGAGGGCACAGCCTCGCAATAGAGCACGTTCCTTGAGAATGGAAATGAGGAGGAATTTCTTCAGCCAGAGGATGAATCTGTGGAATTCCTTGTCACAGAAGGCTGTGGGTGCCAAGTTATTGGATATTTTTAAAGCGGAGATTGATAGGTTCTTGATTAGTAAAGGTGACATGGAGAAGGCAGGAGAACGGAGTTAAGGGAAAAATAGATCAGCCATGATTGTATGGCAGAGTGGACTCGATGGGCCAAAATGTCTAACTCTGCTTCTATGTCTGATAATCCTATGACAATTTTATTTGCTCCACTGTCCCACATCACAGGATTTCTGCACTGTGCACCTCAGGACTAGATGCTACTGCAATCTGTGACCCCTGTGATTCTATTCGTGTGGTGGCTCAAGGCCCCTCAGATCTCAACACACAATCGCACCCACACGTCCACCATGAAAGGTGCACTTTGACAGCTCGGATCCAGTTCTTAGTGCTCAGCATGCCAAGGACAAGATATAAAGGCAGCTGCCATTTGCAAACTTGCAGGCCACACTTTGGCAGGCTGAAGTGAAAATAACGATTTGGTGAATGAGTTTACAATCACCCATTGTCTTTCTGTGACCTCTAATTTTCCATTAGCATCATGCACAAAACAGTGATCAGGGGTGGTGTAGGAGCTATTTTGCATTTATTAGTTATTTTTGCATATTATTATAGTACTTTGTATCCAGCTGTATTATTTTGGACACTAAGAGGTTAATACTATGCTTACATATGGTCTGGGTGGAGCCAGAGATCTTCCAGCACCGACATAATGCTTCAGTTCACACCATGAGCCTGCCGATAGAAGGTCGGCAAGAAGGACTTTAACTATAAGAGCCTACTAAAATAATAAGATTTTGGTGGCCAAAGAAAATATAAGAAGTGCCTCCTGGATTATAAGGTCTGGTAGTTCATATAAGTCACGCAGGAACCACGGTAGGATATCAGATCCTTATCAAACTAATCATAACAAGTTAATGACAAAAGATATGCCAATATATTTTATTGCAACTTCAAATAAACTAACTGAATCGTCGTGGAGATCTCTTTGTTGTTGGTTATTTGCATCAAGAAGATATCATTCCACTATCCTTCGTCAACAGCAGCTTTGGGGCTTTATAAGAAGGACGAGAAGCTGGCCGTAATAGGTGGCCTCATTTCCAGGCAATTGTCTGTCCTTCACATGGGGCAGGCTAATAACTATGTTGGCTTTTCTGAAACTTCTGTTTGTTTGACTGTTAATTGTTTTATCTGAAAAAAATAATGCCATGATTGGAAGTTGTTTGATAGTCTCACATTAAAGGGCAGCACAGTGGTGCAGCAGTAGAGTTTCTGCCTTAAAGCACCAGAGACCCAGATTCAATCCTGACTACGGGTAATGTTTGCACAGAGTTCACAAGTTTTCCGTGACCGCATGAGTTTTCACCGGGAGCTCCGGTTTTCTCCCAGACTCCAAAGATGTGCAGGTTTGCAGGTTAATTGTCTTCTGTAAAATGTTCCCAAGTGTGTAGGATAGAACTAATGTACAGATGATTATTGGTCGGTGTGGACTCAGTGGGCTGAAGGGCCTGTTTCCCTGCTGGATCTCTAAACTAAACTTAACCTTAAGATAAGACTTTGCTCCATCTTCTGAATAGAATTTGATTTTGTGTAAGCGGGCATTCAGTAGTGTCCATCAATCTTCAGATTTATCTGCAGCTTTCTGCATCTTTCAAAAACAGTCAGACACAATTGCACTCAACCTCATTTAATAAGGATCGTATTATTAAACAAATTTGTTCAGTCAAGGATTAATTGCTTGCATATTGAAATGGAAAATTTGTTGGTTTATTCAGGGCTCCTGGTAATCTTTTGGCTAAATATTGCAGTATAGCATTCAACGTTTTCCTTGAAAATCAACTACTGTCAAAAATTAAATATAGCTTTTAAAAGAAGATGGAATACAGCAATTATATTTGAATTTTGCAAGCTAAAAAGAACTGTCATTATTATTCACATGTTAAAGCAAAATTAAAATGTGAACAATTCAACCACTATGTCTCAGGGCAGAAAGTTTTAAGGCGGAATACTTAGGATGAGTCTTGAAGATGAGAAACAGAAGATTAGGACACAGTCATTTAAAACTGATGTGCATAGGAAATTCTTGCTGCAGAAGGTGGTGAATCTCTGGAATTCTCTAGCGCGTAGAGTTTGTGAAAGCTAGATCATTGAAAGTAATAAAGACGTGGATACTCTTTTAAAAAATCAAGAAATTAAGGGCAATGGAGAACGGGCACAGCAGAGGCAATGAGGACTGTCGCAGATCAGCCATAAACAGCAGGGCTTGATGGGCCGAGTGGCCTAGTCCTGCTTAAAAAGTGCAGCAAGAAAAACCATGTAGGAATGTACCAGGAGCATGGATGTATGGAAACATAAATATTTAATATTATGTTTGAATATTTTAATGCTGTAATTTATATTTTAATACGTAATTTAAAACATATTTAATTTTGTTTTGCATGCATAGAGTGAGGATAAAACTAAAGAGGGAATTTTAACAGTCTGGTCAGTGGGATGCAGAGGCACCCCATCGGAGTGACCCAGAGATTCCAATCCATTTTCTACAAGGTCTCATTTCAATGCAAACAACAAGCTGCCTCCCTGAATGATGTCCAGACAAAGGACAATGGGTTTCAACTGGTTCCACAGTTGACCCACCAGGATCTGTTGCAGAGACTTGATTTGGGTAGAAAATAGCAGCAAAGGGAAGATGTCTGTGGTGGGTCCTCATAAACACAACAACTTCACTTTGAAGCTTCCAGTAAGTATCCAATGGCTTCTTCTCCAAAATGGACATGCTGCTATAACCTCTGAAATGGTTTCGGGATCCAAATCAAAATGCTGTCAATTCATGAAACTTTCATCTGAATCAATCACACGTGCTCAAATATAATAACTACTGGCTGGAGAGTCAATTTCTTAATTGTTAACTCACATTCTGCATTGTGTCTGGCAAGCAGAGCAATTGAAAGGTCTTTGTTTAATACCTGCCATGGTGGGAGTAAATTCTGAAGCAATGGAAAAAAAAAATTCCCAAGGTTTTAAAATTCATGGAGTTCTTACTAAGTCAGAACGCAGAATATTACAAACATTAACACTTGGCTCAGCAACATTAATTAGCACATGGACCTTTCTTCCCTTTGAAATCAGAGATGTTGGGGATATCTGTGTCTTCCAATCAGGTGGAAAATGGGCTATGGCGGATATGCCAAGTACAGATCCAAAAACGTTTTTCCGGCACCCTCGGTTCCAGAGCCTTGCCATATTATCTGGTTTGCCAGACCAAGAGGTCATATAATAAAGTCACAATACACTTCTGACCCACTAATTATACCCCTCCCATGTCTCTAAAGCACCATGTGCTATAAACCTAAGTAAAGTAAATATTAGATGTAAATTAATCTTACAGTGAAACTTGCATTTTTTGCTTGGCAGCCCGGGCACCATTAACAAATTGCCCCCGGAAAGTCCCGATGAGGGTCGGATCGGCTGCTGCCTGCGAGTCGAGGCGGTGCTTTCCCGGCAGGACTACCAGGCCGATCCCTGGCGACCTGAGATTTGCAGAAACTCCCAAAACTGCGGAAGGATGGACGCACCTGCCACGGTGCTCCAAGAGGAATCCAATAGTGCCGGAACGGTCTGCCTCGGCCACTGGAGGGCTAAAATAACGGCCTGCGAAGCCGTCTCAGAAGTCGGCTATGGGAAAGACATCCATCGTCTCTGGCTGGAACATTTTTTTGGGGAGACTTCCCAATACATTCTTATAATTTTGTCTGGATTAAAGAAGGTGCTGAACCACCATTTGCCGGAAAATCAGTGGTGGGCATATATTGTATACACTGTTTAATTTGCTTTCCATTGTACCATACACATTCATAAGTAGAATTAGGTCACTTGGCCCATCGAGTCTGTCCTGTCATTTGATCATGGCTGATCTAATTCTTCTTCTGAAACCCATTCTCCTGCTTTTTCTCTGTAACCTTTGGCACCCTTAACAATCAAGAACCTATCAATCTCTGCTTTGAAAATACCTAATAATTTGGCCTCCACAGTCGAATGTGGCAATGAATTCCCCAGATTCAGTGCCCTCTGGCTAAAAATGTTTCTCCTCATCTCCATTCTAAAACTACGTCATTTTATTCTGAGGCTTATTCTGATTTTATTCTCCACCAGTCTTGAAAACTTTAATCTCCACGTCCATTCTATCTAGGCCTTTTATTATTCAGTAGATTTCAATGAGATCCCCCCTCTTCCTTCTAAACTCCAGTGAGTACAGGCTGAGAGCCATCAAATGTTGTGCATTTGTTAACCAAAATCATCCCCGAGATCATTCTTCTAAACCTCCTCTGGGCCCTCTCCAACGCCAGCTTATCTTTCCTGAGATGTGGGGCACAAAATTGTTCACAATATTCCAAATATAGTTTGACCAATGCCTTCTCAAGCCTCAGTATTACATCTTTGCTTTTATATTCTAGTCCTCTCAAAATGAATGCCAGCATTGGATTTTCCTTCATCTTATGAAATCGTCCAAATACTGGAAAATTAATCCAATAAAATCTTTGCAATGTGGATGCTTTTGAACAAAAGTGGAAATGCATGTACTTAATTATGTAGCAAAACACAGTGCTGGAGGAAGAAAGATTCTAAGGGGAGTAAGAGGCGACTGTGGCTTACAAGGGAAGTCAAAGACAGTACAAAAATATAAGAGAAGACGGAAAAACATAGCAAAGATGAGCGGTAAGCCAGAGGCTTGGGTAACGTTTATAGATCAACAGAAGTTAACTAAAAAGGCAATATGGAGAGAAAAGATGAAATATGAACGTAAGCTAACCAAGAATATAAAGGAGGATAGGAAAATCTTCTTTAGGTATGTGAAGAGGAAAAAAATAGTTAAGACAAATGTGGGCCCCTTGAAAACAGAAACAGGTGAATTTATTGTGGGGAACAAGGAAATGACAGACGAGTTGAACAGGTACTTTGGTTCTGTCCTCATTAAGGAAGACACAAACAACCTCCCAGATGACCTAGGGGACAGAGGGCTTAGGGTGACAGAGGAACTGAAGGCGATTCACATTAGTCAGGAAATTGTGTTGGGTAGACTGATGGGACTGAAGGCTGATAAATCCCCAGGGCCTGATGGTCTGCATCCCAGGGCAGTCAAGGAGGTGGCTCCAGAAATTGTGGATGCATTGGTGATCATTTTCCAATGTTCTATAGTTTCTGGATCAGTTCCTGTAGATTGGAGGGTAGCTAATGTATCCCACTTTTTAAGAAAGGAGGGAGAGAGAAAGCATGGAATTTTTGACCAGTTAGCCTGACATCAGTGGTGGGAAAGATGCTGGAGTCGATTATCAAAGATGTAATAGCAGCACATTTGGATAGCAGTAACAGGATCGTCCAAGTCAACATGGATTTACGAAGGGGAAATCATGTTTGTCAAATCTTCTGGAACGTTTTGAGGATATAACAAGTAAAATAGACAAGGGAAAGCCAGTGGATGTCGTGTACCTGGACTTTCAGAAAGCCTTTGATCAGAATCAGAATCAGAATAGCCTTTATTGTCATCCAAAAACACAAGTATTTTGGACGAACTTCCGTTACCCACAGTCCAACACAGGAGATTAGTGGGCAAAATTAGAGCACGTGGTATTGGGGGTAGAGTATTGACATGGATAGAAAATTGGTTGGCAGACAGGAAACAAAGAGTAGGGATTAACGGTTCCCTTTCAGAATGACTAGTGGGGTGCCGCAAGGCTCAACGCTGGGACCGCAACTATTTACAATATACATTAATGATTTAGATGAAGGAATTAAAAGTAACATTAGAAAATTTGCAGGTGACACAAAGCTGGATGGCAGTGTGAACTGTAAAGAGGATGCTATGAGGATGCAGGGTGACTTGGGTGAGTGGGCAGATGCATGGCAGATGCAGTATAATGTGGATAATGTGGAAAGAACAGGAAGGCAGATTATTATCTGAATGGTGTCAGGTTAGGAAAAGGGGAAGTACAACAAGCCCTGAGTGTCCTTGTATATCAGTCACTGGAAGTAAGCATGCAGGTTCAGCAGGCAGTGAAGTAAGTTGGCCTTCATAACGAGAGTAGTTGAGTAAAGGAGCAAAGAGGTCCTTCTGCAGTTGTGCAGGGCCCTGGTGAGACCACACCTGGAGTATTGTGTGCAGTTTTGGTCTCCTAATTTGAGGAAGGACATTCTTGCTATTGAGGGAGTTCACGAGGTTAATTCCCGGGATGGTGGGACTGTCATATGATGAAAAAATGGAGTGACTGGGCTTGTATTCACTGGAATTTTGAAAGACGAGAGGGAATCTTATAGAAACATATAAAATTATTAAGGGAATGGACACGCTAGATGCCAGGAAACATGTTCTTGATTTTGGGGAGTCCAGAACCAGTTTAAGAATAAGGGGTAGGTCATTTAGAACTGAGATAAGGAAAATCTTTTTCACACAGAGCGTTTTGAATTTGTGGAATTCTTTGCCTCAGAAGGCAGTGGAGGCCAATTCACTGGATGCATTCAAAAGAGAGTTACGTAGAGCTCTTAGGACTTGCAGAATCAAGGAATATGGGGAGAAGGCAGGAATGGGGTACTGATTGTGGATGATCAGCCATGATCACATTGAATGGCGGTGCTGGCTCGAAGGGCCAAATGGCCTACTCCTGCACCTATTGTCTATTTATCTATGTATCTAACTCAGTGGGACAGGCAGCATCTGGGGATGGAATGGATAGGCAACGTTTTTTGGTCAGGAACCTTCTGAAATGCCATCTGTCCATTCCCCTTCCCAAAAGCCGCCGGATCTACTAAGTTTCTCGAGCACTTTGAGTTTGGATCAAAGTTTCCGCATCTGCAGTCTCTGTGTTTCCAGTTAATCATGTTATCTTCTTCTCAAGCAGTCCCTTGGGATCAAGTATGACATACCTGTTCTGCAGTCAGGTGGGTTTTGATGTAGCAAATGAAAGCAAAGTGGGACTCCTCCACAAGTTGGGCTGGAGGTAGATAGAGCAGACAACTGAATAATAAGGGAGGTGGGAGATGCCCCTATCTGTCATTTACTCTGATCTGCTACATTTTCATAATGAAAGGAATTAAGGTTCTTAATGCTACCATAGCATTCAAGGGTTTGTACATTAATCAGCCTCTGTAATTTGCACCTAATACGTCGGGTGTGGTTGGAGTGGATGTACTCCTTGTTGTCTGGGGTCTTATTGAAAACCTTTATTCCTGGAGCAAATTGGAGTGGAATAAGGGCAGGTTGATTGAAGTCCTAAATTCTGAAGATATTAGTGTAAAACCCAATCTCCTACACTTCGGTGAATAAATCAATGAAGCAGCAGCAAGTGTTCATAGCAATTATAGTTGACATGATCCTTGCTGTGGGGGGTATCTTTAAGCTTACATCTTAACATAATTCTAATATGTCAAGTGCAAAGGTGCTAATTGGTCTTGTAATTTCATCATATATAGAAATCTTTTTTTAAGGAAGAACAATTGCTTCAGAGTTAGATACTTAAAGACCTCTTTAATACTAGCCAATAATCAGCCGCATACTGTGATCTATATCTAGGCATTATATTGGTGTCATTAGGTTTCTTACCGGCACAACCAGTTGGGACACAGTGAACTTCTTCTGCCTTATAAAATCCATCTCCCTCTGGCTTACAAAATCCAGGTAGATTGGAAGTAATGCACTTATTGCTGTGAACATTGAAAATAAAAGATTGGAAAGAAACTGTGAAGTTCGAAATCAGCAAAGAAGTTTGGGGCACCTCACACTCCCTAAATGCTCATTACCACTTGTAAAAGACACTTCAGGAGCAGTAGCACCTGGTTTATTTGGCTCTAATTAACCAGGTTGCAGAAGTGTATTAAAGGCAGAAAATACTCATGTGCGGAGGAGCTACTGTGTGATTGGTTACAATGCAAATAGGCCCCAAGGGGCTTGGCTTATCAACTTTCAAAGCTGCTTAGAAAAGCTTGGAAATTTGTATTTATAGTGATCACGGCACATAACCAAAGGTGCTGAAATACAAATTTTGTTATCATTTCGGCATGAATCAAATGTTAGTGCTGAGGATGAAGAGAAATTTTACTCACAATAGTTTCAACATAGCTGCTCATATTCCTGTCACAATTGTTGCTGTCTTTTGGATGAGAATGGAAGAGTGGTCCACCACTTTACGGACTGTTAATTTGCAAGCAAGGACTGGCACAGGTTGCAGTGGTCTGCGTTGAGGTTCATCGTGAGCAGCCACATAACATTAGACCTTCTCATTAATGGTCTGGTACCAGGGACATATTGAGATGAACAGCAAGTGTTGCAGGAAGATCAACAACCTGGTGAAGAAACACTTTGGTCTGCTGCAACTTATTGGCCTTCCAGCACAACAAGAATTCAATAAGAAGTCTATAACAAATGTTGCCTCCCGGCACATTCCAAACTGTGGAAGTACCTCCTAAGGGATGCACTGAAGCCTAGTGCAGCCAATTCAAACACTTTATGGGGAAGGTCAGCAGTCTCAGGATCTGCTACCACTAAATGTCATAAGTGATAGTAGTAGAATTAGGCCATTCGGCCCATCAAGTCTACACCGCCATTCAATCATGGCTGATCTATCTCTCCCTCCTCACCCCATTCTCATGCCTTCTCCCCATAACCTGACATCTGTACTAATCAAGAATCTATCTATCTCTGCTATAGAAAAATTCACTCTTGGCCTCCACAGCCTTATGTGGCAAAAAATTCCACAGATTCACCACCCTCTGACTAAAGAAATTCCTCCTCATCTCATTCCTAAAAGATTCTGAGGCTATGACTTCTAGTCCTAGACTCTCCCACTAGTGGAAACATCCTCTCCACATCCACTCTATCCAAGCCTTTCACTATTCTGTATGTTTCAATGAGGTTCCCCCTCATTCTTCTAAACCGCAGCAAGTACAGGCCCAGGGCCGACAAATGCTCACCATAGGTTAATCTACTCATTCCTGAGATCATTCTTGTAAACCTCCTCTGACCCTCTCCAGGGCCAGCACATCCTTCCTCAGATATGGTGCCCAAAATTGCTCACAATATTCCAAATGTGGCCTAACCAGTGCCTTTTTGAGCCTCAACATTACATCCTAAACATTACATCATAAATATTGCCCTGTGTAAAAGATTTTCAAACACAGAAGTGGCAATGATGACTAATACATAGAATGGGATAACACTATGTAATCTTCTCCATGGATTGTCACCTTGCCATGGTGGAGAAGCTTGTGTGTTCCTAAGATTCTGACAGCGATGCCGTCTGGAGCTATGCTCCTGGTAGGGTCACCCATGGCGGTAAGGTCGAGGGGGAGGTCCCTGACAAAGAGCAATCCAACCAAGACCTCAACGGTGGAACAGGCGGAGGATGATGGCTGACTTTAGTGGAGCATCACAACGGCTGGGAAGGTGGATGAAGGCTGCAGTGGGCAGGTGCTATAGACGGGAAGATAGACGCTCCGGCCCCCACGAGTCTTGGGCAGATGAGGCTCGTCAGCCTGGGAAGGCAGTCCATCTAGGAGAGGGAAAACTCTGATCTAAAACCTCCACTGGTTTGGAGCAAGCAGCCAACAACCAGGATGCATCACCCATGGTCAGCCATGACCGAGAGGGGCCTTAGAACTTAGATGTAAGTATAGAGCTGACGAGACTTTGAATGTATAGAATGGATGATACTGTGAATGTAAAGAAAGGCTTATTTTTCTATTGTTGTATTTTTAAGAATAAAATGTTTTTTTAAAATTAAGCAAATTTGGTTCAGTCTTATAGCATTCACACCCCCTTTTCCTATAGGCAATAAAAAGCCTTCTCTCTGCCCCGACTTTGCATTACTCTCTTTCAGTCCCAGTCTTCAGCTGCTCCGCTCATACTTTGCCAAAATCATTCTCTTCCATTTATGCTGGCAGTTCTGTGCACCATGCAACAATGACCTTTTCTCATGCAATACAGACTGGTGTAAACAGGAAAGTGAAACAAAATACAGGATTTTATTTAATGGGCCGTTTTCAGTGAAAGAGGCAGCGACGGAAATAATGGGCAGAACGGTGAGGGGGGTATGAGAACAGAGTGCTTCGTGACATTCAGTGACAAAGGTAAAAGAGTCTAAATGTTAGGAGTTGACCAGTCCTTAGACAACTTAGACAAGTAAAGGCCATTGCTATTGATCTGAATTAAGTATTGGGTCCACACTGTATTTCTGGTGTCCTCTGGTTCTGGACAGGCCTCTTTTACAACTAAAACAATCAGGCACATTTCCAGTAGATCCAAGAACCAGAAAACCTTGGAGGTTGAATACTTATATTGACACAAGTTAAATACCACATATGCTCACATTTACGGTACAATATGATTTCTGTCCAGCAGCATTGTGTCCTTATCTTAACTATTTAGATCATGTTGGGCAAGCAAAACAGAGTATTTATTGGAGCAAATTGTAATTTGGTTTCAAAGCTTTTAGTTTTAGAGAGATAGCATGGAAGCAGGTCCTTCGGCTCACCAAGTCCACGCCAACCATCGATCACCCAAATACTAATTCTACATTATCCACTTTTGCATCCTACACATTAGGGCCAATATACATAAGCCAATTAACCTACAAACCTGCACATCTTTGGAATGTGGGAGGAAACCCACGCGATCACAGGGAGAACACACAAAATCCGCACAGGTAGCTTGGTTATAAATTTTCATCTCATTTGATGGACATCATTTTGCCACTTCCCACGGTAGATTCTCACACTCGGCTACCATTATGCATGTCTATATTTCTTAAAATCAGAGGTACTGGTAGCAGAAATACGAAAGAACCTTGACTAACATGGAGCAGAGGATCTAATCAAATAATGGGCTGGTGAGGATTTTTTGTGACACCTACTTGACAAGTTATTAGTGAGCCTTTTCAGGATAAGATAGCTAAACAGCAATATTGAACAAGAATTCATATCGTTAAGACAAAATGTAATGCGATATGACAGCAAAAATAACTGCTGTGATAATATCTCACATTTTGACACAAGGCTGAAGTTTGAAACCATTAAATAAGCTTTTGATAGACTTGGAAATATTCAAGATCTGCTTGCTGTTCAACATAAATTTCTTTACAAGATGAAATTGATGCACTTAGTTTTCCAAAAAGCCTTTGATTAAAAGATCTTCAAGAAAATAATAGAATTTCAAGGTAAATGACAGAGTATTCTTAGAAGGAAACAAAAGGAGAGGGGGTTATTGGAGTAGTGATGTGAGCATGAAAAAGATATAGTACTCAGTGCACAGAGTGTAATGAGAGTTCTGAAACTTCTTAAATCATACTTCTGGCACTAACACATGAAACAATGCAAACTTGTTCACAGGCAGCATTAAAATTGGGGTGGAACAAGGTCAAAATCTAACGTGGGAACAAGATTAGCAGCAGAGGGAACACAAGCAATCCCACATTAGCAAGAAAAATATATGCCATACGTGGTACTGATATAGCAAATGGACATTCTGAATGATACATAACCAGGGCTACTAGGTCAAGGGCTATTTTTTCTACCAACATCATGGGGATGTGATTGTGATTTTATGAGTCATGAAGGAACTAGGATTATTTCAAAAGTCTGGACGAAGAAGAAGATTGATGGTAAAACAAAAATCGATGCACAGGAAATGTAGTAGGATGGAAATTATAAAACATTTCTTTTGGAGCCTTTTTGAAGCAAAATTTAGCAATCAATTCAGCCAAGCACAAAATAGTGAGGACATTTCTAACAATTGAGGGTAATGTGTGGGTTGGCAGAGATAAGGGAGTTATTGGTTTCTAGTGTTTTGCTTGATTGACCCAGGAAGTTGGAAAGAAACATTCAGGAGATACAAGAATCTGCAGGTGTTGGAATCTTGAGCAAAAATCTTGGGTTTTTTCCTGAAATAACAATGCTTTTGTTTTTCTCCACTCAGTAAGTAGTCTGGGTAAAGATTGAGGGAAGCATCTGTGTGCTTGCCCTTTGTTCAGTTAGACGGGACCGTTAGTCTTTCGTTCTCCATATGTTCACACATCCAGCAAAGAGTTCTTGTGCTTTACGGTGGATTAAGCATCTTAATTTAGTGGCAGAATAAAACAAACCAAAAATAGAATAGAGAAGGATAAAGGGGGCATGAGAGGGAATAAGATGCAGGAAATAGAATAGGGTGGAGAAGAGAAAGGAAACTGAAGGGAAGAGACAGGAAGAGAGAGGAGAGGAGTAAGAAGGAAATTGTGGAAGAGGAAGAAGCATTATTTTATAGTGTTCTTTGCATCCTTGCAAGATCCCATTTGTTAAATGGCTCATTCCATTTCTGTTTATTAGAACTCTTGCAATAATAAACCTGTTGACAACCATATTTCACAATGGCAGTGGTCTTGTTTATTTATTTTGTTTAAGAGGTAAGGATTACTCTATTCTTGTTCAAAAGTGAGAATGTTTTGAATGCAGATGAACAGTAAATATTCAAGAATATTCGAGGCAGTGGTAGAGTGGCTGTCTTACAGGTCCAGATACCCGGGTTTAATCCTGACTACGGGTGCTTGTCTGTACAGAGTTTGTACATTCTCCCCATCACCTGCATGGGTTTTCGCCGAGATCTTCGGTTTCCTCCCACACTCCAAAGATGTGCAGGATGGTAGGTTAATTGGCTTGGTATAAATGTAAATTGTCACAGTGGGCCGAAGGGGCTGTATCTCTAAACTAAACCAAAATTAAGTGAAGCCGGACACACACACACCAGTAAACATTGATAACGTCAAAGTAGAGATGGTGGAAAGCTTCAAGTTCCAAGGAATAAATATCACCAGCAATTTGTCCTGGACCAGCCATATCAAAGCAATGGAAAAGAAAGCACACAAACACCTCTACTTCCTTGGAAGGCTTAAAATGTTCAGCATGTCCCCAACAATCCTCTCTAACCAACCTCCATTACATTGATATACACAAAGTGCTGGAGTAACTTAGCAGGCCAGGCAGCATCTCTGGAGAAAAAGAATGGGTGACATTTCGGGTCAGGAACCCTTCTTCAGTCTGAAGGTCTTGGGTGTTGTCCCGATCGTCTACCCAATCTCATTGTGAACATTAGATTTTATTTTCTCTGGGATTTTAATGCTCTGTGTTGAGAAACTATATTCTGCACTCAGGTTTTTTCTCTTTGCTTTGTATGTTCTACTTGTGTATGGCTTGATTGTATTCATGTATAATCGTATATGATAGAACTGGATAGCACACAAACAAAAACCTTTCAATGTATCTTGTGCACATGACTATAATAAACCAATACCAAAGAGTTCATGTGTTTATAATTACAGAGCAATAGAATAAATCAAAAGAAGGGATGGAACCCCTCATCTTCAACGCAGCCATCACCTGTGATAGAAAAAGAAAAGGCATTGAAATAACGTTGGGACTTTATATATTCATTTTCAGGATGTAGCTATCACTGGCAAAGTCAGACTTAAGTACCTTTGTGAATCTGGAGGTGAGCCATCTTCTTGAATCACTCGAGTGATTTTACATTTGGACGGAGGGTTTTCTGGCCTCAGAACACCGCAAACGGCTTTACAACAAAGAATTATATTTTAGTGTAGTCACTGTTGAAAAATAAAGTAAGAAAAAATGCCCACATTAAATCCCCAAAAGGTTTGAGTTTCATTGTGATGCTTTAGTGAAATATCTGTCTTATGTACAAGCTGATCAGTTCAATATTAATAACAATTTAAGACTGTGAAATAATGTCTAAGTACAAAAGAATTTAAATGAGCAAAGTACAAAGTGTCCAACTCTCTCTTTCATTGGTCAGCTGTAACTCAACTGGTCTAACTACTGCTTCTGACCCAGAATTAAAGTCTCACTTTCATTCTTTTCATGATTCAATCATGCCTGCATTTCACCTTATTGCAGCCTTTCACCTTCATTTCTTCCTCCCTTCTTCCCTCTCTCTGCTTTTAGAAACTTTTTTTGACTCCAGCTTTTCCGCTTTATGGGGCAGGGCATTGACCTGAAACATTGATTCAGTTTTGCTCTATGCAGATGCTGCCTAACCTGCTAAGCATCTCCATCATCGTCTGTTTAATATTACCTTTCCAGCATCCACAGTTGCTTGCTTTGGTCAAAAATACTTTATTGGTTGAATGCGCATTGGAATATTCTGAGAACCATCATGAACTCACTGAAATGTATCTCATCTACAGCATGCAATGAATATTTGTAAACAGAATATGTCTCAAAAGCTTTTGGCATACTGGCCTTCATCAATCAGAATATTGAGTATGGAAGTTAGGAGGTCATATTGCAGTTACAGTATATAAGACATTAGTGAGGCTGCATATAGAGTATTGTGTTCAGTTCTGGGCACCATGTATTGGAAAGGTGTTGCCAAGCTGGAATGCGTGCAGAGATTTACGAGGATGTTGCCAGGACTCGAGGGCCTAAGCTACAGAGTGAGGTTGAGCAGGCTAGGACTCTATTCCTTGGAGCGCAGGAGGATGAGGGGTGGTTATATAGAGATGTACAAATTCATGAGTGGAATAGATCTGGTCAACACACAGAGTCTCTTACCTAGGGTAGGGGAATCGAGAACCAGAGCACATAGGTTTAAGGTCAGAGAGGAAAGATTTAATAGGAACCTAAGGGGTAACTTTTTCACACAAATGATGGTGGGTGTATGGAACGAGCTGTCAGAGAGGGAGATGAGGCAGGTACTATAGCAACGTTTAAGAATTATTTAGACAGGTACATGGATAGGACAGGTTATGAGGGATATGGGTCAAATGCAGGCAGGTGGGACAAGTGTAGATGAGGCATGTTGGCCGGTGTGGGTAAGCTGGGCCGATTTTCATGCTGTACGGCTCTATGACAATGAATTTGCTGGCTTTAAAAATAAATGTTATGCCCCTTTATAGCTGCTTATTTATCAATTCTAGTAAAGTAGACATGGATTCCAACTGCTGGTAGGAGTCAATTTATATGAGATGAGGCTTTCCTCCACAATAGATATATCAACTCACTACGGCAAAGTTAGCCTACATATGTCTCACCAGTTGGAGCACCAGTCACTGCTGAGACTTGGAGTAGTGATCAGTACAGTGTGACAGTACCCTGCTGTTTCTTATGCTAAAAATGACATTATTTAAGCCTAGTCATATTCTCAATGGATTTAAAATGCCAGTTCCAAAAATAGCCACCAAACCTAAATGTCATTTGAAGCAAATATCTGAAGACTTGGTAGTAAATGCATACGCCGCAGAAACCAATCATTTGTCATATTTCATGCATGACCAATGTCTTACAAGATTAGAAAAATAATACATTTCCTGACCTTTTACTACACACTTCTAATTTTTGTAATCTAACAGAGAACATGTATTTCATATTTTAGGCTTGATTAAAAAATGTTCCACAGGGCAACAAGAGAACTGATGAATGCAAATCTCCACTTATATCATTTTCATTTCTTACTTTTAAAAGAAAAAGTGAATTATACAAACAATAAAAGATAAAGCACATGTAATCTAAACTAATTAAAAATAGGAACACGCTCCTGACAAAGTAGATAGTACAACAATGTCATAACACAGTTTCTTCTCGTATTTCCTTGGGGAAAATATGTCCTCCGATAACTGCCAGTATTTAACCGCTAGCAAAAGAAAAAAAAAACATTTAAAGAAAATTTTGCAATTCTTCAGAAGTTCAAGCTTTCAAGTCACATTTCACTTAGAAATTCAAAATTCACATCTCCATGCCTGTGCCAATACCTTCCTGCCTTATATCTATTTCACTGTTTTGTTCATTCTTGTCATGAACATTTTATCAGCTGTACTGAAGAACTGAAGAGGATGCATTTGCCAGCCATTCTGAACAAGCAAAGCGTTAACGCACGGAGGTAAAAAAGTTTGGCAGCATTAGTTGTAGCAAGCACAGAAACACTGAGTGGAAAAATTATGGCTATGTAGCAGATGGTTGAAATGTTTTGTATTGTCACTGTTTTAATGAGATGGTCACTCACTGGAACACACAGTGTACTTGGGTAATGGAAATCCATTGGGAAAGGCTAAATGATCATCACCAAGTGACACGCTCTGTACGCTGCAGAGGTAATATTTATAAAGGGATGAAAGGAAGCTGTAATTTCATGAGACATGATTTTAATCTTGCTGCTGGCCCAATTTGAAACACAACTTCGATGGCAGAGATCTGGAAATCTGACGGAACTGATCCTATTCCTTTCTACTTGTTCAAAATTAATAATATTCAATTTTCAGGGTAAGTGTGGATAAGCATCGAAGCTTCCCACTGAAATGGCAGGAACTTCATGAAGATAGTCAGTGGTTAAGAGAAATACCTCAGCATGAGGGATGGAGATTCCAGCAAAAAGGCGTGGTACATCAGATTATAACATTTAAGAGTGGAATTAGGCCATTCAACCCATAGAGTCTGGAGCCCTAGGTCTACACCCAATTTAGGTCTACACCTCTCATTGAATAACTCTCCTCTTTACTCAAGAACAGAGGGCACCGCACATAGATTCCACCTGATGGGTGTGAGGGAATCATCCTAACATACATTTTGTTGCGTCTGTCCTCACTTAATTCCGTTCCCGACTTTCCCTTTCATTCTATGGAATACTCTGAACCACAAGTAGCACTGGATTTGAGCCTTGACATGAGTTGGTGTATAAGGATTGGTCATAATACAAGAGGACTAGAATACAAAAACAGAGATGTAATGCTGAGGCTCTACAATGGGCTGGTCAGGCCGCATTTGGTGTACTGTGAGGAAATTTGGGCTCCTTATCTGAAAAAGGATGTGCTGGCTCTGGAAAGGGTCCGAAGGAAGTTTACAAGAATGATTTCAGGTATGAAATGGGTTAGCATGTACAAAAAAGATACAAAGAATTTATTAGCTAAGTATGTAAGAACATACAAGGAATTTGATTTGCCATACAGTCATACCAAAAAAGCAGCAAGACACACAACTACATAAAAATTAACATAAACATCCACCACTGGCAATAAAGTCTTATCTTCTTCCCTCCTTTTCTCCCGCGTCGGGGCGGTCAAAGCTCCCACGTCGGGGCGGTCAAAGCTCCCGCGTCGGGGTGATCAAAGCTCCTGCGGCTTGGAGCTCCGGAAGTCGATCCCTGACAAAGGGATCGCAAGATCCATGATGTTCATTCCACGGTCCACAGGTTGGAGCTCCCGAAGTTGATCCCCAGCAAGAGGCTGCCAGCTCCTTGATGTTAGGCTGCTGTGCAGATGGAGATACAATATGGAAAAAGTCACATCTCCGTCAAGCAAAGAGATTTTATAAAGTTTCCCTCACCCCCCACATAATACAAAACTAAAGATACACTAAAACATACATTTAACAACAAAAGAAAAAAGGACGAGACAGACTGTTAGTGAGGCTGCCATCGTGCGGCACCACCTGGTGCGTTTGACAGCACTGGGCCTCCACTCGCTGGAGTTTAGAAGGTTGAGGGGGGACCTCATTGAAACTTACAGAATAAAGAAAGGCATAGATAGAGTGGATGTGGAAAATGATGTTTCCACTGGTGGGGGAGTCTAAGACCAGAGATCATAGCCTCAGAATTAAAGGGCACTCTTTAAGAAAGGAGATGAGGAAGAACATCCTTAGTCCGAGGGAAGTAGTTCTTTGGAACTCATTGCTACAGAGGGCTGTGGAGGCCAAGTCAGTGGATATTTTTAAGGCAGAGATAGACAAATTCTTGATTAGAACAGGTGTCAAGGGTTATGGGGAGAAGGCAGGAAAATGGGATTAGGAGGCAGAGATCAGCCATGATTAAATGGCAGAGTAGATCCGATGGACCGAATGGCCTAATTCTACTCCTATAACGTGAACTTATGAGACCAAAAGACAGGTCTCCCAACTTGGACAGGTTCCCACTAGCTGCTGCCATTGAACCCAAATGTCTTTGAAACTGTTGCTAGTTAATCTCCCCGTGTGAATAAAATAATCTGATAACCCATAATACCTGAGAGCTGATGCCGAGAATCCTCGGGAGCAAAAGGCAATTGTAACAGAGCATTCAGCAAATATACAGGAACCTCTTTGGAAATCCAACCCCAGACCTCTTAATCTGCACAATAAATAAATTAATTACCATCTCTTAAATATAGTTCAATTTATCCATGAGAAGGTGGTGGATTAAATACTTCCATTAACTTTAGGTTCCTTATAAGCTTTAGTTTTTTGAGATACAGAGCAGAAGCAGAAGCAGGCCCTTCGGTACTCCGAGTCCTCTATGACCAGCGATCCCCACACACGAACACTATCCAACACGCAATAGGTTCAGTTTGCAATTATACCAACCCAATTAGCCTACAAACCTGAACATCTTTGGAGTGGGGGAGGAAACCGGAATTTTACGGAGAAAACCCACGCAGGTCAAGGGGAGAATGTACAAAGTCTGTACAGAGAAGCACACATCGTCAGGATCAAACACGGGTCTCTGGTGCGGAAAGGCAGCAACTCTAAGTAATCACCAATTATCTAATCACCAATGTGCTAAACAGATATCACACGTGGAAATGTATTGTGTAAGCTCAGATATCATCTTTAGTCAATGGATACATTCTTAGAATTTGCAGACATAAACTTTTACATCAAAATGTGTTGAATGAACAACACACAACACAGCTGATATTACACGTTGTTGATCTGAGTTTTAGATTTCCTTGTGCAGTTAATTAATCCTGAACATTAAACAATAGATGGTGATGATCAGTTGTCCTGCGATGGAGCCACATAATTCAACTTTCGCTACTTGTGCCTCGAACTCTAAGTGTTTCATGGTGAACAACTTCTTCCAGCACACATGTAAAAATCACATGTGTAAAACTTTGACAGGCATGCTTTGCATCATGTATCTAATTCCACATTTCCCCTTTTTTGTGTACCTCACTCAATGCTTTTGTGACGTCAACATTTACTGAAGAATACTGAATGCATTATTTATTGTTGAGAACAATTATTTCCAATAGATGATAATCTGCTCCAACATACAGCATTTTCTATCCACAGATCCAGATTTCAAATTTGTTTCAGGCAAATGGAATTGGTAAGTACTTGCTCTTGATAAGTGCACCTCTCCTGTAATGCCCTTGATGCATTGGCAATTGGTTAGTCCATTGTGTATCACTGTTCGTCCAAGTTGTCGAATCAGGTTGTAAAGGTACTTTACCTTTAAGTTCATATTTACAAACTGATGAATTGGTCATGACTAATTAAAGCACCACTTCTTTGGATTATCGCTAGAACTACTCTATACGTTCCTATCAAAACTCTGAGCAGTTTTGGTTTGTGTAACAGATGAGGGAGAAGCATAATCAGATGTTGAATCAACTCTAACAATTTTTTATTTTTTATTAAAGATTTAGAGATACAGTGCGGAAACAGGCCTTTCGGCCCACCGGGTCCGCACTGCCCAGCGATCCCCGCACATTAACACTATCCTACACACACTAGGGACAATTTTTACATTTACCCAGTCAATTAACCTACATACCTGTACGTCTTTGGAGTGGGGGAGGAAACCGAAAATCTCGGAGAAAACCCACGCAGGTCACGGGGAGAACGTACAAACTCCGTACAGACGGCGCCCCTAGTCAGGATCGAACCTGAGTCTCCGGCGCTGCATTCGCTGTAAGGCAGCAACTCTACCGATGCGCCACCGTGCTGCCCATGTTGGATCCCATCCATATCTGTTCAAGGCTTGCATCCCAAAACTTTGCAGATCTGCACAAAAGCCATTTCTCTTAATAATCGGCTTAATAAAAGCAGTAACTTACTTTCAAAGTCCACTTTATCTTTATTTAGCTCTATTTGACACTCACTGCAAAGAAATACATTGAAATATTTATCACGGTCTTGAACTGTTTCGTCCAGGTTTTTTTCTAAAATCTAAAATGACAATGTCATCAATGACTTCTATTCTCGATAGTCCTTCACGAACATTGAAATATGCATATTAGGAAAAAAAAATAGACCACTCAATCCTTCAACCTTGATCTGTCATTCAAAATGACCATGGCTCATTCCACTATAACTACAATTTTTAGTCATTTGATCAACAAGAATCTAACTTATTCTGCCTTAGTAACATTCAAAGAATGTTATGCATTACCTATTGATGAAGAGTTCTCCAAAGACTTCATGACTCTGGCAGAAAAAAAAATCATCCTCATCACATATAAGATTATTAAGGGGTTGGACACGTTAGAGGCAGGAAACATGTTCCCAATGTTGGGGGAGTCCAGAACCAGGGGCCACAGTTTAAGAATAAGGGGTAGGCCATTTAGAACAGAGATGAGGAAAAACTTTTTCAGTCAGAGAGTTGTAAATCTGTGGAATTCATTGCCTCAGAAGGCAATGGAGGCCAATTCTCTGAATGCATTCAAGAGAGAACTAGATAGAGCTCTTAAGGATAGCGGAGTCAGGGGGTATGGGGAGAAGGCAGGAATGGGGTACTGATTGAGAATGATCAGCCATGATCACATTGAATGGTGGTGCTGGCTCGAAGGGCCGAATGGCCTACTCCTGCACCCATTGTCTATTGTCTAATGTCTATCACCTTTGTCTTTCCGTTTTATTTTTCCACAGCAACACAGAGGTTTAGATTCTTCCATCAAGGGAATCATGCATTCCATTTCCAACTTGTCAAAACACATCAGAATCTTATGTATTTCAAGCAGGTTCCTCTCATTCAAAACTGCAGCAGATACGAGCCAGCCTGTTCATACTTTCAAGATTCAAGTCTCAAGAGCATTTAATTGACATATTTATCAGCAATAGAACAATGGAATTATTACTAGGCCCATTACTAGGCCCATTACTAGGCCCATTACTAGGCCCATTAACGCAATAATTAATGCAATAACAGTAAAGAAGGGTCTCGACCCGAAACGTCACCCATTCCTTCTCTCCTGAGATGCTGCCTGACCTGCTGAGTTACTTCAGCATTTTGTGAAATAAATAAATATATACTGATCAATAATACAGTAAAATGAAATACACTCATAATAGTAATACTTGGTAACCATGATAATGCACAAAGTGTGTAATGTAACCAAAGACGGCGGCACGGTAGCGCAGCGGTAGAGTTGCTGCTTTACAGCGAATGCAGCGCCGGAGACTCAGGTTCGATCCTGACTACGGGTGCTGCACTGTAAGGAGTTTGTACGTTCTCCCCGTGACCTGCGTGGGTTTTCTCCGAGATCTTCGGTTTCCTCCCACACTCCAAAGACGTACAGGTATGTAGGTTAATTGGCTGGGTAAATGTAAAAATTGTCCCTAGTGGGTGTAGGATAGTGTTAATGTGCGGGGATCGCTGGGCGGCACGGACTTGGAGGGCCGAAAAGGCCTGTTTCCGGCTGTAGATATATGATATGATATGATCATAATTGCTGAGGGAGTGGTTAGTGTTGTGCAGTGTTCATCAGCCCAATGGTTGCTGAGAAGAAGCTGTTCTTGAACCTTGTGGTCACAATTTCCAGGCTTCCGTACCTTCGTCCCGAATGTAGTGGAGAAATGAGGGTATGGGTGGTGGTGGTCTTGGAGTGCTGGTGGGGGTCTTGGATGGAATTCGCTGCCTTTGAAGCAGTGCCTCCAATAGACCATTTTGATGATGGGGTGATCAGTACCAGTGATGGGCAGGGCAATATCTACCCCTCTCTGTCGTCTCCTTCATGTACGGGCATTCGAGTTACTGAACCAGGCCATGATACAGCTAGTCAGCATGCTCCCTCCTGTAGAAACAGCCCACCTCATTCCAGGACTCATTCCAGGACTCATTCTGGTAAACATTCTGGCTTCCAGCTCATTCACATCCTTCCATAAATAAGGCAAACTATATTGCACACTGTATTCCAGATGTGGTCTCACTAATCCTCTATATTAGTGAAGCTTAAACTTCCCATTTTTGTATCCAGTTCCCCGATCAATAAACAAAAGCAGTTTGTGAATTTTTCAAAATACCTTGCAGTTTTAGTCTTCTGCAAATGATTCCTTGGACTCCCAGTTGCCACAACACCTCAGAGGTCGGCACCTTTTAGATAATAAACTTTGTGTTTTTCCTGCCAACATGGACAACTTCCTGTTTTCTCACATCACAATCAATTTGCTGGATCTCATTCACTTAACCTACATTTTCCTCCATATTTCTTCACAATTTAATTTCTTACCTTTCTAAGTGTCATCATCAAATTTAGCAACCTTACATTTAATACCTTCATCTGTCATCTACCATAAATCATAAATAGTGAGGTCCCGGCACTGATCCCTGTAACATATCCCTCCTTACATCTGCTGACCAGAAACAGACTTATTTTTGCCTGCTCTTTATTTTCAGTTAGCCAGCCAACCTTCTATCTATGCCAATATATTGCCTCCTATACTATGAGCTTTTATTTTCTGCTACAACCTTTGAGATTGTATTTTTATACACAACACATTCCACTTCTTTAAAGATATCAAACAAATTTGTCAATGTAACTATCCTCTGACTATAGGTGCTGTCTGTGCGGAGCTTGTACATTCTCCCTGTGAACATGTGGGTTTTCCCAGGATGCTCCGGTGCTCCGGTTTCCTCCCACACCCCCACAGGTTTGTAGGTTAATTGGCTTTGGTAAAGATTGTAAATTGTCCCAAGTGTACGGGGATTGCTTTATAGCTTCTTAATTTCCCAGTGACAGAAGGTAAGCAATCTAACATATAGATATCTGTTTTCTGTCTCCTTTCTTGAATGGCATTTTACTGCTTTTCAACAATTCTAGGAAATGTTGAAAAAGTAAAACCAATGTGTCAACTGTCTTTCTAGGCTCTTCTTCTAAGACTCTAGGATAAAAGCCATCAGAATCTGGAGAGTAGTCAGTCTGCAACTCCAATGATTTTCTCAGGTCCAGATCCCTATTGATTGTATTTTCACCAAGTTCCTCCCACACTTTCAATTTGTGATTTACAGTATTTTGCTTGCAATGCTGAACCAATTGTTACTTTGAAAACAGATCCCAAATGATATAGATTTCCACTGGTACCTCCCAATAGGTGACTGGCAAGCAAAATATGATCACTGTTTATTTAACTCATGTGCCAAAACCTCACATCTTTCACTTCTCCATTCTGACATCCCCACTTGCTTCAAAAAGACCACTTTCATCCTGGTGCTGAAGAAAAGTAAGGTGGTGTGCCTTAATGACTATAATCCATTCCCTCTGACATCCACCATCATGGTGCTTTGAGAGACAAGTGATGACCCACATTAACTCCAGCCTTCCAGGTGCCCTGATTCACTGCAGTTTGCTTACTGTTGCAACAGATCCACAGCATACACCATCTCCCTGGCCCTAACTTCATCTCCAGAACATACAGACAATAAGGACATCTAAGTTAGATTCTTTTTTATGGATTATAGCTCTGCCTTCAACACTATACTCCCATCCAAATTCATCTCCAAACTCCAGGACCTAGGATCTACACCCTTCGATCCTGGATCCTCGACTTTCTGACCCACAGACCTCATCGACATCACCTCCTCCACAATAACTCTTAACACCGGTGACCCACAGGGGTGCATTCTCAACCCCTACTCCCTTGACTGTACAGCCAAATTCTACTCTAATTCCATCTACAAGTTTGCAGACAACACCACAAGTTGGGCCAAATCATGAACAATGACGAGAAGTACAGGAAGGAGATAGAGAAGTTAATGACATGCTGCCTGGGCAATAACCTCTCCCTTAATGTCAAGGGGCTAATTATTGACCTCAGGAATCATGGTGGAGCACATGCCCTCATTAGCATCAATGGTGGGGATGTGGAAATGTTTGAGAGCTTCAAGCTCCTTGGCATTAATATTACCAATGATCTGTCGTGGACCTACCACATTGATGCGACAGCCAAGGAGGCACACCCGTGCCTCTACCATCAGACGCAGGAACAGCTTCTTCCCCTCCGTTATCAGGCTTCTGACTTGTCCTTTTATAAGTTAGGGTACTGTTCGAATGAAATGGAACTTCATTACATAGAACTCAATTTCAGATGGTCCCCTCACTGATTTAAGCTTAATCCACTTCTGATGGTCCTAACCATAACAACTGTATCAAAACTGTTTCTGTTTTCCCATCAGTTGCTCTGGCTAGTTATTTGTAAATTATTCCTTTTGTACAGTATTTCTTTGCAAAGTCATTGACATCCAGAACTTGTTATATTTTTACGAAAAAGCAATAGTGGATTCTGTCCTGTGAAATGTGTCTTTCGCCTCAGCTTGCAGTGTTATTTCCAAGCCAAGAGATTTCCTTGGGTTTACATCTTGTACCCACATTCTGTCCTCTTGGTGCATTGAAGTTAAATCCACTAGTTTTATATTGCTTGACAAAGCTCATCTGTTTCTAAAGTTAGATACTTTTTCTGAAACAATCTTTCACTGATCCTCACAACTCACACAACCATGCCAACAATACTAAAGTCACCATTCTATATTTGAGTATTTCTGATATAATTGCATGAAATTCACAATCTTTAGTGAATCTTTGCAACTCTATTTAAATGCTGGCAAATCGTTTGTTAATCAACAATGACGTAGAGCCCACCAAAATAAGAATGTTTATGAGAAATGAAATAAGAATTCAGAAGCTCAATCTTCTCGACCAAGAGAGTGGAGGGAAAATAGATGTTTTCAACATGGGGAAATGGCTGAGGCAAAGACTCAAGGAATTTATGGAGAAGCTGGACATGCACAGGAATATGAAAAAAATAAAGGTTAAACTGACAGTTAAAAGGGAAAGACATCATAAGGTCAAATAAAACAAACATAACAGCATGGACCAGTCGGAATATATGCAATTTTATGGGGAGATATTGTTTCAAACAATTCAATTTTGCACAAAACAAAACCAGTTACTTGCAGCCTCTGAGATTGATAATTTTGACCCAGAGAAAGAACCGTGACCCAAACGTCAAGTTTCATGTGAAGCACTCAACCAAATGTCACCCACTTATTACTACCTTGAAAAACTTGAAAACAACTGATAAATACGGGTGTTGGGGAAAAGGCAGAAGAATGGGGTTAGGAGGGGGAGATAAATCAGCCATGATTGAATGGTGGAGTAGACTTGATGGGCCGAATGGCCTAATTCTGCTCCTGTCACTTATGGTCTAATGAACCCTTCTACCAAACTGCAGTAGACACAATATAAACGGCTCATTAAGTATATTCTAACCATGGCGAAAACTGTATGGAGTCGGCCATCTTCTGTTGGTTGTCGTTGAAACAGCAACACCACTGTTGTACTCATGCAGGTATATTTGCCTGGGTTAAGCTGAGCGAAAAAACTTGCCTTCATTCCCCACTCAAATTTCCCACTGGCCCACATTAATCTAGTTCTGAACTGCTTGGTGAGTGTCCTAATCAGTGATACCCATTGCAGCACTGCTGCCTTGACTGATGTAATCAGGTCACACCACTGGGCCAGAACATGATTCATTGGGAAATCTACTGAGGAAACATTTGACTGACAGCAAAGTCACCCCTCAGGAACAAAATGAGTCCATCCTGCACCTTATTAGTCTCCTTGTTCTTAAGTAGGTTGAGCCAGGTACAATTGTATTTCTAGGCCATAATATCTGGCCAATTCATGCACATTAAGTAGCGGGATTGAAAATTGCCTTCAGCATAACTTGCAAAATGTATGCTATTGATTTTAAATGGGAAAAGAAAAATGTGTGAGCAATAAATTGGCCTGTCAATTGATTATGGCCATTTTGTTTGATGCCAAAGACCAGTGCAATATCCAGTAAATCTGTGTATTGGTTTACACTTATCTGTCAAGAAAATCAATAGCATTGCATCACAATTCAAAATTCTAATCATTGTCGTCTATGCAAGCACATGCATTGTAAGAGAAGATGAGGGGATACATTACTAGAAAATCCCATCAAAAAGATCTTAGCATATAAATTCAGCTAATTGACTCAGCTTCATTGGTGCACCCATGTGTGGAAGTATTTAATTAAAAGTGCAGGATGTTTCAATAAATATGACATCTGCATTGGTAGTTCTCTTTGTAAAGAATACACTAAGGGAGGGGGGGAAGAGGTAGGGATCTTCGGGAAAGCAATGATTCACCTGTCTACACGCCAATTCATTTTGGAAAGTTAATAATTAAGGCTAATGGCTGCTGGACATTTAAAACCACCTGGCTGAATTATTGAGCAGGGTTCAAAATGGGCAGTCAGCCTCAAAGCAGACAGCTGTGAGCCTTGTTGCAATCTTTAGAATCAAATCTTTGTAGGACCATGATGTGGTTTTCAGGTGGCAGCGAGCAGAACTGGCAGCATATTGGAACCCGTCAGGGTACCTTTAATCGGACTTTACCTTCCACTAAATGTTATTCCCCTTACGTGCTTTTGTGAACTTCATGACCCATCAAAAGTACTCTGTTTATGCAGCTCTGCAATTGCCCACTGGTTTTTCCATCCTCCACAAGTCTGCAACAACACACCATCCTCTAGCGCCTTGTCAACACTTGGACTTTGACATGAGATCATCGTTTGGGCCCAGTCACCACCTGGACTTTGACCAGAGATCCTCAAGATGCAACACCATTACCTGGTCCACTGGAGGGCATCATGTGGATGTCTCCAAAGTGGTTCACATTTTCAACATTGTCTATGCATCCTCACAATCTAGCCAACATAAGGGCACTGCAGCAACAAACAATAGAAAGAGGAAAGTAATAGTTGTCAGGCAGGGACGAAGAAAAGTCCTCAGTGGATATGGTATCAGGGACACCCTGAGATGAGCTCTGTATTTTAGAAGAGACCTCCAATCCACAAGTCCATGGTAGTCAAGTCAAGTCAAGTCAATTTTATTTGTATAGCACATTTAAACACAACCCACATTGACCAAAAAGAACATACAATAGCACACAAACCTAACAGACTGATGGTACAAGTAGAAAAATTGTTTGTGGCTGCACAGAGCAATGCCATGTCACCAATTGGACTTGAAATGGTAGATGATGTTCACATTACCTGGGTGCCTGTCAATGATGATTGCCCAAAAAGGGACATTTCACCGTTTCCCCCTTACGTTCAACACCATGGCCAGTACACTCTCCTCCACCGACAATGTCCTGCATATTACCAGTGGCCAGATAAGATCCTTGACCAAGATGATTAACTTCCACAGCCGAAGTTGTGCATGTTGCACCAAGAGACTTGAATCCTAATTTTATGAAACCATTCACAAGATACAAATCACAAATCAGACCTGTGGCTACCTACAGCTCCTATGACACTGAAGAAGCAGCCCTCTCCACAAACTGACTGAAAGAGTCTTTGACAGCTGGCCAGCTGCCTCAAACATGCCTTTGGCAGCAGCCAGATTGCCTACAGACTTCAATGCATCTGAATATCCCTTTATGGAATTTTTCAAAACAATTTAAAAATTAGAAATATTGAAATACGACTGAAAAATTAAATCACGGATAAACATTTGAAGACACTTAAAACAATTAAAAGCCTTGAAAGCAAACTGAATTACATCTGAATAAAGTAAAATACCAACCCCCGCACCCCACCCCCCACATCCTTTTGGCAATTTAAAACATGCTTTTTTTTTCCACTTTATTAGTTTTAATGAAGGTTCCTGAGCATAAATATTTTCTTTGTTTGTCTCTCTACGGATGCTGCCTGACCTGCTGAGCTTCTCCATCATTTTCCGTTTTAAGACACTTTCTGCAGATCCTTACAGGTCTTCCTGTTTATTCAAATGAATGTGCTCACTGTTTCTGGGCCAGTTCTAACCTAGGGTAAGTCCAGTTTGCTGACTCCACTGCTCAACTACCAGGTAATTGGAACAAGTTGGCACTCAGATAATGATTTTTTAGTTTAATTTAGTTTAGAGATGGAATGCGGAAACAGGCCCTTCGTCCCACCAAGTCCGCACCGACCAACGACCCCCACACATTAACACTACCCTATACACACTAGGGACAATTTACATTTATATCGCCAATTAACCTACAAACCTGTACGTCTATGGAGTATGGGGAGAAACCAAAGATCTTGGAGAAAACACACGCAGTCACAGGGAGAACGTACAAACTCCGTACAAACAGCACCCATAGTTGGGATTGAACCCGGGTCTCTGGCGCTGCAAGCACTGTAAGGCAGCAACTCTACTGCTGTGCCATAGGAAACTGCCCACAATCTCCATGAGAAGACCATATTTAAACATGGTTTGTGACTTGCCATTTGTGTTTGACCAGCAAATTCAGAGATTTTGTGTTTGTGCAGGAATGCTTGATATGTTGACACTTATTGACATGTTACACCAAGAAGCACCAGCAGTTCTGTATGAAACTGATGATATATCCCAGCATGTTCCATCTGAATAATTCAACTACAATATTAAATATTAGTCATTCATAAAAATGTAGTCTTTATCACTTCAGTATTTGCACTTCACCCACAATTCACACAGCAGAAACTGCAGATGTAATTTTCAATGAAATTTTCTTCTTAATAATTTAGGCGGCATCAACAGAGATCATCTTGCGCTGATAAGAGAAAGGAACAGCATTGGTCCTGAGAGCACACTCTGCCACAGTGATAAAAATCCACAGGAAATGAGGCATGGAATAAAGCTCAGTTGATTCTGGCTTCATTAATTCAACCATTGTGTCACTGTTTCCATAAAGACGGTAAAATTAATGATGTTGTTGGAAACATATAGATTTAACAACTAACTGCAAACTATTGGCAGAAGTGAAAGGAAAATAGGAATTGCTCTCCTGGCTGCTATGAGCATAAAATTGCAAACAGTTAAAAATTACACAGTTAAATATGGACACTGACTTTTATTTTAATCAACATTGCCAATACAGGGTAAAAAGGTTGTTTTCTCCCTTTTTCACAAGTTGAAACTGCAAGGATGATTCTGTAGTAGCCAGAAACATCAGCAGTATAACATCTCCTCACAGGGCCTTCATTAGTCATGCTGTAACTGGCTAACGAAAAAACACATTTTGAGACCCCAAGAGTTCAAGATAACAGCAGTCAGCCAAATTAAGTACCACCTGAAAGGAATCAGATTGTCCGCAGCACAGCAAAGAACACAAAACTAAACTGAGAATAAAAGGCAATTTAACACAAGATCAACAAGAGGGCACAAAAAAACAAAACCCTGATATCTTGGTGAAAGATTTGAGTTTTATTTAACATTAAATAAACAGAATGAGAATGGAAAGGCAACCAGGGATAAGCAAGGAGTTAAAAGTTGCTTAAAAGAGATGAATTCAGAAAGACCCAGTATGGAAGCAAAAGTCAAAGGCAAAGTCAGTCCCAAAGCTACTGTAACTGTTGGGACACCTTAGTTGCTACAATTTGCTTTTCATCAACACTGATTCTTGGCAGAGTGCCCTGGTGGCATCTATGTCATGACCAGGAAACCACCAAGTGTTCCAGTTACCTACTCAACCCAAGTCTGATTAATTCTAGGATCAGATGTGATCAGGCATCAGTGCAGAAACAGGGGAAAGATGAATTAGATGGTAAATGGGAATGGTTCAAACATAAATTCAAATGAAAAGGGTGCATCTGGAAAATTTTACAGAGCATCTGTTGTTTGGGCACTGCAGGTGCCAACTTGCTGGGTGATGGAATTGTGCAGATTGTAGGGTGATTCAAACCATCTGCCAAATTGGGAAGAGCAGGAAACCATGTGATGCTCAAGTAAACCAGAAATTAGAGAGTAGACAGTTACAATCAGTTACAACACTGATCAGATGCCAAAGCTGCCAGGCTGGCCCTCAAGAATGCATCTAATGCCTTGCATTCAACTTGCACTGCCGATCCAGCACTTAAAACCAGGAAGAATTGCCCCACCTGTGTTATCTTAAGGGTCATCAATTACTTGCATGTCATTGCGTACTGGCTTATGGGGTACAGCATTTGCATTAGGCATTTTCTAGAACTTATGACAAATTTGGTCATCTGAATTGACTACATTTGCTGGAACTGAATGCATGTTAATTTCATACCAGCGAGTGACTTCTTTATTCAGATAGTTAGATTTTAGGCATGGCTTTAAACAAATCAAAGAGGGGAACAGGGATTCCACAGAAAAATGATCAGCCTGAGAAATTCCATTCATTAAGTAGAAATAAGAGAGTCCAAGAAGTCCAGTTGATCTCTGCAAGCTCCAAAATGGAATGCATAATTGCATACACCCAATACCATTTCCACTATTAAGTATTTCGTCAAGTATTTTGAAGTCAATAACATATAGACGTATGCAAACTCTTGGCTTCCAGTACCATTCTAAAGAGATTTCTGCATGGTTGGGATGACTGAGTTGAACACTCATTTTCAGATCTTTAAATACACTTCTTATGGTAGAATCCAAATGTACCACAGAGCAGACCAAAAGCATTTTTTTTCCATTCTTAGCTGTAGGTTTTCAGTGACGTGTGGTCGGATGCAAGCCTGGGCAATGTCATATGAAGGACAGGCAGTTGCCCATGCAGCACGCACCCCCTCTCCACGTCGCTGATCGATCCAAAGGAACAGCAGAGCCATTACAGTTTGGCACCAGCACCGTCGCAGGAGCTGCCAGAATGAGGTTGTAGACAACGACGAAGTGCCTTCGGGAGTCCGACTCCGGATTTTCTTGAGGTTTACTCCTGGAGCCTTTTCCATGAGTGGATATGGCCACAAGGCTGTGGAGGTTTTAGATCAGAGTTTTCCCCCTCCTTGATGGACTGCCTTCCCAGGCTGACGAGCCTCATCTGCCATTTTTTCCATTATATGTGCGTTATTTACTTTCTGGTACTTTACACATTGTTTGGTTAAACTTGTCACTGATTATACTAACAAAAGGGATAGGAACAGTGGTAGAATAAGTAGACCCTTGAGACTTCCCCTCCATTTGTTAGGAATATGGCTGATCTGATTTTGACCTGCGTTCCACTTTCCTGCATGTTGTCCACAAACCTTGATTCTTTTAAAGATCAAACGTATTTCTCTGTTGCAGCCTAAAATACAATCATTGGTTCAGCTCCCACAGCATTCCGGGGTAGAGAATTCCAAATATTCACTTGCCTTTGGGAAAATAAATTCCTTCTCATCTCCAAGTTAAACGGAAATCCCACAGTCTGAAACTTATGTCCCATGTACTAGATTTCAACAACTGGACGAACATTCCCCCAGCAATTGTTTGCACAATGCCTTCACATGAATCACATTTTCTCGATATCTTTCCTTACATATATTTGTCATTTTGACTTTTTTTTTCTGGAAAACATGCTCTAAAACCGAAGCGTTTCTGGGGAAAAAAACATGATTGCAGTCCCACTACAACCTGCTATTCCTTGCATTCGAACTGGCCTCAGAGAACGTAGTCTTGCAGATAATTAGGCACAACACTCTTTAATCATCTTTTAAATGTTGTGATCAGGGATTTTCTGCCCTCAGAACGAGATGCTTAATCAATTTTAATTATGTTGTTTCTTATCTTTAGTAATGGTAGGTTACTATTAATTAAAAATTGTGATCATTTAATTAAGTTAGTCACAGCAATACAAAACCATCAATGTGATATTTTCAAGGCATATAATAAAGCAAATTAAGTTTTCATTTGTTAATTACTCTATCCTTTATAACACAATGTTTGGAGTTTGCAATGCAATATCCGGAATTGGGAAGAGACAGTTAGGCTTCCAGACTAGTTGCACAGAAAAATATTCTGTTATAATCAAATTAAATTAAGAGGTGAGGGAGGAAGCAATGTCGATTGTAAACACTTGTAAATACCAAATGGCCTGATTTAGTGTTTGATGCGATATATATGATATTCAATCAAATAAACATAGCAAGAGTCTTTCATGCAATTCTGTTGCTTTTAGGCTACAACAGAACTCACACACTAGTCAACTTCCTTATGTTCTGCCACATAATCTGTTTTTGAGAGAATAGTATGTAGAAACATAGAAAATAGGTGCAGGACAAGGCCATTCGGCTCTTCGAGCCAGCACCGCCATTCAAGATGATTATGGCTGATCATCCAAAATCAGTACCCCGTTCCTGCTTTCTCCCCATTTCCCCTGATTCCATTAGCCCTCAGAGCTATATCTAACTCTCTTTTGAAAACATCAGTGAATTGGCCTCCACTGCCTTTTGTGGCAGAGAATTTCACAGATTCACAACTCTCTGGGTGAAAAAGTTTTTCCTCATCTCAGTCCTAAATGGCCTACCATTTCTAAAACTATGACCCCTGGTTCTGGATTCCCCCAACATTGGGAACATTTTTCCTGCAGGGGATCTTTTCTGTACTGGGAGACTGATCATTTTCAACAATGGAATTGATTTGATTTTGTGCAGTCATGTAATACCAAATCAGCAGCCCCATTGACATTTCTGCAAAAAAAATATTTTCAGTGGTGTTATTTCAGAATAGTCGGATGTTTCTGCTCATGTTCATAAACAGTAAAGTTACTTCTCAGCCTAGGTGGACTGACAGACAAAACAAGGCAGGGAGCATAGGGAGACAAAGGAACTAAGGACTATGTGCAGCAAAGTCATCAGGTTAATTGAATTTGATTTGAAGCATAATTTCAGGCACAAAATGCCCACCGTGGTCCCATGCTCCAATCGTCATTTAAAATTGACATTCAAGATTTATTTTAGTGTCCTTGAGCTGCATGCAGATGGCCAGTTTTGCAAGGATCAGTTTGGGCTAGGTACCTCTTAGGTGGACTGTGGGAATGGTTTGGATGAGTTTCCAACAATGGCCAGTACGAGCTGGCAATGGAGTCATAGAAACATAGAAAATAGTAGGCCATTTGGCCCTTCTAGCCTGCTCCAGCAATCTGTATGACAGTTGCTGATCATCCAAATTCAGTCCCTAGCACAGCTTTCTGCCCATATCCTTTGACTTTTTCAGCCTTTAAAACTATAGCGAATCCCTTCTCGAATAAAGTTAATGATTTTGCCACAGTTGCCTTCTACAGTTTTCCACTCTTTGGATGAAGAGATTTCTCCTCTGATACCTGATAGAAATGTATAAAATTATGTGAGGCATTGATAGAGTAGACAGTCAGAGCCTTTTTCCCCAGGGAGGAGATATCAAATACTAGAGGGCGTAGCTTTAAAGTGAGAAGGGCAAAGTTTAAAGGAGATATGCAGGGCGTTTTTTTTTCACACAGATGGTGATAAGTGCCTAGAACATGATGCCGGGGGTGGTGGTGGTGGTGGTGGTGGCAGATACAATAGTGGCATTTAAGAGACTTTTAGAGTCTTGTCATCAGGTTAAGCACAGAAGAGCCTGTTCCTGTGCTGTACTGTTTGTTCTATGTTATGCTTCTGTACTTAAATCCTCTCACTGCGAAGACCAACAGCTATCTATCTTCTATCAGAGTTTGGAGTGTAGTAGCTCTGGCACAGCGGTGTTAAACGCCCACAGCCCCGGGGGACAATCCCCGTCCAGCAACGGGCTTCGTCATTTGGAGAGGGTTGCCGGGCCCGCAGGATCGTCAGTTGGGGGAGGGTTGCACAAGGAGAGGTCCGCAGGAGAGATTTGGACCCAACGGGTCCACCTCAGTCTATACCATTTAAATTCTTAACTGCCAGAAACAGCTACATGCTACATCCATTTCCACTCGGTGGCGCTTCAATGGCAGCCTCGCCTAGAGTCTGTCTGTCCTTTGCCTCTTTTTTAAAAATTTTGGTGTGTCTAAAAAGTATTTGTGAATGTTCTCTGGTTTGTTTTATGTGGGGGGTCGTGGGAAACTTCTTTTCAATCTCTTACCTTGCCAGAGATGCACTTGTTTTCCAGATCGTATCTCTGGTCACTCTGCAGCCTAACATCGTGGAGCTGGAGTCCTTGCTCGGGACTGATTTTGAGCCTCACCTCCGGCCATGGACCGACCATCGGAGCCGATTCCTTGCCCGGGATCGACACTCCAGCTGCGGACTTTAACATGAAGGAGCTCGCAGTCTCGGGTTGAGACCGATGTCGGGAATCTCCAAAAGCCACTCGACATTCGATTAGCCCCGACCCGGGGTAGATCGCCCGGCACGGGATTCTCCCCCCTGATACAGGACCTTGATCGCCCCAACAAGGAAGGCCCGCTGCCGGCTATGGGAGTAAGATCATCCCATCAATGGAAGGTTAGAGGCCCCCGACTGCAGGAGGACAAAGAAGGGAGAGATTGAACCTTTTGTCACCTTCCATCACAATGAGGAATGCGAAGGAGTCACTGTGGTGGATGTTCATGTTAAAATTTATTTTGTGTGTTCTGTTGCTTTTTATTGGTATGACTGTATGGCAAATGAAATTCCTCGTATGTTGCAAAACATACTTGACTAAAGTATGATTATGATTATGCTTATTTTTTAAAGCGACTCCCTCTGTCCTAATCTAGCACATTCAGATAGTGATCTGCCTTCCTGTTTTTGCCGCCAAGGTGGATAATTTCACACTGCCTGCACCTCCCATATATTTGCCCACTCCATTAACCTGTCCAAATCATACTGAAGCCTCTTAGCATCCTCCTCTCAGCTCACACACCCAGCCAGATTTGTGTTGGCTGCTGACTTGGAACGATTATAAATTCCCTCATCTAAATCGTCAATTTATATTTTGAATAATTGTATGTACTCTAAGCACTGAACACTGCATTTCCCCACAAGGCACGGCCTGCCACTTGGAAAAGGTCAGTATATTCCTATTCTTTGATTCCTGTCGGCCCACCATTTCTTTATCCATGTCAGTATATTACCCACAATCCCATGGGCTTTAATTATGCATCATGATCTCTTATGTGGGACCTCATTGAAATCCTGCCAAAAGTCCCAATGCACCATATCCTCCAGCTCTCCTCCATTCACTATGTTACATCCTCAAAAAATCCAGTGTGTTTATTAGGCATGATTTCCATTTCATAAATGTCTGCTGACTTTGACTGATTGTGTTTTCTCAGTGCTCCTTTACATCTTTAACAATGGACTCTAGCGATTTTGCAGCTACTGATTTTAAGCTAAACATCTATAATTTCCTGTTTTCTCCCCCCACCACCCTCCTTTTTTAAACTTTGGGATCACATTAGCCACCCTCTAATACATAAGGATTGATGCTCAGTTGAAATAATGTTGAAAAATACTGCATCAATGCTACTAAATATTTCTAGTACTCTGGGATGCAGATTATTGGGCTTTGGGGTTTTATTGACTCTCAATCCTCTCAGTTGCTCCAACACCATTTCACTACCGATAATGAGGACCTCCCTCTCACTGGAGCTTACCTCCTTTAACATTTCTGGCAGGTTATTTGTATTCTTCTTTGTATTTGCTCAAATGCTCTATCGTTTCTTTGTTTCCCATTATTAATCCCCTGTTGCTGGCTGTAAGGGGCCCACATTTGTCTTTACTAATCTTTTTCTATCAATGTTTCTTCAGAAGCGCTTTTGATGTTCCTGCAGGCTTTCTTTCCCATCCCAATTAATCTCTTGATCCTTTTTTCCTTGTCCTTAAAATTGTTGCTTATTCAGATCAATTTATGTGTCTCCTCCTGTCCCTAACTTTCTTTGTTAGCTACCGATGAGTCATGCCTCCTGTTTTATTTTCATGGCACAAAGGACAAAGTAATTCCTACAGTTCATCCGTAATCTGCTTAAATATTTGCCATTACCAATCCATCATCAACCCCACAAAAGTAACAGTGCCAACCTATCTTCGCTAATTCTTGAATCATAACATTTTGGTTTCCTTTATTTAGATTTATTACCCTCATCACAGAATCAACTCTGTCACTTTCCATCTTAATGAAGAATGTTACCATATTACGGTTTTATCTCCTCGGGGTCTCACACAAAAAGATTGTGATTTAAAACTTTCTCATTATACAATACCAGTCTAGACCAGTCTTCTCTCTCACCGGTTTCTCAGTGCATTGTTCAAGAATACAAAGCTGTACACACTCTAACAGTTCCTCCACATTATTGTTACTTAGCCCAATCCAAGTGCAGATTAAAGTAATCTGTGACTGCAGTTGTATCCTGATCGCCTGTGCCTCCAATTTCTTGTTGAATGTTTGGAACTCTTCATACAATTCCCACTAAGGTTTTCTGTCCCTTGGTTTTTCTTAGTTCAACCTACGCAGATTCCACATATTCCTGCTAATAGCCTTCTCTTTTATAGTAAAGTCTTTAATCTGCAGAACTTCTCAGTTCATTTTCCCTTTTCCCTGTCCTTTGAAAATATTGAATACCCGTGCCATCCTTGGTCTCAAACGTCTAAGTACTCCCAATTATAACATGCTCGTTTACATTTATTTGCGTAATTCATTCATTCACTTCTCATTGTGATTGTTCCATACATTCAGACACCAAGCCCTGAGGTTTGTCTTTTTCACATCCTCAGTCCCCTTACCTTTATTTTGTTCTGTGGCCCTGGTTAGTTTTTTTTACCCTTGATTTTTATGCTTTACACATTTGCTTTTCCTCCTCTTGTCTTGTGATTATGTGCTTGTTTCCTTCTTGTCCCCTTGCATAATTTTCCATTCCCATACCAATGTAACTTAAACCCTCTCCAACAGTACTACCAAATAGTTTCCCCAGGATATTGGCTCAGGGCCTATCCTGATACAAGCAGTTCTGCTTGTACGTGTCCCACCTTCCCAAAACTGGTTCAAAAATCCCAGAAATTTGAATACATTCCCCCTCACCCCCTTATTACACCATTTCTTTGGTAATGAATTTATGTAATTAACTCTTCGGATTCTACTCTGACTGGCACTGGTCGTAATCTTGATATTACCACCTTTGACGTCATATTTTTGAAAGTTTACTTCCTTGCTCATCACATTCATATTGTAGAGGGCAACATTGTTTTCTTTACCTTTATCATTAGAACCAATATGCACCATAGCCAGTGGGAGTTAATCGTCATTCATCAGGGGGTTCTGCAGCTTTTCTGAGTCACCCTTCAACACAGCAATAGGTGACATAACATGTTGGAAACATGAATGCAGCTGCAGAAATGCCTGTCTGTTCCCTTCACAAGTGAATCTCCCATAATTTTAGTGCTCTCAATCTTTTTTCTCTCTTCCTGAGCAGCAGAGCGACTGTGATGCAATGGATAGACACAATGTGCTGGAGCAACTCAACGGGTCAGGCAGCATCTCTGGAGAAAAAGAGCAGGTGATTTTGTTTTAAGGTCGGAATCCTTCTTCAGTCTCCTTATCTCTCATCAGAAAGAGGAGGAGAACGTCTTCAAAGTCGGCATACCTTGAGGAGATTGTGCAGTGGAGCAGACAGAATGGGTAGGAGGAACTGCAGATGCTGGTTTATACCGTGCCGTAGAAGTATACCGTAGACATAAAGTGCTGGAGCAACTCAACGGGTCAGGCAGCATCTCTGGAGAAAAGGAACAGATGATGTTTCGGGTTGGAACCCTATGGATTGGCTGAAGATTTCACCTGATAAACCATATCCTCCAGCAATGTCCCAAGTACAGCAGCTCACAGACATGTGGATGACAGTGGAGGATTCCTGCACTACCTCCCTTCATCTACTATGTCTGGAAAACACCCATTCCCTTCTGCCTGTGCACTCTTTATTTGTGGCATCATACATCACTAAACATGCTATCTACATAGATCTCAGCATGTTGGTACCCCACAATGAATCCTCCGGCACCTTACAGAAGATAGATCAAGGCAGCACCACAATGTTCCTACTGAACATGATGCCACATTACATATGTTGGTTGTACATACTCTGCTTGTACATGGTCCATAACCCTCCATTCCCTGCATTTCCATGTGTCTATCTAAAAGTCTTTCAATGCCACTATCATATCTGCCTCCACCACCACCCGTGGCAGTGCATTCCAGGCAGACATCATTCACTAAGTCAAAAAATAGCCCAGTATATTTCTTCTAAACTTTGCCCCTCTCACCTTAAAGTTATGCCCTTTAGTCTTTGACATTTCCATCCTGGGGAAAAAGGTCCTGACTTTCTATCCTCTCTTGATTTGGTATACTTCTATCAGGTCACCCCTCAAGCATTCTGGTAAACCTCTTCTGCACTCTTTTCAAATCCTCTACAAACTTCCTGTAGTGGAGTGATCAGAAGTACACACAATGCCACAAATGCAGCCTGACCAAAGTCCTATAGAGTCCCAACATTATTTCCATACTCAATTATACTCATTGTACTGACTGACGAAGGCAAGCAGAACATGCACCTTCTTTCCTACTCTATCTACTTGTGTTGCCACTTTCAGGAAGCTGTGGAGTTATCTCCAACAATACTCATTGTAGTTCAACAACAAGGATAGGATAGTCACTTAATTGGTATCCCAGCCATCAGAGTAAAAATTCCTTCCTTCCACTACTGCACAATGGTTGCAAAGTGTGTCATCTCCTACATGTGTTGTAGAACTCACCTAGACTCCTCTTCCAAAACTGTAACTTCTGAAACCAAGAACAATCAGGAATGCTCTCCCGTCTGTAGGCACCCTATACTACCTATCACATGTTATATTAACATGGAAATAGTTTGTCTTTCCTTCATCATTGTGTGATTGAATTCCTGAAACACCCCACTCAATCCTTACCAGAAAGACTACAATATTTCAAGAAGGCAGCTTCTCAACAGCAATTATAAATGGGCAGAGATTTGCCAGCAGCACCCACCTCCCAGAAGTGAATTTTAAAAAAGTTTGTTTACTAACACTTATCTCCTTCCTTTGGTTTCTTCATCAATGAAGCTCATCTAGGAAGTTAGACAGAAAATGCTGGAGTAACTCAGCAGGTCAGACGGCATCTCTGTAGAAAAGGAATACGTGACAATAGACAATAGACAATAGGTGCAGGAGTAGGCCATTCGGCCCTTCGAGCCAGCACCACCATTCAATGTGATCATGGCTCATCATTCTCAATCAGTACCCCGTTCCTGCCTTCTCCCCATACCCCCTGACTCCGCTATCCTTAAGAGCTCTATCTAGCTCTCTCTTGAATGCATTCAGAGAATTGGCCTCCGCTGCCTTCTGAGGCAGTGAATTCCACAGATTTACAACTCTCTGACTGAAAACGTTTTTCCTCATCTCCGTTCTAAATGGCCTACCCCTTGTTCTTAAACTGTGGCCCCTGGTTCTGGACTCCCCCAACATTGGGAACATGTTTCCTGCCTCTAACGTGTCCAACCCCTTAATAATCTTATATGTTTTGATAAGATCCCCTCTCATCCTTCTAAATTCAAGTGTATACAAGCCTAGCCGCTCCAGTCTTTCAACATATGACAGTCCTGCCATTCCGGGAATTAACCTAGTAAACCTATGCTGCACGCCCTCAATAGCAAGAATATCTTTCCTCAAATTTGGAGACCAAAACTGCACACAGTACTCCAGGTGCGGTCTCATTAGGGCCCTATACAACTGCAGAAGGACCTCTTTGCTCCTATACTCAACTCCTCTTGTTATGAAGGCCAACATTCCATTGGCTTTCTTCACTGCCTGCTGTACCTGCATGCTTCCTTTCAGTGACTGATGCACTAGGACACCCAGATCTCGTTGTACGTCCCCTTTTCCTAACTTGACACCATTCAGATAATAATCTGCCCTCTTATTCTTACCACCAAAGTGGATAACCTCACACATCCACATTAAACTGCATTTGCCATGCATCACCCACTCACACAACCTGTCCAAGTCACGTTTCGTGTCAAGACCCTTCTTCAGATAGGTCAGTATACCCAAACATAAAAAGACTACCATTGAATCAAAAGTTAACACTTTGGTTTGGAAGGAAGAGTCCTCACCTTCAAACTTAAGCACAACAGCAATAGAAAAACTTTACAATGAATCAAACTATATGGCAGCATGAATTTATCTGTTCTTCACGCAGGGATTCAGCAAGTGTCATTCAGTGTCTTTTTCGTTATTCCTCCAGTCACCAGATAGGTCTGAAGATGGGTCTTGACGCAAAACATTACCTATTCCTTTTCTCCAGCAATGCTGCCTGAACCGGAGAATTACTCCAGCTTTTTGTGTCGATCTTCAGTGCAAACCAGCATCTGCAATTCCTTCCTACACAAGCTCCTCCAGGAAACCTGTTTTGCTAATCAGCGGCAGTTGTATTCTGCCTCACTTAAACCTTGCTCCCACATAACAGACAACTCCTTGATGAGTCAGAAAACCAATCAATCAGTAAAAATTTGAATTTCTTCAAAAAAACACTGCTAGAACTTTGTTAGCATTGCTTGGAGACATGGAAATACTATTAAAGTAATGGGAAAGTATGCACATGAGTAACAACGTCCAAACATTGGTTTCTCAATGGTGCCAAGTACAATACTATTCTTACAGCAAACAATATTTCAACCATGCATTGGATTAAAACTTAATACGAACAAACCAGCTGAACTAAGTTAAAAATATTTAGAATTCTCAGTCAGACTGGATGCATGAACTTGGATTCAACACTTGAAAGTGTTCAAAGCGCCGTAAGTGATAGCCTTGCCAGCAGCCTGTCTCGTCCCTTTCTTCTTTTGTTGTTTTAGTCTGTTTTATTTGTATGTTTTAGTGTATCTTTAGATTTGTATTATGTGGGGGATGGGTGGTGGAGGGGGGGAGGCGTTGGTGGAAACGTTTTTTTATCTCTTCCTTCGACGGAGATGCGACTTTTTCCATATCATATCTCCGTCCGCACTGCAGCCTAACATCAAGGAGCTGGTGGTCCCTTTGTTACGGATCGACTTCGGGAGTGCCAACCGCAGGAGCTTCGACCGCCCTGATCGCGGGAGCTTCGATCGCCTGACAGCGGGAGCTTCGATTGCCCCAACTGCAGATGTTTCGATCGCCTCGACTGTGGGAGAAAAGGAGGAAGAAGGTATTTGTAAAGAAGGTAAAAGTTATTTGCCTTCCATCACTTTGGGGAATGTGAGGTCACCGAAAAACAAGATGGACGTGCTGCCTGTGCTGGTGGGGACTTGGAGGGATTGCTGTGAGTGCAGTGATCTTGGTGTTTGTGGGAACATCGCACCATGAGAACATCCTGGAGTCTGGTGCAAGTGTGAACGGCTTTCTGACTGTTCAGGCGGACAGGGACTGCTGAGAGAGTGACAACGGTCGGTACAACTCTGGTCACATCACGGTGAAGGAGCGTGTGTGTGGCCCGGACATTGAACTGATGGCTGTGGGTCTCTGCTTATGCTGTGTACCCTAGGGATTCTCACACGCCGCTGTGGTGGCTGTTTATGTTTAACCTTTATGTCGTTTTGTATCTTTTTTGGTATGACTGTGGGGTAAATCAAATTTCACTGTACCTTGGTACACGCGACAATAAAGGACCATTGAAGACTTGAATTGCTGTGCTGGGACATTTCATAATACAGCAAGTTAGAGATTTTTCAAACATAATGTGCAGAAAGACAGAAAACAGAAGAACTGTACAGCTTAATTTAAATATAATGATTTGGTGAATGGTAAGTCTGTAAAACAAGAGCCAAATAGTGATGGAATAACATGGGCAAGGTGAAATCAATGGAGTAAACAATGGAGTAGAAAGAATAGATTCTAGCAGTTAGATGTAATAGATGCCACAGGGGCAAATGGACCATTTGTGATAATAGACTATTTATCCTTCTATAAATAAACAATCATTGCTATTGCAGACAAGTAAACACGTAATCTTAATAGTTATTGTGTGATTGCTGTGAAGTTTGGGCAAACAAAATGTAACACTTTCTCAAAAGAACACAAAGATGAGAACAAAACAATGTATTAATGCATGGTACCAGTGTGTTCTGAAACTGCACAAATGCCATACCTCTTTCATTTTCTTCCTAGTCTCCTGGAGCCACTAAATGTGGTCTGGCTCCAGAAGTATCATTAGCTCTCCACCATTACATTCAAGCACCATCTTTGCCAAACACTTAAAAGGCGTGTAATGATGTGGTTTTATGTAATTGTTTCAACAAAGGAAGAAAGAAAAATCTCTCGAAATGTTCACAGGATAAATAGAGGAAAATGTAGTAGTGGATGCCATGCAAACAAAATGGAAGTGGTCTCTTGACATTTTTGAAGAGAGAACGTGTATGTGAACTGTTAACTGGCTAATTAATCAGCAGAAAAATAAATCACGATCAATCTTGTCCATAAATATGCATTTGTCCGACATTATATTATACTGGGTAGCAATTCAAGTGCAAAAGGAGATCGTTTTGTTTCTCTTTCCTTGTCCAGAGTCAATAATATACTGTGATCTGCAAAATCGGCACCATCCAGGAATTAAAGATAGTCCTCTCCTGGTCTGTTTAGCTCAGTACACCAGGTGTTGCAATTACTCGGACCCATCAGAAAAACCATTGCACAAACTATTCTCGCTATTCTCCTGCCTTGGGACTAATCCTGCACCTCTTCACATTTTTTTACTTGAGTGCTTTAACTGGGTCAGCATTAACTAATGCAATAGACTGTCACTTAGTATGATAAATTACCCAGTGTACAGGAGTTATTCCTTAATTTATGTTTCTCCCACAGCTGCCTTAGCTTGTAACCAGGTAGTCTGGTCCTGAACATATTCAGCCTATTCTTTTCATTCATGATTTAAAAGAAACTTTGCTTCTCTCCAAGGTCATCTTCATTTTCCAATAATAGCTGAACTGTAAAGAGAAGCCAACACGTCTCAATAATCCAAGATTTTAAAGTGTTCCTGGCACACATTGGAATTTATGCTTTTATTCACTTTATTGTCGCTGCAAGAGTGACCTAATTGGGACACTGCTTCAGATACAAGCTCAAAATAGCTGTACAGAGAATGTAAGAAAATAACTGCAGATGCTGGTACAAATCGAAGGTATTTATTCACAAAATGCTGGAGTGACTCAGCAGGTCAGGCAGCATCTCGGGAGAGAAGGAATGGGTAACTAACACTCTCCTCCGCCTAGCAGAGCTGGTTCTTCCCCTTAACAACTTCTCCTTTGACTCCTCCCACTTCCTCCAAACCAAAGGCGTAGCTATGGGCACTCGCATGGGCCCTAGCTACGCCTGCCTCTTTGTCGGGTACGTCAAACAATCCCTGTTCCGGACATACACTGGCCCCATCCCTGAACTCTACCTCTGCTACATCGACGACTGCATTGGTGCTACCTCTTGTACCCATGCAGAACTCACTGACTTCATACACTTCACTTCCAATTTCCATCCTGCCCTTCAATGTACCTGGACTATCTCCGACATCTCCCTCCTGTTTCTGGACCTCACCATCTCCATCACAGGAGGCAGACTAGTGACCGACATCTACTATAAACCCACTGACTCACACAGCTATCTGGACTACACTTCTTCCCACCCTGTCTCCTGCAAAAAGTCTATCCCCTACTCCCAATTCCTCCGTCTACGCCGCATTTGCGCCCGGGATGAGGTGTTTCACACTAGGGCATCAGAGATGTCCTCATTCTTCAGGAAACGGGGCTTCCCCTCTTCCATTATAGATGAGGTTCTCACTAGGGTCTCTTCTACATCCCGCAGTTCCGCTCTTGCTCCCCCTCCCCACATTCGTAACAAAGACAGAAACCCCCTGGTTCTCACCTTCCACCCCACCAGCCAGCGTATCCAACAATCATCCACCAACATTTCCGTCACCTACAACGGGACCCCACCACTGGCCACATCTTCCCATCCTCTCCCCTATCTGCGTTCCGCAGAGACCGTTCCCTCCGTAACTCCCTGGTCCACTCGTCCCTCCTTACCCAAACCACCCCATCCCCGGGCACTTTCCCCTGCAACCGCAGGAGATGCAGCACCTGTCCCTTTACCTCCCCCCTCAACTCCATCCAAGGACCCAAACAGTCTTTCCAGGTGAGACAGAGGTTCACCTGCACCTCCTCCAACCTCATCTATTGCATCCGCTGCTCTAGATGTCAACTTCCTTACATCGGCGAAACCAAACGCAGGCTCGGCGATCGTTTCGCTCAACACCTTCGCTCAGTCCGCCTTAACCAACCTGATCTCCCGGTGGCTGAGCACTTCAACTCACCCTCCCACTCCCAGTCTGACCTTTCTGTCATGGGCCTCCTCCAGTGCCACAGTGAGGCCCACCGGAAATTGGAGGAACAGCACCTCATATTTCACTTGAACATTGACTTCTCCAACTTTAAATAGTTCCTCTGTCCCTTTCTTCCCCTCCCTCCCCCTTCCCAGTTCTCCCTCTATCTTCCTGTCTCCACCTATATCCTTCCTTTGTCCCGCCCCCCTGACATCAGTCTGAAGAAGGGTCTTGACCCGAAACGTCACCCATTCCTTATCTCCTGAGATGCTGCCCGACCTGCTGAGTTACTCCAGCATTTTGTGAATAATGTACAGAGAATGTCATCATTCATTCCTAATAGAATACAGCACTGTACAACATAGAAACAGGCCCCTCAGCTCATATTGTCCGTACTGGACATGCTGCAAAGTTAAACTGATCTCATCTGCCTGGATATGATCTATATCCTTCCATTCCATACAGATCCATGTGCCTATCTAAAAGCCTCTTAAATGCCAGGATTGTATTCACCCCCAGCAGAGCATTCCAGGCACCCACTACTCCCAGTGCCCTACACATCTCCTTTAAACTTTGCCTGTCCCACCTTAAAGCTATGACTTCTAGTCTTTGATATTTTGACCCTTGCAAAAAGGTTCTGACTGTCCATCCTAACAATGTCTCTCATAATTTTGTGTACTTCTATCAGGTCTCCCCTCAACCTCTGATGTTCCAGAGAAAACGATCCAAATTTGTCCAACCTCTCCTTTTAACTAATACCATCAAATCCAGGCAGCATTATGGAAAACCTCTTCTGCACCCTCTCCACATCCTTCCTGTAATGGGCACCCAGAACTGTACACAATGTTCCACATGCGGCCTAACCAAATCCTTCTTAATCTGCAACATGTCTTATAAATCAAGATAACAGATGAATTGTGGAACATGTAGTTAGTGGATCATGATCCACTGTATTCCGTAAAATATTCTGCACTCATGGTGTAGCACACAATATTTAACATTGATTTTCAGGGAGCATGGTGATGCAGCTGATGAGCTACTGCCTCACAATGCCAGTGACACTGTCTTCTTGATCATAAGGGTTTACCCTGGGTTTGCCTATTTTTTCCCTCTACCTGAATACATGCAGATAGCAGGCTAAATGGCGCTATAAACAGCTCTTGTATGCAGGTGAGTGCCAGAATCTGGAAGGTATTGAGGGGAATACATTGAGAATAAAGTGGGGCCAGTACAGTGCAGTTTAGCTTAGTTTAGCGATGCAGCACGGAAACCTTGGCCCACCGAGTCTGCACCAACCAATGTTCCCCACACACTAACGCTAGTTCTACACACACTGGGGACCATTTACGATTATATAAAGCCAATTAACATACAAACCTGTTCATCTTTGAAGTGTTGGAGAAAACCGGAGCACTCTGAGAAAATCCACGGTCATGGGGAGAACGTACAAACTCCGTACAGACTCAGGATTGAACCAGAGTCTCTGGCGCTGTAAGGCAGCAACTTTACCACTGCGCCACTATGTCACCCGTGTAGTGTTAATTTAAAATGGGTACTTAATGGTCAAGATGGCTATTTCCATTCTGTACGATTCTTGAATATTCAGTTATGCATTGAACGTCTCATACAACATCCATTCTAAACATTTCCTCAGTATCACCTGCATATGTAACCCATGCAAAAAGAGTAGGAAAGAAATGCGGATGCTGGTTTAAATTGAAGGAAGACTCAAAATGTTGGAGTAACTCAGCGGGACAGGCAGCATCTCCGGAGAGAAGGAATGGGTGACGTTTCGGGTTGAGACCCTTCTTCAGTCTGAGTTCCTCCAGCATTTTGTGCCTACCTTTTATGTAAGAAGAGGTTAGCTTTGAGATCTCAGTTGGTCCTCTGACAGTGCTCCAGCTGAAGAGGACTCTTGTTTCGATCTCCAGATGGGGAACATAATTTAGATTAATGGTTCATCAAAAATTCCGTGGAAACCCCATAAGTCAATAAATTATTACACCAACCATACACCTTTCTAACCCTCTGAACGTGAATAATGGAGTGGTATCTTAATCAAATATCAATTGATAAGGATAATTTTGAAATTCCAGTCCATCTCACTTGAAAAAAAATTAACCAAAACCCTTCTTCGAATAATCCTCCTTGAGAAAGAAAAGAGAAATCTCAAATTATGGTTTTGTTCTGTCGATTTCCATCTTTGACAGGACCAATTCTATTTTCTCTTAGATACTATCACGTGGAAATAATGGGATAGTGAGCAGAACTTACTTGTTCGGGATCAAACATACGAGTGAAGGAGTGAAGATCAGATAAAAGTGCCACCAGCATAAGGTCACACACCCACTCACTGCTGGATTCTCAATAATCAGGAAGAGGATCAAAGGCTTCAGCAATGTCAAAAGGACTCAGCTTTGCTCGATGAAAACATACACTCGACTGCCAAATGACACCAAGTAATTCTCCCTCTAAACGTACAATATTTTAAAAGTCCCGATAATTCCACTGTGCTGCCGGATCTGTCTCCACTTTCCATGGAACATATGCTGAAGACCAGATTTTTTAGTCAGGAATATATTGTTGCACATTTGGAAGACAAAAATAAATCAGTAAGTTAAACTGCTTTTGCCTAATTAACACTATAACAAGACACAAAAATCAAGAAACTGTTATCTATTTAAAAAATGTCTTTTTAAAAAAAGGTGCCACTTTTTTCACAAATTATTCTTGTAAAAATTAATCAATTTTAATGGTAAGTGGAGCTGCAGTTTTGATAATAAAACGTGGTGTATGGGGAGATCGCTGGTTGGCGAGGGCTCGGTGGGCTGAATCTTTGATGTCTAAAATTCTAAAGAATAGGTCTGTGGATGATGGAACAAATTGGGGAAGGATGATGAATCAAGGGAACGGGAGAAGGGGATGGAAAATGTGAACATAGGGAGAGAGGACAGAGACAGACTGGTAGAAATGGGAAAGGAACACGAGGTGTGAGTCATCTGAAAATATTTGTATCATTGTGCTGTAGGCTATCCAAGTGGAATACAAGTTGTTGTTCTAGTTTGCATTTGACCTCACTGTGGCAATGGAACAGGTTGGGGATAGACAGATCTGTGTGGGAATGGAAATAACATGCAACTAGAAGCTCAAATGGCCACTGTGGACAGAGCGCAAGTGCACTGCAAAATGGTCACCATTGTCTTATTGGCGCTCGTCTCATTGATATGCATGAAGAGCACCAAAACCAGATGAGGTTGAAGGAGGTGAACATGAATCTCTGCCTTACCTGGAATGGCTGTTCAGGTTGCTGGATGGGGTGGAAGGAGATGCAGGAACACATTTTACACCTCTTACTTATTCCAGAAAGAAGCCAAGGGCTCCAAGATCTTCGTGACGGGTGTGGAGTTGTATAAAGACAGGAAGAGAACAAGGTGGAAGTTGTCAAAATGGTAGAGGTCACAAGTGTTGTCCAGGATCTAAGTGGGGAGAGTCTGGACAAGAGGAGACAGGATAGAATTGAGGTAGGTTTGGTGGAGCAAGAGCAGGCAGAAACGATAGGTCTACCAGGATAGTTTTGTTTGTGGATCTTGAATGGGAGATAGAAGATGGTAGTGTATGGCTGGGAGTTGATCAGAGTGGAGACTGTGGAGTACAGCTAGACACAAAATGCTGGAGCAACTCAACACGTTAGGCAGCACGGTGGCGCAGCGGTAGAGTTGCTGCCTTACAGCGAATGCAGCGCCGGAGACTCAGGTTCGATCCTGACTACGAATGCCGTCTGTACGGAGTTTGTACGTTCTCCCCGTGACCTGCGTGGGTTTTCTCCAAGATCTTCGGTTTCCTCCCACACTCCAAAGACGTACAGGTATGTAGGTTAATTGACTGGGTAAATGTAAAAATTGTCCCTAGTGGGTGTAGGATAGTGTTAATGTGTGGGGATCGCTGGGCAGCGCGGACTCGGTGGGCCGAAGGGCCTGTTTCCGCGCTGTATCTCTAAATCTAAATCATATCTGGAGAAAAGAAATAGGTGATATTTTGGGTCGGAACCCTTCAACTGTGGAATAGAGATCTCCTGATGTGAGAAGTGGCCACATGTTCATTGAAGGGATTGTGCTCTGGAGGATGTATGGGAAGATGTTCAAGAGCTGCCGTCTGGCTTCTGGGAGATGTTGAAATATTTTCAATATTAATATTGCAGCTTACTAGCAGCATGTAATGTACATTGCCTCGGAATCAAAAGAAATCTGAAGGCACGCTCAAGTGGAATGCAAGTGAGAATGGGTGTCTTTGGCAGTCTTGTGTGATTCCCATGCTAGAGCAAAATTGATGAGACCCTGGTTGCTTTGCGAGGTAGAACTTACTTTGCTGAACATAAAGGCCTTTCCTCTGCTAGATCCCCCAATGTGGAGGATTAGGGCAAAGTGGAGCACAAGGTTGGATTGAGAAGCTTGGGCAGCGGTTAATAGAAGAGGGGTTCAGGCCAAGGAGTCAAATGGATGAGTGACTGGGCAATCCATTGGACAGATATCAGAGATGATGCACGCTCAGATCAAAGGTCAGTCAGTGAGATGACTGGGATCTCACTAAATGGTGGGGTAGGGTAGAGCAGTGACATGTCTTACCGTTTGCAGCTTACATTGGAGGATTGTAGTTGTTCTTCAATTTCCAGTGTTCTGTAATCACATCTTTAATTTTGTCCTGGCAATTTAGGGGAACATTTTTAATTAACAATAATAAAGATTTCTGACTCCTGGAATGTGCCAGTCGCAGCCTTCACAGTTCAACCAGCTGAGGTGCCATGCAATGAAAATGCCAAGCTTTGGATCTGCACTGGCGAGGGCTTTTTTGGAGGGTGAAGAGGGAGATGGTGTGGGTTGGGAGGATTGCAACAAAAAATAATTTTAAGGGATTTTCCAAGTCAGATATAAGGTCATAAGGTATAGGAGTAAAATTAGTCCATTTGGCCCATCAAAACTACTCTGCCATTCAATCGTGGCTGATCTATCACTCCCTCCTAACCCCATTCTCCTGCCTTCTCCCCATAACCTCTGATACCTGTACTAATCAAAAATCTATCTATCTCCACCTTAAAAATATCCTGGCCTCTAAGGCCTTCTGTGGCAAAATAAATCCTCAGATTTACCATCCTCCGACTAAATAAATTTCTCCTCATCCCCTTCCTAAAAGAACGTACTTTAATTCTAAGGCTATGACCTTATCTCTCCCACTAGTGGAAACATCCTCCCCACATCCACTCTATCCAAGCCTTTCACTATTCTGTATGTTTCTAATGAGGTCCCCCTCATTCTTCTAAACTTCAGCAAGTACAAGCCCAGTGCCGACAAATGCTCATCATATGTTAAACTATATCTAGATTATTGCAATTCTACCTAGATGTTTGCAATTGCTTTAAGAGCAATCTCAGCATTTTTATGTAATATCCTACTTGGGTTCAGGGTGAAAGAGATCAAGACTGGATGTTGGCAGCAGTCAGGATTTCCAGGCAGGCTTCCACTGTGAAATCTGAAATCATCTGCTGTCCTGGAATGTTGGCCTTCGTAACAAGAGGAGTTGAGTATAGGAGCAAAGAGGTCCTTCTACAGTTGTACCGGGCCCTGGTGAGACCGCACCTGGAGTACTGTGTGCAGTTTTGGTCTCCAAATTTGAGGAAGGATATTCTTGCTATTGAGGGCGTGCAGCGTAGGTTCACTAGGTTGATTCCCGGAATGGCGGGACTGTCGTATGTTGAAAGGCTGGAGCAATTAGGCTTGTATACACTGGAATTTAGAAGGATGAGGGGGGATCTTATTGAAACATATAAGATAATTAGGGGATTGGACACATTAGAGGCAGGAAACATGTTCCCAATGTTGGGGGAGTCCAGAACAAGGGGCCACAGTTTAAGAATAAGGGGTAGGCCATTTAGAACGGAGATGAGGAAGAACTTTTTCAGTCAGAGAGTGGTGAAGGTGTGGAATTTTCTGCCTCAGAAAGCAGTGGAGGCCAGTTCATTGGATGCTTTCAAGAGAGAGCTGGATAGAGCTCTTAAGGATAGCGGAGTGAGGGGGTATGGGAGAAGGCAGGAACGGGGTACTGATTGAGAGTGATCAGCTATGATCGCATTGAATGGCGGTACTGGCTCGAAGGGCTGAATGGCCTACTCCTGCACCTATTGTCTATTGTCTATTGTCCTACAGATGTAGAATGGGCTGTGTTACACATGACAGGTGCACAAAGTGCAACATTATGTTTTATTTGCTTGCACTGCATTGATAATTTGAATCCACTCAGAATAACGATGTTAACTCCATGTACACAACAGTCTCCGATATGAAGGACAAAGCCATCGCCCAATGCAACAAAATTGAAAACCCTCATTTCATGAAATCTCAGCGGGCAGATTAGCTACTTTTCCCCAAGCCTTGGTTCTAACAACAGAATCTTTGCAAGCCAACTTGTCATTTAAAGAGCTCGAAGAGTATCTTGAAATTTATTATTGAAAAGGGTACAGTGCACATGAATATAAAAAATACTGAGTGGTTCTAAATTATAAATGCATCCAATCAAACTCCTGCAGAAATTTGTGCAGTGTCCCTTGTGTAACAGAAAGACAGAATTTCAACTTTCCCCAAAGTATTTAAGCTACAGCTGGTCTTACATAAGGTTTCTGTCTTCAGATGTCTAACATTATTCGTTATCATATATCCAGCACATTATCTTCAGGTATTATGAGATCTGCAGGAATTAAACTACTGTTGGAGGGATTAGAGAAACAGATTAAATATGTAAACAGATTTGATGTTCTTTAATATGATAGCAATGACATTGGACATCCATTACTCTGACATTTGATCACGGCTAATCCAAGATATTCAAAACATTATTGAAAACATTTTCACCACGCATTGAACATATTTAATCAGAACAGCAAAAACAGACATTTATTTATAACCATAATCAACCTACATGTTTACAGTCTAACAAGTTCATTGTTTCTTGTCACCTTGTTAATTATACAAATTATAGACTAGAAATTAGATCTACTTGCAAACATAAAAGCTGCTTTGCGCATATTAGAGTACGCTAATGATCATTTCCAGGCCTACAAAGACCACATACAGCACTATAAAGATGCCCTCTCCCATGCCCACTCCACCTACTACTCTCAAATAATTCACTCTGGCTCCGGAAACCCCAAAACACTCTTCTCTACAATAAACAAACTCCTCAGCCCCCTGGACACCATCTCCCAATCATTCACAGTTGACAAATGCACCACTTTCCTTTCATTCTTCCAAAGCAAAATAGACAACATCTACAGCACCTTAACCACCAACGCACCTGCTCCCCCTCAAACCACCTGCCCCCCCTTATCCTGTCAGCCCCTGCCTCAGTTCTCCCCAATCTCCACCACTGACCTCTCTGACCTCTTCACAGGAATAAAAACTGCCACCTGCTCCCTGGACCCCATCCCCTCCAGCTTTGTCAAGGCCTGCCTTCCTGCTCTCTCTCCACTTATCACTGCAACAATAAACTCCTCCCTGTCCACTGGCATCGTCCCGCCATCCCTCAAAATCGCTGCTGTCACCCCCATTCTGAAAAAACCTGGTCTAAACCCTGACACCCCAAACAACTTCAGACCAATCTCCAACCTACCCTTTCTGTCCAAAGTTTTGGAACGTGCTGTAGCTTCCCAACTAAAATACCACCTCTCTACCAATAACCTGTATGAAACTTTCCAATCTGGATTCCGCTCAAACCACTGTACTGAAACTGCGCTCCTCAAAATCACAAACGACATTCTCCTCTCCTCCGACGCTGGCAACCTCAACATCCTCATCCTACTTGACCTCAGCGCCGCCTTTGACACCATAAATCACTCCATTCTCCTCACCCGACTTGAAACCTCCCTTAACATCACCGGCACAGCCCTATCCTGGTTTAAATCTTACCTCTCTGACAGACACCAGTTCATCTCCATTAACAACTGTAAATCCCCCACCGCTCCCCTCCCCCAAGGTGTCCCCCAAGGCTCAGTCCTTGGCCCCCTCCTCTTCATCCTCTACCTGTTCCCCCTTGGTCAATTAATCCGCCGTCATGGTCTCAACTTCCACTGCTTCGCCGATGATATCCAGCTCCTCATCTCCACCAAGTCAATCTCCTCCACCACACACTCTACACTGACAAACTGCATTACTGAAATAAAATCTTGGCTTCAATCAAACTTCCTCAAACTCAATTGCAACAAATCTGAAATCATCATCATTGGTCCAAAAATGCTCACCAAATCCACCCAAAACTTCATCCTCAACATTGATGGTCTCCCAGTATCCACCTCACCTCACATCCGGAATCTTGGAATCATCCTTGATCAAACCCTCTCCTTCGACAAACACATCAAACACATCACAAAGACAGCCTTCTTCCACCTCAAAAACATTGCCCGTCTCCGTCCATCCCTCTCCTCCACAGCTGCAGAAACCCTCATCCACGCCTTCATCACCTCCCGTCTGGACTACTGCAACAGCCTCCTCTATGGCGCACCCTCAAAAATCATCAATAAACTTCAATACATTCAAAACTCCGCTGCCCGTCTACTCACACACACCTCGATCCGTGACCATATCACCCCCGTCCTTTATAAACTCCACTGGCTCCCCATCCCCCAGAGAATCCAGTACAAAATCCTCCTCATAACCTACAAAGCCCTCCATAACCTGGCCCCATCCTACCTGACCGACCTCCTCCACAGGCACACTCCCACCTGCACCCTCCGCTCTGCCGCTGCCAATCTCCTATCCCCCCACATCCGGACTAAACTCAGATCCTGGGGGGACAGGGCTTTCTCCATCGCTGCTCCCACCCTATGGAACTCACTACCCCAAACCGTTAGAGACTCCCCCACACTCACCACATTCAAAACATCGCTGAAGTCTCACCTGTTCAGCACTGCCTTCAACCACTGAAGGTCATCTCACCTACTGTCTCCTTTCTCTGTTCATTTATTTATTTACTTATTTATCTATTTATTAATTTCCCTATGTTCTCAAAATCTCTGTAAAGCGTCTTTGAGTATATGAAAAGCGCTATATAAATAAAATGTATTATTATTATTATTATTAAGTAATATCCATTGGGAAATTGACCTTGGCATTTCTGGCATTCACTTCCCAGCAGTTGGTTCAAGAATGAAGTAGTTGCTCCAAGCTCCACACAAAGCCTGTCACCACCCTATTTTAGTAATTGAAGAGGTACCCACAGCCATAAAGCAAGTTTTCATGGTGCTAGTGAATTTTGCAAACTTTTGCAGAAGATGGGAGTGGTCATATATTGTATAATAAATGACACATATTAATTCTAAAAGGGTCTGTCTGCCTGTCTGCCTGCCTGCCTGCCTGCCTGCCTGTCTGCCTGCCTGCCTGCCTGCCTGCCTGCCTGCCTGCCTGTCTGTCTATCTCTAAAACTCTCTTTCCGTGTGTATGTGTGTTTGTGTGCACCATAACTTTGGTGCTTTGCACAGCCAAAACGGTACACCATACTGCCACAATGTTTGCACCACGTTACTCACCATTATCCTGGGCATAATGTCTAACAGCTCTCATTCAAATGGAAGCCACATTTTTAAAGCTACAAACATTTTAAAGTTTAAAAATTCACTTTCTAACCCATTTCCTGAAAGTCCTCAGCGTATGATATCACAATGGGCCATGTTCAACTTCATTTGCTCCTCACTCGCCAAAACAAGATGGCCGCCCGCAGCGCCGCCACCCGCCCACGCTCAGTCGTTCCCTCTCCCCTCACATCTCGCCTCACGCACAGCCCCGGCCCAGACTCGCACATCGGCAGTCAGCGTTGAATGCACTGGTAAGTGCCTTTCGCAGCCAACGGCTCCACGGAGGGGAGTGGGCGTGGCGGCCGAGTGAGTGGAGGGGAGGGTGGGGTAGGGGGGAGGGAAGAGAGAGTGGGGGTGGGGGGAGGGGGGGAAGAGTGGGGGTGGGGGAGGAGAGAGTGGGGGTGTGGGGAATGGGGGGTGGGGAGAGTGGGGAGGAGGAGAGAGTGGGGAGGAGGAGAGAGTGGGGGTGGGGGAGAGAGGTTGGGGGGGGGAGGGGAGGGTGAGGGGAGAATAGGGGTGGGGAGGGGGGAATGGGGGTGGAGGCAGGGCTGGGGGAGTGGCGGTGGGGGCAGGGGAGGGACAAGTGTGGGTGGGGTAGGGGGGATAGAGTTGGTCAGTGGGGGGAGGAGGGGGGGGATAAGGGGGATTGAGTTGGGGGTGCTACACCAATACGGGAGAGGCTTTCGGTCCAGGTCTCACTCAGTGACACCCTCTCCCCTTCCCTGTTCCCCCTCTACAAGGAATGGGCCCAACGGGTCCACTTGGTCTAGTATACATATTACTAAAACTCTCATCTTGTATATACACTGATGAGCCAAAACATTATGACCACCTGCCTGATTTGCTGTTGGTCCTCCGTGTGCCGCCAAAACAGCGCCAACCCACCGAGGCATGGACTCTACAAGACCCCTGAAGGTGTCCTGTGGTATCTGGCACCAAAACATTAGCAGCAGATCCTTCAAGTCCTGTAAGTAGCGAGATGGAGCCGCCGTGGATCGGACTTGTCGATCCAGTACATCCCACAGATGCTCAATCGGATTGAGATCTGGAGAATTTGGAGGCCAGGGCAACACTGTGAACACATCATCATGTTCCTCAAACCATTCCCGAACATTGTGTGCAGTGTGGCAGGGTGCATTATCCTGCTGAAAGAGGCCACTGCCATCAGGGAATAACATTGCCATGAAGGTCTACAACGAGATTTAGGTAGGTGACACATGTCAAATTGGTGTCCACATGAATAGCCGGACCCAGGGTTTCCCAGCAGAATGTTGCCCAGAGCATCACACTCCCTCCACCGGCTTTGTCGTCTTCCCACAATGCATCCTGGTGCCATCACTACCCCAGGTAAATGGTGCACATGTACACGGTCATCCACGTGATCTATAAAAAAACGGGACTCATTGGACCAGGCGACCTTCTTCCACTGCTCCAAGGTCCAGTTCCAATGCTCGTGTGCCTAATGTAGGTGCATTTGACGGTGTACGGGGGTCATCATGGGCATTCTGCCCCTTACGCAGCAGGGTTCGATGTACTATGTATTGTGACACATTCCACCCATGACCACCATTAAAATTCTCTGTGACTGGTGCCACAGTAAACCTTCTGTTGGTTCGGACAAGATGGGATAGCCTTCGTTGCCCTCGCGCATCGATGAGCCTTGGGCGCCCAACTTCCTGTCGCCGGTTTCTGGTTTTGTTCCTCCTCGAACCACTGTTGGTAGGTACTCACCACTGCCGACCGGGAGCACCCCACGAGCCTTGCCGTTTCAGAGATGCTCTGACCCAGTCGTCTGGCCATAACAATTTGGCCCTTGTCAAAGTCGCTCATGTCTTTACTCCTGCCCATTTCTCCTGCATCCAACACATCAACTTCAAGAACTGACTGCTCACTTGCTGCCTAATATATCCCACCCCTTGTAACAGGATAATCAATGTTATTCACTTCACCTGTCAGTGGTCATAACGTTTTGGCTCATCGGTGTATGTGGGTTTGTGGATATATTTGTATGTGGGTTTGTGGATATATTTGTTCCCGAAATACAGCCAAAACAGTACACGATCACGCAACAATTTACTCACCATTGGCATGTGGTTCAAATGGTTATCATATTTTAAAAGTTATTCACTTTTTAAACATTAAAAATCACTTTTTAAACTTGAATAAATCCCTTTTCTACTTTCCCTGTCCGTCAGCCGCGCCTGCACAGTAATACCTCCGTGTTTGACAACACAATGGGAACCCAATGGGTCCGTGCCCGCGCAGTTGGAGCCTGTTGATCTAATACTTACGTAAGATGGCCGCCATATCTGTGCATGCGCAGAACACAACGGGTCTGTGCCGGTGCAGTTGGGGCCCGTTGATGTTGAGAGGGGATGGAGTGTGCGAGTGAGTGAATGGGGGGGGGGGGAATATAAGGGGAGTGGGAGGGGCAGTTGGGGAGTGGGAAGGGGAGGGGGGAAGGGAAGGGTGCTACATAAATGCAGGAGAGGTTTGGTCCCAATGGGTCCACAGCACCGAGTACATATTAAACTTACATATGAAATATTAATAATAATGCATAGCATACATCATTTATTAATAAACTATGCAATCTTTCTGAAATCGTGCTGCAGAGCGGTAATGCAGCGGTAGATTTGCTGGTTTGACCCAGGTTTGATCCTGACTATGGGTAATGTCTGTATGGAATTTGTACATTTTCTCCATGACCTGTGTAGGTGTCTCTCTTATCCAGATGATCCAGGGATGAGTGTAAGGCCGGGAGATGGCATCAACTTCGAAAGATGTTCCAGAGAAAGTATTTTATTGGAATGCATGGTTTGGGAACAGCTCCAACAAGGGAGTTGTGGAAGTAGTCCAGACCATCATGCAAACCAACCTCCCTTCTATGAACCACATTTAGACTTCACGCTGCCTTGGTAAGGGCACCAGCATAATCAAGGACCAGTCTCACCCCAGTCACTCCCACTTCTCCACTCTCCCATCAGGCAAGAGGTACAGAAATTTTTAATTGCATACTTCCAGATTCAGGGACAGTCTCTTCCAAGCTATTACCAGGCAACTGCACCATCCTCTCACCAGCTAGAGTGTGATCCTGACCACTTATCTACCTCACAGGAGACCGATGAACTATCTTTAATCAGACTTTATCTTGCACTAAATGATATACCCTTCACCCTGTATGTGTGCACTGTGGATGCCCTGATTGTAATCATGTATATTGTTTTTGTTGACTGGATAGCACGCAAGGAAACTTTACATCAGTACACGTGATAACAATAAACTAAACTATTACCTGCCAGATGTTGTCCTGCCCCTTCTCTAACAGTAACAACTCACCCCACCCCATCCCACAATCAGTCTGAATGAGGGCCCTGATCCAAAACTCACCTATCCACGTTTTCCAAGGATGCTGCCTGACCTGTTGAGTTACTCCAGCACTTTGAGTCTTTTTGTTTTTAACCAGCACCTGCATTTGCTTCTTTCTACTAGCCCATAGTTCCTGGATTTTATATGTTGCAGGATGCCTATGAAAGATGTTACCTGATATTGGTGTCATTCTGTGTTTTGCTTTATTAGTTTATTACCATCCAAGTTGCAAATATAAGAAAGTCTGTTTAACCATATAATTGAATTCCTCATTTTAAAAGTTATCGTCTAATAGTTTGCCAACATTTTACTGAAGCACTTACAATGTGATTATATTACAATGCCTTAACCAGTTCTGTAGCACCTATTTAAGCATCCAAATGCAAGGCTTTGTTAATGTTACTTGATGAACAGGACTCTTTCGCCGAAGACAGAAGATGGAGGACCCACCCGGTAGGCCCGTCCCACATGGCAGGAACATAGGACCTACGAGGAACCCACCCGGAAGGCCTGGCTTACCTGCCCAAAGTGGATGGAGTCGGACAGTGAGCCACTAAGCAGACTGGCTGCGGGAGGGGAATGCACTGCCTCGACAGTGGAGTGGGCTGCTGGAGGCCTTGCAACAGCCTGGGGCTTGGCTGGACCAGGCGCTGCTCCAAGAGGCTGAATGCGCGGACGGAACGCGGCCTACAGTGGTAGAGCAGTGGCAGAGAACATCACGGTGACGCTTGGCCCGCCTGACCCTGCAACTCCACCTGGACAACAGGCCTTCATGGTTAGGTCAAGAATCCTGCTCTTACAATTGGGAATTGAAAACTGCGCAAAACTGACGACTGTGTATACTACTGCTGTATACTTGTGCTGTATCTGCGATGCTTATCCAAGTAGTATCTGTGTTTATGTATAGTGATACTTGTACTGAATAAAATATATATCATACAAAAATGAATTTCACTGTACCTTGGCACATGTGACAAAGTACCGTTGAACCATTGATTTTAAAATCTCAGACTTACCATTCTTTGTGATACGAGTATTTATTGGATATTGTGCTGCTCTTTACCGCCACCATGTGGAAACAGGTAAAATGACAAGCATCGCCCAGCCAGAATTCCCCAGCCTCTAGAATACTGTGAAGAAATGCTGTACAAGAAGGTTGATCATAAAATGACAGAGGCTACCATGTTCAGAGAATACTTCGACCACATCACATGCCTTTGTTTAGTGAACAGCTTTAAATGACACACAAATAGAAGAAAAAAAATTCACTCTGATGAATTAATGCTTCCAATTTTCACGTGTTACCCAGCATTTGACAGCACCCCCAGAAACCTCTGAAATATAGGGGTGTTTCATTATCAGGTTTTTTAAAGGACCTATAGAAATATGGAATGGAGTTAAAAATTCTCATTCTTATCAACATTGTCTATCCTTTGTTCTTTATATAGTTATTTATATCAGCACATGGTAGTTAACCCATACAATGTTTTCAGAAATGATAATGTAGTGACAGATAGAGATGTGACAATCTGTGTTAAGCTGCAAGCTCCTCAATATTTCAATATACACGGTTAAGATTTTAAGATATATCTGATATGGCACTTTTAAATTATTCTAAAACCGGAGTGATAGTGATTTTAAAAAGAGCTGCTTGAAATAAAGCAATTCTCATGAGAATTAAGTATTTATTTTCTCCTCTAAAAGGAATTATAAATCCCAGCTGAACCTACTATAATTTGCAGATCGATAATTTATCCCAGTGGTAAGCAATTTTGTTGAATTCACGATTCAATTAGCAGATTGACGTATAATTTATGGGGCTCAGATTATTCTGGGCATTACAGAAAATTACCCTTAATATAATTAGCATAATATGCAAACATGGAACATTTTTTCCTCAAAATATTTAAAATTTCTGTTTATTAGTTATCATCTGTATCTATGGTAATTTCCATGTAAGACATCATACTGAATTATGCACAAGTGAGTCAAAATCTAATTCAAATTCCCAAGATAATTTAATTGACACCAACTCCTCTTAATCAGTGACAGGCAGATTAATCTCTGTACCAATCAGTGATTAAGTCCACTGTGTTTGGCACAACCTCAAAGCTGGCAGCAACATCATTGAGCACGAAAGACCTTCACAAGCTTTGCTCTTTTTCAATTGACAGTTTTACCCCTTCCAATATATTCATGTCACATTCCATCCCAAAAAAAATAAAAATTGTTTTCACCAGATTGGCAAATCTTTTCCTTTATATTCAGCTATATCAATCAATTCCAGAGATGAGGTTTTCTTATCAGTCTTGAGCCAGACTAATTAAAACAGTAAAACAGAGAGAATGAATAGATGTCTCACTGAATACGTATGATATACAACACTGACCTCCACATAACAACATTGCACGTAGTTTTCCAAATAAATCCCAACATTGGTTTCCCCATGTTTCATGTACCATCCGCCTGCTTCATTTCTCCTCCCTGATGATAAACAGAATGTATACTCGCATTGACTTTGTCTGACCATAAGAAGCAAGTTGTAGGAAGAGAGTAGGCAATAATATTAGATTTCATTTTCCATTCACTTACATTTTAAATAACGATAAAGTTATGGCAACAATTATTGTAAGGGCACAAAATCAAATTAACCAAGCCATTTCTATTAAGAGATATACTCATTTCATTTGGAGAGGAAAATGTACCTAAATTAATCATTCTGTATACTATCTAGCGAACACTGAGACAGGAAATGAGAAAGAAACTAGTTAAAAGTTTAATGATTGAAGACAGTGACTAGTCTGCCATTCTGAATTAAAGGTTTGATAAACTTAGACAACCACAGAACAGTATAGCACATACTCTTAGGCCCACAATGTCTGTGCCGAAAATTATGCCAAGACCATCTCTTATCTACCTGTGCATAATCCATCAGCAATGAAGGATTATTGTTGAACAAAAGGAGGAGCCGGCGTGCTTTGTAACTTTGTCAGCACCATAGGTGGCCGCTATTTGTATACATTGGGTATGCAAGCAAAGAATTTCACTGTGCCTTGTCACATGTGACAATAAAGTAATCCATTCCATTCATGTATCATGGCTAGAAACTCTCCTGCATGTAAATTCAAATATTCAATCAGCATTCAAAGGGGACCCATGCCAATTTTGTTTCAAGCCCAAGGGGAATAATACTCTAATTAGCACAGCATGTCTTGCAATTTAGAATCATGATTCCTGCGATTTCTGTGCAAAAGCCAGGTATTTGTCCCAAGGATACTTTATTTTGTGTTCATCACTGGGAACTAGAGTTTTAAGTAATGAGATTACCTTGGGGCATATTTGACCTCCATTTCCAATGGCGCTAGGTGGCAATACACCTCCACTAGCTGATGAGGCATTGTGCAGCGAGTACCTGGAGTAGGAATCATCAGCATCAAGAATTCCTCAACAAGAATTGAGAGGTGGATGGCATTGGGGCCAAGATTGTAAGCGTCACCTCTCTGCTAACTTTCTTTGGAAGGGAAGAGCCCTTTATTGAAGAAGGCCTACACTCCAGGGACAAACGACCCAACCTCAGCGGTTAAGTGATGCTTCATTTGTTACATGTACAACTGCACAATTACATTATTTTTGCATATTTACACATGCAGACAGTGCCGTGTTTCAGTGCCATTTCCACGTCCAAAATCCAGTCTGTCCAAAATCCAGTCTGGAGTAGTTCCCGATCCAGGTAAGCCACAGTCTCCTGCAGTGCTCTCCTCCATTACCTTTGACCGGATCGGCCCATCATCCCTCTCCTTACCCAGCCATCTTTGTGACCCGGGGTGCCTCCTGCAGCCAGCCTTGCAGGCACTGGAGGTATTACCCCGGTTTACCCTCCGACTGGGCCTTGCTCCTCACATCTGATGTCTCCAGTGGCTTCTTCCTGGTACTACATTGGACTGAGCCTTCTGGTCTTCCGCAGTCAGCCATGCTTTCGGGTGGGTTCTGTGGTCCATTGAGCCTTCAGTTCTTCTGGTGGGCACCACGGCCACAGCCATGGTTGAAATTCTCACTATAAGGATTTTTCATGTTGCACCACAGCCAAATGAGTGCATTGTTTCAACAATGGATCAGTGGAAAGACAAGATCATTCGATAAATAAACGTTGGACTATTACTTATATTTCACTAAAAGAAAAAGGGAAGCATTTAACAAACCTGAATTCATGTAAATGTCCTCACTTTTTCCAATAGATTTATTTTAATTACATAGTTGATCAATTATTATTATTTAATATTTTGACAGCAAATCTTGGGGTGGCAGCTCAAGGAAGAATCATTTGTCTAAATAGAAACATCTCTCTCTCTCTCTCTCTCAAAAGTGGACTGGTTTTGAACAGATTTAAAGACCTGTCTGTGCAAGGTACACCAGACAGTTTGTTTTGAAACAAGATACAGAGTTTGACAGATGAACAAGAACAGTTAGTCCCAGCTCAGTGTCTTGAGTTTAATTAGTTCAGGGCTTGGTTTGAGTATGTGATCAGACTATAGTTGATATAAAGTCTCAGGAAGCAATAGCCGATTCAGAAGAATCAACATTCGTGCTTGGCTAGGTTCTACTTACATTTTAAAAAACCCTTCTGCTGCACCCCAAGCAATAGTCAGTGTGAAATGATACAATTTTCACACATTCCCAATGCTCTCATGAGCACCGAATTTAGTAAATGATTTGCACTGGTAGCCACAGCAAATGTTTTCCTCTTTTAACATTGAGAATGGCATTCCGTCTGACATTCTGAACTGATGCTCAAACCGAACGTCTTCAAAGGTCTTTTGGTTCCTCTGAAATCTATAGCATTGGGTAGGGATGAGACAAATAATAATTTGGTAGTTCTCAGCTTTATAAGGTTATCTGAAGTTTACGAATTTCAGCACTTTTTGTTCCAGCCTTCCATGGCTCCTGAGGACTTGAAGTTTCAGACAGGTAGTTGCTAAAAAGACCCGAGAATGTGTCTATGGCTCAAGGAATGAATTCGCCACACCAGAGGTACACTGATGTAAAGATACTGTCAGAAGATGAACAGCAAATCCAATCAGAATAATGTTCCAGTGCATGCTCTTAGTGGGAGCTTTGCTTGCTGGTAGTCTGCCTCAGAAGTTCAGGAATATACAGAACACAGTCTTCCAACCATAAATGTAAACTAGCTGATCTCTTACACCGTTGTTCAGTGTTGAAGCTTATGCCTTGGAGCAAACCTGGAATTGTAAAGCAAGTAATCAGAAGATTCATTGCAGACATAATATCCCAGGTTTTTAAGAACAACTACTTTATTAAAGTAGAACAGTTTCTTTAACAGATTCAATGAGGCAATAACATTGGAATTAACTGAAAAAGCAAATAAAGTATTTACGGAAAATGCTGCAAATACTCAATAGGTCATCTGCGGAGAAAGAGTTAACATTTTTGGTTCATTAACTTTGAAAAGATTAAGAGAAAATCTGTAGCTTAGAGTGAATCATCAGTGTTCCTTTGCAACACTACCCATGAGCCAGAGGTATTTGACTGAAGAGGAAAGCAAATGGCATGTTGGCCTTCATAACAAGAGATTTGCGTATAGGAGCAAGGGGATCCTTCTGCAGTTGTATAGGGCCCTGGTGAGACCACATCTGGAGTATTGTGTGCAGTTTTGGTCTCCTTATTTGAGGAAGGACGTCCTTGCTATTGAGGCAGTGCAGCGTAGGTTCACAAGGTTAATCCCTGGGATGAAGGGACTGTCATATGAGGAAAGATTGGAAAGACTGGGCTTGCATTCACTGGAGTTTAGAAGGATGAGAGGGGATCTTATAGAGACGTATAAAATTGTAAAAGAACTGTACAAGCTAGATGCAGGAAAAATGTTCCCAATGTTGGGGGAGTCCAGAACCAAGGACCACAGTCTAAGAATAAAGGGGAGGCCATTTAAAACTGAGGTGAGAAGAAACCTTTTCACCCAGAGAGTTGTGAATTTGTGGAATTCTCTGCCATGGAAGGCATTGGAGGCCAATTCACTGGATGAATTTAAAAGAGCGTTAGATAGAGCTCTCGGGGCTAGTGGAATCAAGGAATATGGGGAGAAGGCAGGCACAGGTTACTGATTGTGGATGATCAGCCATGATCACAATGAATGGCGGTTCTGGCTCAAAGGGCCAAACGGCCTCCTCCTGAACCTATTTTCTATGTTTCTATGTTTCTATTCATCAACAACCTCTGAGAATATAAAACATAGAACATAGAAAAGTACAGCTTTAGAACAGGCCCTTTAGTGGCAAACAAGATGCCGTTAAATTAATCTTATCTGCCTGTCAATGATCCTTATCCCTCGATTTCCATATGACTATCTAAAAGCCTTTTAAATGCCACCTAATGCATCTTACTCCACCACCACCACCATGGCTCCAGGCACCCATGTGCTCCAGGCACCCATCGCCCACTGTGTAAAAAACTTGCCCCGCACATCTCCTTTAAACCTTTTCCCCTCTCACTTTAAAGCTGTGCCCTCTAGTCTTTGACATTTCCACCCTGAGAAAAGGGCTCTGACTGTCAACCCTGTCTATGCTCATAATTCCATAACGTCTCCCCTCAACATCCGGTGCTCCAGAGAAAATAATCCAAGACTGACCAATGTCTCCTTACAGCTAATACCCTCGAGTCCAGGTAGCATTCTGGAAAAGCTCTTCTGCACACTTTCCAGTCCTCCACATCCTTCCTGTATTGGGACGAACAGAACTGTGGGCAATACTCCAAATGTGGACTTACCGAAGTCCTATAAAGCTATATCATGACTACCTGATTCTTATACTGAATGCCCCAGCCAATAAAGGTAAGCACACCATGTGCTTTTTTTACCACTCTATCTTCTGGCGTTCCTCTTTTGACCTTTCTTCCATTATTAGGTCTGAAGAGGAAATGTGTGCCAATACTCAATTCCCATTGTAATTCCTCGGCCAATGAAACAGATCATGTCTGAATGCAACAAGACCTGGACAACATTCAGAGATAGGTTTGAGAAAGTAACATTTGTGCCGTGAAAGAGCCAAGCCATAATCATATGCATGTCTGCTTAACTACTAACACTTGACATTCAGTGATAATACCATTGTCATTTCCTCCACTATCACCACACTGGACCAGAAACTCCTTAATAATTATATATGTTTCTATTAGATCCCCTCTCATCCTTCTAAATTCCAGTGAATACAAGCCCAGTCGCTCCATTCTTTCATCATATGACAATCCCACATCGAGGCTGCACTCCCTCAATAACAAGAATGTTCTTCCTCAAATTTAACTCCAATAACACTCCAAAAGTTCAACACAATTCAGAGCAAGGAAGCTGACTTAATTGGCACATAATCAACCACCCTAAACATTAATTTCCTTTACTAAAGCTACATAATACTTTGCGGTTAATTGCTCTAGCTAATTGACCCAGAACTTCCACCAGCAGGTGGACTAATGGCAGCCTGGATTTGTGAGTTGGTGAGGAGATGTGCATTGAGTTGGACTGCTGAAGTAGTGCCTCTGGATTGGTTTTTTTTGCTTGAATTAAGCCACACTAGATAAAAACCCATTGCAGACAATAATCAATTTGCTCCAAAGGTATGGTGGATACAGTTCATTGAAAAGGCTGATTGCTTGGCTGCAATCATCTGCAGAACAAGACAAGAGTAACAGAGTTTCTTAATCCATCTTTCATCTGGACCCGGGAACAAATTACCTCTGAATTGTTACGTACAATATCTGGAAAGAGTAGTTTAGTTCAGTTTATTATTCTCACATACACTGTGGTACATGGAAAACCTTTTGTTTGTGTGCTATCCAGTCAGAGAAAAGTCTATACATGAATACAATCAAGCTATCCACAGTGCACAGATAAAGGATAAAGCGTACAATATTCAGTGCAAGATATAATATTGAAGTCCAATAAAATCTGATTAAAGATAGTTCAAAGGTCTCTAATGAGGTAAATGGGTGGCCAGGGCTGCACTCTGGCTGGTAAAATTGATGACAGCAGATCCTCTTCTGGGACAGGAACACAGAGTTGCCACATTCATGAGTAACATGAATAATTCAACATCCCCCCAACATTCAGTGTGTGATCAGCTTTTAATATAGCAACAAGAAGTGTGCCTTCAACAACTCAAGCTTGTTCCATCTGGATGATCAGGCCAGACTTTATTTACCCTTCTTGATTCTGTGACCCTCACTACCATTCCAAACAAAAATTCATTGTTCCTGTTCCTCAAGTTTCCAGTTGACTCAGCTCAGCTCTTGTACTTGGTATGATCAAAGACCTCCAGATATCAGCTCTGAATTACCTGCCACTAATTTTGTAAAATCCCTTTAATTTTGGACTCTTCTAACCAAGGCAATATGATTTCACTGTCAACCTTATCAAACTCCTTAACCATATTGAACCCCTGAATTGATTCACTTTGAAACTTAAGCTTTGAGGGAGCAGTATGTTGGATTCTCTGGTCTTGGTTTGGTGGGAAGATCCATCAATCTCTCGTTGGTGGAGAATTTGATCCTACTTTTCTTTCCAAAAAAAATCAGAGCCTGATTTGGGACATGTGGGAAGAATTGAGAATGAAGAAAATATGGATCAGGGTAGGCTGTCACATGGAAAAATGGAAATGGAAGTCAGAGGAGGGGAAATGTGCATCGCAACAAGAGCAGTGTTTAGTTGATGAGCATTTTCAAGCCTTAATTGATTCTTGGGTATAGAGAGAGTAAAATTATATGGGGGGGGGGGGGGGGAGGGGGAGGGGGGGGGGGAGGGGGGCTGGTGGGGGTTGGACGAAAAGTTAAGTATGATTTAATTGAATGAGATTGAAGGTTTAGGGCTCCTTTGCCTTTATGTTGAACCAGCTTAACATACTTTGCTTTTCAACCCTTTGATCCTGGTCCTTTGTGAATCGTCCAATCTCTTTTTCCCTGAATTAATAATTGCCTCCAGCTCGCATGGCCCTATATTATAGAGAATCCTCCCCAAGTCTCTTTACTTGCAATAATCTCACAACTAACCAACGCTTTAGGTTGTTTTTGTTTTTTTTAATGCACTCACTGTGGCTTGTCTGTTTCTTTGCCATTTTTAAGTTTTTGTTTCACTTACTATCTCCCACGTCCCAACAAAATTATCCCAATATTAAAGCTTCAACGTAAATTTGTTTTAATCTTTTTAATATATTCAGATCCCAATGGAATACACCCCATATTAAAGCTTCGATCTCAATGCAAGCTGCTGTTAACATGGTGGCACAGATCCTATTTGCTGAAGCATTGATTTTTGCCCTGCTTTCCAACATTTTTATAAAAGCTTCCTATCATAGACCAACAAGGTTAGAGGCAAATGCAATTGAGAATGCCAGCTGAAATTGGTTATGGCTCAGAATATCAGGCAATGCATCTGCAAGGCTATTTTTTTCCTCTCTGTAAGGTCACTGTGGAATGGACAAATTAGATGCAGATAAAAGCTATTAATTGGAAATCTAAGTATGGATTTCCTGGATTTGTGCCTATGTCATAACAACTTGAGGTTATATAAACGGATTGGAAAAAAATACTTTTATTTTTCCTCCAATTCATTTCCTGACAACTATTAAATCACATTGAATCTAACTCAAGCATATTGCACTGTCAGTGCAAAAAAAATCACTATTGACTTCTGCAATTCCTTTCAGGCACTTGGAGCCTGAAATTGCTGTTGCTTTAGAATGTGATTTTATTTTTGTTTCAGGAACTAATTTCACCATTTACTTACAACACCTGTTCTCCCTAATCATACCCATTCAACAAGATTGCCTTTTTTCAATACGCCTGAAAAACTTCCCGACCTATATTCCAAACAATGTTTTCTCTTGAAGAAAAAACCCCCCAATTAATAAGCAAAAATATCCATTTCCAACGGTACACTTTGTCCTCAAAATAAATTGATTCACGATCATAACAGTAGTAAACTCTGGGATATGCACAAAAGTAAATTCTGGGAAATGAAATGACATATTATATGTGCACAGACAAATTGCATTAGAAATAAAGAAACTGGTACACAGGGATTCAGGTTGTGCATCAATTCCTACGTCAGCTACATAGAGGATGTTATGAAATGCAATTTGTTTACCCAATATGTAGAGCCACTCTCAAAAGAGCAACATTTCTGTTAAACCAAACCTCTATCTGAATTCTCCATTTTCTACTAGTTCCAAATATTATTTGTGTTACATCTCTGAAGAAATTACAAACTCACTATTCGAAAATTGGGATTTTAATTTACTGGTGCACAGAGAGTATTGAGTAGAGTATTCAAAGTTTTTGTAATAAAGTGCTTAAGTACACGCTAAGATACAACGCATCATTTTATTGAAGCACTTACATCATAGGACCTGCAGTACATTACAGCTCCGAGCTGCTACATCTACTGCCTGACGTAGGTGAGTTTGAGATTAATGTCCCTGGCGCGGTCGAGTACTCTCTTCAGATTAGCATCGTGTTCAGCCAGGTCGTGACCGTAGACAAGAATATCATCAACGATGATGGCACACGGGTACTTTGCAAACAACTGTTCCATAGTACGTTGGAAAACTTCGCTAGCGGAGTTGATGCCGAAGGGCAACCTCAGAAATTTGAAGCGGCCAAAGGGTGTGGCGAAAGTAGTGAGGTTGGATGAGTCCGGGTCAAGTGGAATCTACCAAAAGGAGCTTTTGGCATCCAGGACGGAAAACACTGCTGCATTACCAATCTGTGCAGCGACATCTTCTGTGGTTCGCATAGGGTAGTGAGGGCGCTTGATAGCAGTATTAAGATCTCTGGGATTGATGCAGATGCGGATCTCCTGTTTGTTTTTCTTTGTTGCGTCGACCATGGTGGAAACCCAATCGGACGGGTCAGTTACTTCGGCAATAACACCCATTGAGACCATGCATTTGAGTTCGTTGTGTATTCTGTCACGCATGGCATGTGGAACTCGATGTGGCGCTCGGACCACAGGTGTGACGGTAGGATCAACAATGATACGATATTTGGCAGGCAGCGGGCCCACTTCATCATCAAAGAGGTCTTTGTAGTGAGAAAGTAGTTGTTGAGTAGGCTCATCAGCAAGGCATAGTTTGTAGACCGCGCGTCCGATAAACACCAGGCCTAGATCGTGGCATGCGTTGATACCGAGCAACGTCTTTGAATTTGATTTCACAATGTAAAACGGCAGGGTGTGGGTCTGCTCATCAACAGTGCACTTTAAATTAGCTTTTCCAAGTGGGTGCAAGATCTCTCCCCCATAAGCCTGAAGCGTTGAGGCTTTATCTAAACGTTCGGCATTACGAATTTTGTAGAACTCCGTTGATGATATCGCGTTGACCTTTGCGCCCGTGTCTACATTGGCGAGTAGAGGCCTGTTATTTACGAACACAGTTACTTCAGGGTCAAGTAGCTTGTTAGACGAAGGGAGGAGGGAGTGAATAGCGGAGCTGTTATCTGCACTGACTGAACAGAGCGCGGGGGATGACAATTCAGGCTCATGGGAGTCGGTATCAGCGAATTCCTTTTGAAGCAGGTGCAAACTTGTCCTTGGAACATTAGCAGTCACACGGGAATGACAGCACCTAGTGAAATGGTTCAACTTTTTACAGAAATTGCAAGCCTTTCCGTAAGCAACACAGAACTGACGACCCTTCGCATGAAAATAGTTACAATTCAGACAGCGAGCAGCAGGCGCATTAGAGGTTCTGCGGGAGGAGAAGTCTGTAAGATTAACGTTATGTTGCTGGCGTGGGCTGAAGGGGACAGGAACAGCATGGGAAGCAGTAATCTATGAAATAAGGCAGGAGTGTATGGCCTGGTCTAGGGTCAACTCAGTGTTGCGAAGCAGCTCAGCTCTCAGTTTTCTATCAATCATGCCCCCTACCAGCTTATCTCGAACAAGTTCATCCCGCAACTCACCAAATCGACAGCGCCCAGCCATGTGCCTGAGGTCTCTAATAAATTGTTCAATCGGTTCATCAGCCTGCTGCAAATGAGCATAGAACTTTGTTCTTTCAATTATATGGTTGGAAGGCATATCACACAGTTCTCTGAATTTCCTGAGTAGAACCACAGGGTCACCTATAGTCTCGGCAGGAACGAGGACCTGGCCGTTGTCACCCAAAACAGCTGGAGCAAAAACGAAGTTGTCAGCTCGGTTCATAGCCTCAGGACCCGCAAGATTGAGCAAAACAGATGCATGCACATCAAGAGGGTCATTGCGATGAACGATGCGAGCATAATGAGTGTAGTCATGCTCGAAAAGACGCCAACGTTCAGCAATGTCTAAATCAAAGATCAGAGGGCCTGGGCGACGACACGAATTAGCCATAATGGAGATAACAGGCGCAAACTAAATAAAGAAAATAAAACCCGATAAACGCAGAGGAGTAGGTCCGAGTTGACTCCGACACCATGTAATAAAATGCTTAAGTACACGCTAAGATACAACGCATCATTTTATTGAAGCACTTACATCATAGGACCTGCAGTACATTACAGCTCCGAGCTGCTACATCTACTGGCTGACTTAGGCGAGTTCTTAATATTATAAAGCACATACTAGGTGGGACTACTACTAACAAGCACTATGATTGGCTAGCAGGCAATAGCCCATCTACAGTTTTGAAAGGGCTTGGAAAGCAAATAATAAAAAGAATGTGCCCCTGATCAACAAACATATATATTCATAATTAAGAGGGATATGAGAAGAAATGTTTTGTTCCATTATCATTAGAATTAATTGATCTCTCATATGGACTCATGCATAAAATGGGCCATTTGCACCAATGATTTCAATGCATGTTCAGTAAATCTTCCTCGTAACTTTACCTGACACATGAGACACACGATTAACATGCAGCTCCATTTAACTAGATTGTCTACTGCTCAGTTAGTCCCATAGAAAATAGGCAAATGCAGATTGTTATGGCACTTGGAACATTGTAAAATAGAGGATATTTTTGCTACTTTCTTTACCTCTTCCCTAGTTAAAACACAATAAGCAGAACAGAATGGAAGAGTAGAATATTCATGGAAATATTTTAGTTGTTGATATCGTACAGTAGGTCAAAAAGGCAGCCACAGACGGTGAAGGAGGTAAGAATGAAAACCAGGTGACTCAACAAGCTCCCTGGTTTTCTTTGAGTCTTGTTTCATCATTTCCTTTACATTGAAGATAATGATAAGTCACAGAGGCAGACATTTTTAATTTACTTGCAGTGGAGATGGAAAACCATGGGGTTTGAGGGCTACTGTGGTCTGGAAGAACTTGTTGGTGTATTTGACATAAAACACTTCAGTGAGTAAAGCCTTTTACCACTGAAATATTGAGCTTTGTGAATTGCCTGGTGCCAATTGTTCTTTCAACTTCTTCCCACTGACCCTTTCACATTTATCTCCAAAGTATTCACATACTTCCTTAAAAGTAAGAATATACTTCCTTTTCAGATGCACCTCCATCATCTTGCACATATCGCCAAACATTCCTAGCTCTGCATGTACTTTATTTGTCCAGTTTTATTTTGGCTTTCATGAATTATTCCACACCCCTCTTTCTATCATGGACACTCTACCACTTTAATTAATTTTTCAAAATCCATGAATGTCATCTTAGAAATCATTGCCCTATCTTTTTTCATTGTTGTGGTTACATTTCTCCAGCTGTCGCACCAGATAGATCCCAGTTAAAATTTCCTTTTCCCCAACCTTACCCTAATATGTTTTGTTTATTTTTTAGTGGAATGAAAGGCCTGTTTCCATGCTGTTATCTCTAAACTGAGTCCGTGTTGACCATTGATCACCTGCACACCAGTTCTATGTTATCCCACTTTTGTATCCTACTTCTCTGCCTCAGAAGGCAGTGGAGGCCAATTCTCTGAATGCATTCAAGAGAGAGCTGGATAGAGCTCTTAAGGATAGTGGAGTCAGGGGGTATGGGGAGAAGGCAGGAACGGGGTACTGATTGAGAATGATCAGCCATGATCACATTGAATGGCGGTGCTGGTTCGAAGGGCCGAATGGCCTATCCCTGCACCATTTGTCTATTGACCTTGGAGCAGTGGAAGAAGGTCGCCTGGTCCAATGAGTCCCGTTTTCTTTTAGATCATGTGGATGGCCGTGTACATGTGCGCCATTTACCTGGGGAAGTGATGGCACCAGGATGCACTGTGGGAAGACGACAAGCCATTGGAGGGAGTGTGATGCTCTGGGTAATGTTCTGCTGGGAAACCCTGGGTCCGGCCATTCATGTGGACGTCAGTTTCACACGTGTCACCTACCTAAACATCGTTGCAGACCAGGTGTACCCCTTCATGGCAATGTTATTCCCTGATGGCAGTGGCCTCTTTCAGCAGGATAATGCACCCTGCCACTGCACACATTGTTCTGGAATGGTTTGAGGAACATGATGAAGTGTTCATGGTGTTGCCCTGGCCTCCAAATTCTCCAGATCTCAATCCGATTGTGGGATGTGCTGGATCGACAAGTCCGATCCACGGCGGCTCCATCTCGCAACTTACAGGACTTGAAGGATCTGCTGCTAATGTTTTGGTGCCAGATACCACAGGACATCTTCAGGGGTCTTGTAGAGTCCATGCCTCGGCGGGTCAATGCTGTTTTGGCGGCTGACGGAGGACCAACAGCATATTAGGCAGGTAGTCATAATGTTTTGGCTCATCAGTGTATGCCCAGGACAAATCTTGCACTACCATTCTTGCTGTCCCTCAATGCCTAAAATGTATAATTCTCATTTTTATATTTCTACATCTTTTCATGTTCTCAGCTCTTATCACCTTTACAACTTCAACAATATAATCCTCATCACCCTCACTCCAAAAACTCCTCTTTGCTTTAATTTTGACATCTTGCAGTTTCCTCCTGTCTATGTCACATCGGCCCCTATGATTGCGTTTATCACACCAAACATGTATCCCTCTACATCACCACTCTTATAGAACCATAAAATAAAGGACCATTTATGAAACAGAACAATGTCATTTACCCTCCATTGCCTCCATGAAAATCTACCTAATTCAACCTTCTTTAGCTGAAAAGGCTAAGGCTCTTCAAATAATTTCTGCCTCACCAACCTTTTCAGAAATGTTAAAAAATAATGTAACATTACAAGTGCAAGAGAAGGCTATTTGGCTCTTTGAGCCTGCTCCACAATTCATCAATATAAGAGTGACTATCCTACCTCAAGATCATTTTCCTGCTCGTATACAATATTTCACTTAATATCCAGAAAACTCTCTCCATTTTGAATGAGCTCCATGAATGAGCTCCAAAGATTCACCACCCTTTCTGGGAAGTAATCTCCATCCTCAACAGCATACCTTTATTCTAAAACTGTGATCCAGAGTTCCAGACTCCATCATTACAATCCTCATCACCCCCACCCCAAATACTCCTCCCTGCAATCAGACTTTTAAGCCCTGTAAGAATAATACAAGTTTCTATGAGATCACATCTCTTTCCTCTAAACTCCAGCAAACACAGGCATCACTTACAAAATTTCTTCTCATACCATAAACCCACTATCCCTGGAAGCAGTCCAACGAATCTCTGCTGCACTTCTTCTCTTTAAGTAAGGGGACTAAAACGGCACAATACTCCAGGTGCACTCTCACCAAAGCCCCAAGTAATTGGCGTAAACCATCTTTACTCCTTTAATCAAATCCCTCTATAATAAAGGCCATCACACATTTCCCTTCCCAATGACTTGCTTTACCAACATGTTGGTTTTCAGTGACTTGTGTAAAGCATAGCTAGGTCTCTAGGAATATCAACAGTATCTAATCTCTCATCACTTAAATATTCTGCTTTTCTGTTTTTGAATCACAAAATATTGCATTCATTGCATTTTTTACACACTCACCCAGCTTGTCCATACCTTCTCAAAGCCTCTTTATAATCTTCCTCTCTATTCACAATGCCAACCAGTTTTGTATAATCTGCAAACATGAAAATACAACATTCAACAACCTTGTGCTAAAGGAAATAGATCTTGCCTCTATTCTATCTCGGATTGCCTTCATGTTATAAGCCTCAATTAAGTCTCCCACCAGTCTTCAAGGTTTCAAGGTCAGTTTATTGTCACGTGTACCAATTAAGGTACAGTGAAATTTGAGTTACCAATTTTCATTGTTTCAACGAAAAATGCTCAGTCTGTCCAATATTGCCACGCCTACGATTTTCTAATCTTTGAAAACCTCAAATTTCTTCTGCACCCTCTCCTATGCAATCATATTTTATCCGTGACTAGATCTGTACAGAGTACTCAAGCTTTGGTATAACTAATATTGAATAGTCAAGTCAAGTCAATTTTATTTGTATAGCACATTTAAAAACAACCCACGTTGACCAAAGTGCTGTACATCTGAATAGGTTCCAATGGGGAAAAAAAAAGAAACATACAGTAGCACGCAAACAGTTCACAGCGCCTCCTCAATGAGCCTCAAACGCTAGGGAGTAGAAATAGGTTTTGAGCCTGGACTTAAAGGAGTCGATGGAAGGGGCAGTTCTGATGGGGAGAGGGATGCTGTTCCACAGTCTAGGAGCTGCAACCGCAAAAGCGCGGTCACCCCTGAGCTTAAGCCTAGACCGCGGGATAGTGAATAGACTTCTGGCATAAGATACTGGTCCTGTATTCTATGCCTCAGCAAGGGAAAGCATCTTATATTACTTTTTAACCTCCTTATCAACTGATTGCGCCACTTTCAATGATTTGTAAATATATCTTCCAAAGTCTGATTGTTTCTCCACACAATTCAATATCCTCTCATTCACCATGTTTTCTCTTGCTTTGTTGCACCTTCCAAGTGCATTATACAATATACAACACAGAACTAGACTGAATCGCATTGACCACTTTTCTGCCCAATTGACCAGTTCATCGATATCATGAAATCTAAATGTTTCCTTCTCACTGTCAACGATAGCCATTTATTATATCACTTGCAATCTTCTTTATCATGCTTCCTACATTTAAATCAAAATGAGTAGCATAGAATGATTTTGATTTAAACAACAGAACACCAAGTATTGAGTTCTGGAGAACTCCACTAAAAACACCTTTCAATTTAGAACTATTCCTCCTATTTTATCTTTATTCTTTCCACAACTATGTGCTTTTACTTTCTTGATCATGCTTGATCTGTGCCTTTCTAAATAAGAGCCCAAGAAATAGAAGCAGGAACACATAAGAAAATAAGAAATAGGAAGTAGGCCTTGAGGCCTCATGATCATGACATATCTTCTACCTAAATCCCATTTTCCTTTACAATCCCCATTTTTCATAATTCCTGACATTCAGAAATCTATCTTGATGTTTTTGAACGAATTCAATGTCTGAGCCTTCAAAACCCAGAGAATAGAGAATTTCAGCTTTATCACCCTCTTGAGCAAAGAAACTTATCCTCATCAGTTTTTCACCAATCAGTTATAGAATTATGTATCACAGAAGCAAGCCCACTACTCCAATTTATCCATGTGTTCCTGAGCTGATCCCATTTGCCTGCATTTGGCCCATCTCCTGCTAACCTTTCCTATTTATGTACCTGTCTTTTTAACACTACAATACTATTTAAGTGTTGTAATTGTACCCACCTCTACCTCTTCCTTTGGCAGCTTGTCCCATATATCCACCATCCTCGATGAAGAAGCACCCCCTCAGGTCACCATAAACCTATGCACACGAGTTCTAGACTCCCCTCCCCTGGGTGAAAGAAAGGGCATTCAGTTCCGCACTGCTATTCAACATGATCTTGACTGATCTCGTAACTCAGTGCTTTTTTCCTGTTCATACTCAATATCTATTCCAAGTCATTTATATGTATTACAAACAGCGAAGGTCCCAGCACCAATCCTCGTGTTACAGATTTTCAATCAGAAAAACATTCATCACCCGGTCAATTTTGGAGACAGCTTAATAGCACACCTCAGATTCATGTGCCTTAAACTTCCGAACCAGCTTACCATGCAGAACCTTGTCAAAATCCTTACTAAAGATAGATACCACCCTGTTTTCATCCATCTTTTCAACTACGTCCTCAAAATCTCAATCAGGTCTGTGCGACATGATCTCCCTTGCAAAAAAAACATGCTGAATCTTCCTAATTGATCCCAGCCTCTGCAAGTGAACAACTTCTCCACAACTTCCCTACCACTAATGTAAAACTCACCAATTTTCCAGGCTTATCCCTGTTGTTCTTTATGAACAACGGGTCAACATTAGCTTTCCTCTGGTCTTTTGGTATCTCACCCCTAGCTAACGAATAGGCAAACATCTCCATTAGTGCCTTCACAATCTGCTTCCTTTCGAATCCTGTCATAGATCTCATTTGGTATTGAGGATTTATCCACCTTAGTCTGCTCCTTCCGGATACCGATGTGCTCTCACATATTAACATACACTCCCTAAACTCTCCAGTCTCCATGTCCTTCTCCCTGGTGAATATCGATATGAACTATTAATATAAAATCAAAACTATAATGTCATCCGAATGTGTGCATAAATTACTCTTCTGGACCCTGAGGGGACCAATTCTTCCCTCAGCCATCCTCTTCTAATATACATAAAACGCTTTAAGTTTCTCCAGAACCTTACTTGCCAAAGACATTTCATGATCTCATTTTGCCCTCCTGATTTATTTATTAAGTTTTCTCCTGTATCCCCTTTAACCTGTAATAACATTTTATTACACCCAACATATGTTTCTTTCTTTTTGCGGATCAAACCTTCAATATCCTTTGTTAACCATCATTCCATAATCTTACAATCTTTCCCTCTTACCCTTACAGGGACATGCTGACTCTGAATTCTTCCTATCTCCCTTTTAAACACCTCACACTTATCAGATCTCCATCTCCCCCTCAGAAACTATTCCCAATCACCCTCCCTCAGGTCCTGGCTTATACTATTTAAATCTGCCATTCCCCTGTTAAGACCCCAAACTCAAGAAATCATTTTATAATTTTCCATGCTTTGAAGCTTACCGAATCATGGTCATTATTCCCAAAAGGTTTCTCCACAGACATTTCTTTCACTTACCCATCCTCATTCCCCAAGATAAAGTCAATTGCAGCTCCCTCCCCAGTAGGACTTTGTGCATAATGCTTCAAAACCTCTTGATTTGTATTCCACAAATTCCTCCCCATGTAAGACCCTGGCATGAAGGTAATCCCAATAAATATTGGGAAAGTTAAAATCCCCTACTTAATCCTATTGCTTTTCCTATTCCTAAATTCTGCCAATACAGCTTCATTGGCAGATAACCTCTAAAATGCCAGCAATAGAGTTGCAGCCCAGTTTATCACACATGTCGGCCTCATCCCATTGACTCCATCTACAATTCACATTGCCTTGGGAAAGCAGCCAACATATTCAAGAACCATTTAAACCATGGTTATTCCATCTTCTCCTCTCTTCTGTCGGGCAGAAGATACAAAACCTTAAAAACATGTATCAATAGATTCAAAAATCCTCTTCCCCACTGTTATCAGACTACCGAACTGTCCTCTCATAAGCCAAGGATATAATTCTTATCTCCCAACCTACCTCTTTGCAGCCCTTGCATTTTTCTTATCTGTACTTTCATTTTATTTGTAAAGCTATAATGCCCTAACATTATATTCTGTACTCTGGTAGTTTTAACTTTACACTACCTGTGTACTTAAGGATGAATCAATTGCACTCATGTTTAATATTATTTGACTAGATACCATGCAAAGTTTTTCATTGGACAATAATAAACCAATACCAACTTACTCTTATGGTGCTGGCTTCACATTGCTGAAAATAGTCTGTATAGAATTTAGGATGTCTCTCCCTGCTCTACCTCTAATCATTACTGTTGGCCAATTCATCAGGTTATCAGAATTCTTCTTCGATTCTTGGCATAGTGTGTTTTTCACTTGTCAGAAATATGTTTGCACCTTCCATGGGCTGCTTGGACATTCTTAGTCTAATCCCACCCACCCAATTGCTCATTTTGTTTTATTCTTAAGGTCAACTTATATAGCCAGCTCATGCCCAGGTAGCTGAACTCCCCCCTCTGTTCCTTCCTAATGTTTTGGCATTTGTCAGAACTGTACTTGTATATTTGCTCGTCTATCTTCCTTGGACTACTTGGAGGTTCCAAATCCCATTCCATCAATCCAATTGCCCCCTTTTATAATTGAAGGATCTTTCTAACATATCCCTTCTCACAACCATGATTATTTTGTTAACCAATATTGCCAGTCATTTTGTTTATCCCCCTCTCATTATGGTTTGCAAGCCCTTTAACTTGGAGGATTAAACTGCAATCTTGCTCTTCTTTAAGCCATGTATCAGAAATAGCAATAATTAATTTCAATTTGTCAATCTTGCAGACATTTCTTAAAACCTGCTCTTTAACTGAACTCTTAGTTGCACCTTCTGCTCTCACATTCATCAGCAACCAGGATTTTTTGTTCTCTGATGAAATACTTTTTAAGTGCCTTTGGCCTTTTTCTAGGTAAAAGGTACTACTTCAATTCAGTGCTGCCCATTGCCTTTTGACAGTATCCAAAGAGGTGTCTTACCATTTAAAAATGCTCAAAAAAGAATACTGATTGGGTTGAATGGATGTTTGCATGAGAGTTTATTTTAAATGGCACATTTAACCTGTTCCCAGTTATAAATTAATTCATAACTGAACCCTCAATTTTTATCTGTCCCCACTGAATGAATGTCTGTGTAATATCTATTATTCAGAAAAATCTCAGGAAATGACAAACAAACATTTTAGCAATGAATGCCATCATCACATTACTGGTACTGGAAATCTGTCCTCTGGAGATATGAGGAATTGGGATGCCATTTAACGCTGAACTTAGTCTGTTACTTCATGTTCTTGCAAAATTGTTTTCTGCAATATTCTGCCATGGGGACTTCACTTTTATTATTTCTGTTTAGGTTTATGTTTAATTTATCAAGAAAATGCTTTATTTTCTTTTGAAAGCGTGCGAATGTTATTAATTTCCATTGCTGTGATGTGATCTGTTTCTCCTTACAATTGGGATTATCTCAGAAGCTATAGATTAATAAATTGTTATTACTCACACCAAAAGACAATGTATTTTCTTGGATTTTCAGAGCAGAGTTTTATAAAATGCACAGAGCAACAAAGCAATTCTTTCTGAATGGCAGTTCTTTAAAATTAAGCAAAACAGAGTTAATAATTCAGAGACCAATTAAAAAAAGTCCATTTTTTATATAAACCTCTTCTCAACTGTATTAATCAATCGGAGTCAAGTTATCACTCTTAAATATATCAAGGAATTATTTTATAATGTAAATGGAAAAAAATAATCCTTCTTCAGAACACTATCAATTGCATTGGTTCATGAAATCTTTGTGTTTAAAAAGCAAATAGGTTTTAGTCAGAGTTTAAACAAAAATTTCCATTCACAAATTGTACCCATATTGCCAATTGTTCCTGAAGCTGTAACCCTAACACATAAATGTCTTTATCAAGAAAGGTTGGCCATTCGATTTTAATTTGCTATTTGGAAGTGGACAATGCCCTGATTTAATAGTTTAAGAAAAAAATAAAGATATAATTTAGTTCTATCCATAAATATTTTCCAAGCATAGAATAATCTAAACAGTGCAGTCTGCTGATCTACCTTTAAATTAATTCCGCTAAGCAGTGGAATTAATTTGCAGTATAATGGACTCACGCCACTGGCTGGGGATGAATAATGTTTAGCAAACCCACATGAATACCTTGTCCATTGCAACTGCAGAACTAGAATGTCAGTTGTGAACCTAGAGGCACCAGGATATAGCTTTAACTTCTTTGAACAGTAAATAAAAGTTGGCGGCACAGTGCAGCAGTGGTAGAATTGCTGCCTTACAGTGCCAGAGACCCTGGTTCAATCCTGACTACGTGTTTGTCTGTAGGTTCTCCCCATGACCTGCGTGGGTTTTCTCTGGGATCTCCGGTTTCCTCCCACACTCCAAATATAAACAGGTTTGTCGGCTAATTGGCTTGGTATAATTGTAAATTGTCCCTAGAGTGTGAAAAATAGTGTAAGTGCATGGGGATCACTGGTTGGCACAGACTCGGTGGGCCGAAGGGGCCGTTTCCACACTGTATTGCTAAACTAAATTAACAAGGTCACAGGCCAAAATAAGAAAAATATTATTGCTCACCCTCAACATCTGCATGAGCTTCATGAAATGTTTGCATTTCTACATTAATTGCCAATTACATTTGCTGCAGAAAGTTAGGACTCATAAATAACCTTTCAGTGCAGGTATGTGTTACTGCAACATCAAACAACGTGAAATATCTGAACTCTGCAGTGTCATTCCATCTGATAGTAAATAAAAAAATTTAATTAATCATTTTTAAGCTTTATTTTCCTTTTCCTTTTCCTTTTTTCCCCTCTTTTTCTGCCTTTTTCACACCAACCGAGGTCACGTGATAATGAAATGACAATACACCCCTGGCCCCTCCGCTATGGTTTGTTATAACGAGGAATAACTGTAACAGACCAGAGTGGAGGGAGTACTGTCCATTATTGCCGATGGCTGCAGATCATGGTTAATAGATTAAAGGACGCAAAGTGCTGGAGTAATTCAGTGGGTCAGGATCTCTGGAGAATATGGATAGGTGACATCAGATGATTCAGTCGGCTGAGTTACTCCAGCACTTTGTGTCATTTCACTACACCAGTGAGCCCTTCTTCACTGGTTCGCAAGGCAGTTGTTGTGGATCACGTTGTAGCCCCCCCTCCCCCCCACTGGACACCCAAGATATTTTATAAATACATAAGGTGGAAAAGAGCAACTAGAAAGAGAGTGGGACCCCTCAGGAATCAAAGCAGTCACCTCTGTGTAGTGCCACAAGAGATGGGCAAGGTCCTCAATGAGTATTTCTCCTCTGTATTTACTGAGGAGAAAGACAGGAGGATGGAGGAACTTGGGGCAATCAATGGAAGTATCTTGAGAGCAGTCAGGGTTACAGTTGAAGAGGTGCTAAAGGTACTATCGTGTATGAAGGTAGACAAATCTCCAGGCCCTGATCAGATATATCTGAGCACATTGTAGGATACTAGAGGGGTTAATTGCGGGAGCCCAGCTTGAAATTTACGAGAAGTCGTTACACACAGGAGAGTGCCGGAAGACTGGAGGGTGGCAAATGTTGTGCCTCTTTTCAAGAAGGGCGGCAGGGAAAATCCTGGGAAGTATAGGCCAGTGAACATCTGTAGTCGGAAAGTTAATGGAGATTATTCTGAGCGATAGGTTATACAGGCATTTGGATGGGCAAGGGCTGATTAGGGATAGTCAGCATGGTTTTTTTACGAATGAGTCATGTCTCTCAAATATGATTGAGTTTTTTGAAGACGTGACCAAAAAGGTTGATGAGGGCAGAGCTGTAGATGTTGTGAACATGGACTTCAGCAAAGCATTCGACAAGGTTCTGCATGGAAGGCTGCTCTAGAAGGTTAGATTGCATGGGATCCAAGGAGAGAGAGCTAAATGGATAGCAAATAGGCTCCATAGAAGGAAGCAGAGGGTGATGGTCTGCTTCAAGCAACTGGAGGCCTGTGACTAGAGGTGTGCCTCAGGGTTCGGTGCTGGGCCTGTTAGTTTGTCACCTATATCAATGATTTGGTTGAGAACATACATGGCAAGATTAGCAAGTTTGCTGATGATACAATAGTGGGTGGTTTTGCAGATAGTGAAGATGGCTGTGAAAAATTGCAGCAGGATCTTGATCGATTGGCCAGGTGGCTGAGGTATGTTTGATGGAATTTAATACAGAGAAATGTGAGGTGTTGCATTTTGGGAAGTCTAACATGGGTAGGACCTACACAATGAATGGTACGGCTCTGGGGAGTTTTTGTTAAACAGATGGATTTAGGAGTGCAGGTGCATGGTTCTTTGAAGTCGCAGGTAGATCGGCTGGTCAAAAGAACATTTGACACATTGGCTGGCCTTCATCAATCAGAGTATTGAAGTTGGGAGGTCATGTTATAGACAATACACAACCGGTGCAGGAATAGGCCATTCGGCCCTTCGAGCCAGCACCGCCATTCACTGTAATCATGACTGATCATCCACAATTGGTATCCCGTTCCTGCCTTCTCCCCATAGCCCTTGACTCCGCTATCTTTAAGAGCTCTATTTAACTCTCTTGAAAACATCCAGAGAATTGGCCTCCACTGCCTTCCGAGGTAGAGAATTCCACAGATTCACAACTCTGAGTGAAAAAGTATTTCCTCATCTCCATTCCATGGCCGACCCCTTATTCTAAAAAATGTGGCCCCTGGTTCTGGACTCCCCCAACATCGGTCATGTTTCCTGCCTCTGGCATGTCCAATTCCTTAATAATCTTATGTTTCAATTAGATCCCCTCTCATCCTTCTAAATTCCAGTGTATACAAGCCCAGTCGCTCCAGTCTTTCAACATACGACAGTCCTGCCATCCTGGGAATTAACCTTGTGAACCTATGCTCTACTCCCTCAATAGCAAGAATGTCCTTCCTCAAATTTAGGAGACCAAAACTGCACACAATACTCCAGATGTGGTTTCATTAGGGTCCTGTACAACTGCAGAAGGACCTCTCTATGCTCCTATACTCAAATCCTCTTGTTATGAAGGCCAACATGCCTTTAGCTTTCTTCACTGCCTGCTGTACCTGCATGCTTACTTTCAGTGACTGATGAACAAGGACACCCAGATCTCGTTGCAGTTATACAAGACATTGGTGAGGCCGCATTTGGAGTATAGTGTTCAGTTCTGGGCAACATGTTATAGGAAAGGGTACAGAAAAGATTTATGAGGATGTTGCCAGGACTATAGGGTCTGAGCTTTAGCGGGAGGTCGAGTAGGTTGGAACTCTTGGAGCTCAGGAGGATGAGGGGTGAAAAGATTTAATAGGAATCTGAGGGGTAGCTTTTTCCACACAAAGGGTGGTGGGTGTATGGAACAAGCAGCCAGAGGAGGTAGTTGAGGCTGAGGCTATCCCAACATTTAAGAAACAGTTAGATAGGTACATGGATAGGACAGGTTTGGAGGGATAGGACCAAACGCAGGCAGGTGGGACTAGTGTAGCTGGGACATGTTGGCCAAAGAGCCTGTTTCCATGCTGTATGATATGACACGCTTCGTTAGGCGGCTGCCAACAACAGGGCATGCTCGGTAACCATGGGGCTCCCTCCCCCATTGCCTGCTGCTGCATCCAAGGTGGAGTATGTCACGACTCCAGGAGAGAAAGAGGAGGCGGCAGTGGGGGGGGGGGGGAGGGGGGGAGGATGACTGGACAGAGCGACGGAAGAAGCAGGCATGGTAGTCGAGCGTCGGGTGGATTGGAGGAACCCACTGCCAACAACAAGAAACAGCAGCAGGTGAGATGGGCTCGCTGGTGCACCTTGAGTTGGGAGCCGAAGCTCTAAACGACTGGGGAGATGGTGGGAACCAGGGATGTGTCAATAGGTCATTCCATTCCCATTCAACTTACAATGCCATTTGTTGCCGCTCAGGGAATATCAACTGAGCTCTTGTAATTTGGTCCGGATTATAGTTGGGGGGGGGGGCCATCAGTTGTCAGAAAATTGGCGTTCAACCTGTACCATATTTCTCCTCAGGAAACAGCGGAAAAGCACGTGCACCAATAAAGGCAGGGAGAGATCTTGATCACCCTAACTTTCCAATGAGATAAAGATGCAAATTTGCTGGCTACTTTTAAAGAATGTATAATAACATGAAATGCTAAGATTCTTAAATGGATTAGAAAATTCAAAATATGGTAGCCAAGAAATTAAGGCAACCAAGGCGATCAAAAAAGGTTTCAGAAATTGGTGTGACTGATGTGCACCACCTACTCAGTGCAGAAGTTGAAGCATAAACTCCATCAGAGAACATCCGAAAAGTTAAAGTGAACTTTCAACATTTCTCCTTTTCTGAATCACTGAAGCAAGAGTCATGTAATTTACTCTTTGATTGTATTCTATCTCTTTTGAGCCTTCAGGAGAAGCATGCAGTGAATGCAGCAAGAGCCTACAAACAATGTCCAAAGTTAAATACAAAACAGCTGAGGCAAGCAGACTGCAGTTAACGGAGTGTGACTCTCCCAAGCTAACTCCCCCATTTAACTTTTCCAGTAACAAAATAAGAGGTAGAATGTTTATGATATCTTGAAAGAGCAGCCATTTGTTTGCTGCTGAATTATCATATCAGTCAAACAGAAAATGAAACCTTGAAATGTGAAGATTCTTAAATGGATTGCACAATTCAACAGCCTAAGGACTGTTGCGTATCTGAGGGATAAAACATTTTGTAGTTGGACAAGGCTGGCAAAAATGAATGTAAAAGAACTTGTTCTGTAACATAAGCCTTCTTATATTCTTCCCAAGAGAAATCATTTTAGAATATATTGGTATGGTGTGATTGATAAACTTTATTTCCGCATTTGTGTTTATTGCTTGATGGTTGATGTAAATAAGGATCAATGGAAACACTCAGTAATTCATCTGAGGAACTGAAAAAGTGAACTGTGGAAAACATGTGATAACACGCTATTTGTAACATGGAAAAAGATGCTGAACATACAGGTTGGTGACTCACCCCAACATCAACTGGGTAATGGGCAGAGCGATCACACCAGCAGATTGAAAGGAGCATTTTGTTGTCTTGCTTATAGTTGGTCAACAAATTGCTGGGTGTTCAATGAATATTAATGGACACCACACAAATTCAGAAAGATGAATAATGCAGGAAGAAAACTGTAAAAGGTATTGGCAGGGATGGGGAGAGGTCAGGGGTGGATAAATCATTCTGAAGGTATACACTGTGGTCTCCAGTAATATTGAGGGGTGATCTTACACAGAAACTTTTATAATCATCTTTTTAAAGGCCAGATATAATATCAGTTGGACCTTAGTCTTATTAGGTAGGTGATGTTATTAAATCTATTAATTTGTCAATCAACTCATTCTGCAACAAATAGCAAAACAATCTCCTTGTTCCGATAAATGCCATATTTATTTCACGTCCAGAAATTCAGTATGGGGAAATCCAATAATGCTTTTGATTTTTGTGCAATGCTTCAGTGCAAATTATTTGTCCTCTCTTACATTTGCAAAAAGGATCACAGCAAAGATTACTGTTCAATCATCCAATCAGGAGCATATCAGAGACCAATGACCAGGGACATTGTGGCAGACACTTTGACTGCAGAGCAGGTCTATTTTGAGTGTTAATTTACTCACCACAGTGAAACAATACAGTAACATTTGGCTCTCAGAAAAGATTTAAATATTATTGTATGAAGTTTCGTGGAATGTTTTTGATGCTGGACAGATCACAGTAATAAAATGGAAATTGCTCATCAAGAATTGATGGCAATACCATCATATACCAACTTAACCCGTTTATGGTCACTATACTGCCTGGAAACAGGCCATTTGGCCCACCTAGCCTGTGCTGACCAAAGCCCGCCCGTACACCCGTTCCATCCTACACACTAGGGACAATTTACAGAAACCGGAGAACACCCACACGGTCAGAGAGAAAACATACAATCACCGTACAGACAGCATCCGTAGTCAGGATTGAACCTGGGCTGGGTCTCTGGCAGTGTAAGGCAGCAATTCTACCACTGTGCCACTGCCTTTCTTCAAGGTAGTATTACATTAAATATTGATTCTTCAAGGAAAAATATCACCCACTAAATGATATCTTCCACACAGGGCAGGTGATCTCCTATCCTTGGTCCTGCCCAAAATATATCTGAGAGAAATCAATCAAAACATTAATGTTAATTATTGATCAATGAGGGTGAATAGTTACTATGTATATCTAACCACCAGAAACAATGAATACACATTTTAAGCTCTTGATCTAAACACATCGAAAACTGACAACATTCAACAAACAATGCAGATGGCATTAGTTTGCCTTTCTGCTTATCTTATGCAACTTTCTTGTGCGAATAAAAGGTCACAAGGGTAATGCTACCACAAACATTTTGCTGGAATGTATTCCTTTCCTCCAGCCACTTTGGAAATACCAGTTTCTTATAGCTTTGATTTAGCCTCAACAGATAAGACAAAATGGAACTCTGTAGGCAAGAACATACATCGAATTCAGAGAAAGATTATACCCTGTAGGGATCAGCCAGATAGTCAGTTTCCAATAAATGTTTGCTTATATTTTCTTTGAAACATCTGCCAGGAAAGCTATTCAAAGGATTTTGGCTGATAGATTCCCCTGTTTAATCTTTCATGAACTGAAGGTTGAAGATTGAACTGCATTATTTGAACTGACTATAACAGTCTGTTTTCACTGCCTTCTGCTGCGAATGACTGTTTGGTTATTTAGTCTAATCTTCATTCATTGCTCTCTATCACAGTTTATTTTATATGGAATGTTTTTCAGCATTTCATAGGAAGTTCCAGCTTTTGTCTGGGCATATTTACATTGAATGTGAGAAAATGTCAGAAATGTAACCAATACTCTTGACATAAAAACACATCAGTAGATGCAGGGGAATAATAGTTAAAAAACTTGTGGAATGTTATAATAAGTTTAGACAACAAATAGTAATCAAACTAAATTGATATCAGATCTACTCCAATTAATAGCAAGATTTGCTCAAGATTTCAGCATCTGTTGTTCCTTTATTAAATTATTAAATAATTATTAAATAATAATTTAGATATCAATAACATTCTCAGCCCTGAACTAACTAAAGCTGACTCGAGAAGAGAGGTAATGATGTATACACTTTCTATATAATCACATACACAATACTGAGGCTCATTTCAAACTCTGAAAATATAAACCATTGGAAGCATCTAATAAGGTTCAAGATTCAAGGTTTGTTTATTGTCACATGTGCCAATTAAGGTACAGTGAAATTCAGATTGCCATACAGTCATACCAATAAAGACCAACAAGACACCCAAATAATTTTTTAACATGAACATCCACCACAGTGACTCCCCCACATTCCTCACTGTGATGGAAGGCAAAAAAAGTTCAATCTTCTTCCCTTCTTTGTTCAGGGCACTCGAACCTTCCATTGTCGGGGCAATCTTGTCTCCCGCAACTGGTGGTTGAGCCCCCTGCATCGGGGCGATCAAGCTCCCACATCAGGGGCATCTCAGTTCCCTGCGCTGGGCGATCGAACTCGCTAGTCGGGGCTGGTCGAACCTCCTGCGGCTTGGAGCTTCCCGACATCAGTCTCTATCTGAGCTCCTCAATGTTGGAATCCGCAGGCCGCAGTTGGAGCGTTGATCCCAGGCAAGGAATCGCAGGCTCTGATGGTGTCCACGGGTGCATGGTGGGGCTCAAAGTCAGACTCGAGCAAGGCCGCCAGCCCCCCAGAGAACACTAACACTAAGTCTTTAACCTTAGCCTTTAACCGAGTTGGTATTTAAGGCCGGGCAACGCCCGTGACTTGGGGTGGAGTAGGGAGCTATATTGGAGAGAATAAACACGTCTAGTGCACGCAACTCGTGTCCGATTAGTTTTTAGCGGTACTCCTTTTCGTCCCGCTACAAACGCGACATTAATGAAACATGACACTGTTGAACAAAGGCATGCACGAACTATGGCATGGCACCACAATGGACTGAAAAACTATCAAAGCATGGCATGAAGGAGACTATCCACAGAGGAACAAAGTGGGTCAACGTGCTCACCCACTGCAGTGGGCAAGTGACATCAATGATTTAGATTCTGGAATCAAACACAATTTAACTTTGCAAATAATACCAAATTGGACAGGATAGTTATTACAGGGGAGGAATGCAACTAATTTGAGGAGATTTTAATAAACTTGCAGTATGGGCAAAGAATTGGCAAGAGGTTCATAAAAGATATATATGAGCTATTGTACTTTAGTGGAAAGATTAGTAAGATTAGGTAATACTTAGAACACGTAAGCCAGGTGGAGTAGAGAAGCAACAAGATAGAGTATAAATTAAAATAAATTTTACCAGTTAGAAAAAGCTTAATAGAACCAGACCAAGCCCTAGGGTTTACTTATATATGGACCAAATGTATAATTTCCAAGTTTGTAGATTTAGTCAATGAAATAAAATTAAGCAGGAATGTGAGTAGTGATGAACATGCAAAGAGGCTTCAAAAGGCTACGGACAAGCTAATTAAGTGTGTGACATCATGCAGACGAGGGATAATATGGAAATGAGACATTATGTACCTCAGAGGGAAAGAAACAGTGAAGCTGAGTATTTTTCAGTGCTGAGTGATTGGGAAATGTTGCCAGCCATGGGATCCTGGGCAACCTTGTGCACTAGTGACTGAAAAATAACATTCAAATGCAAGAGACGGACGAGGAAGCCAAATTATTGATGAGACAAGGTGATTATTTTCTCTCAGATATGAAATTTTGCAATTCTCATTCTCAAACAGCAGTGGAAATAGAGGTTTAAATATACTTAAGGCAGCAGTAGATTTTCAATATGCATAGGGTAAAGAGTTGGAGATGAATGTGAAGTTGAGATTAATGTGAAATCAGCCATGATTTTATTGAACAGCAGAACAGGAGGGGCTGAACGATCTACAATGATACCAGAGATGTGGCCTGACCCACTGAGTTACCCCAGCACTGTGTCGTTATTTAAGTATGGACGTCAGGGCATTATGTTACAGATGAGGGTCTGAGCTACAGGGAAAGGTAACTCAGCGGGTCTGGCAGCATTTCTTGGGAACATGGATAGATGACGTTTCTGGTCGGGACCCTTCGTCATACCCTTCTCACCACTCAGTCTGAGGTAGATCCCGACCCGAAAGGTTACCAATCCATGTTCTCCTGAGATGCTGCTTGAGCCATAGTATTACTCCAGCACTTTGCTTTTTTTTTGTACACCAGCAACTGCTTGTTTCTACGAGACTAGAGGGAATAGGTTAAAGGTCAAAGAGTAAAGATTTAATAGGAACCCGGGAGACAACCTTTTCCACACAGAGTGGTGTGCGTAGGATTCATGCTGCCAGAAGAAGTAGTTGAGGTAGGTACAATAACAATATTTAAGAGACATTTAGACAGTTACATGGATAGTAACATGGATAGTAAAGCTTTACAAGAATACGAGTCAAGCATGGGAAAATGGGACTAGTGTGGATGGAGCTTCTTGGTTTTGGCATGAATGAATGGGGCTGAAGAGCCTTTTTCTATTCTGCATGATTCTATAACTCTAATTTATATATTCTGGGCTTACATTTTTTGCAGCCGAATTGGTTCTATCAATGAAAGTAACACTTGTACTGTGAGCATGTACAAATAAACACTTTCCAACATTTAATCACCTTAATCACTCAAGTGTTTCTTTTCAGTTCCCAATAACATCTGTTCAGTTGAATTTCAAAATTATTTTAAGTTGTAGAAAAATTCAAGAACTTAACTTAGCTAAACTTCATTTGATGTGTTGCTATTTTTTAGAAGACTGAGTGAGTGAGAGTCCCAAAACAGATATTTGTTTCAAGCATAACTGATTACACAGCTGTTGTGTCATTTTCTTCCATTTAAATTATAAACTATTGACTTTTCCCAATTGAATAAAATTGTAGCTCTGTTCATAACCACATTTCAATTTGTGTTATGAAAATTAATCAAATACAAACTGAGTGATGGATTTCAAATGGGATTCCATTAAACCTTCAAATGAAAACTATTCGTGTTTCTCCTCAAAAGCATGTCAAGCTCAGAGAGAGATAATGAAGGAAACAAAGGATTCAATTTTCAACTTTCTACCCATGAGTAAAACTGCTATCCAATGTAGAGACAAGATAATTTTTGTTTTTGTAGATTTCATTGTCCACCACAATCAATTCATCATTCAACCAAAATCTTTCTTCTCTACTAAACACAGGAAATTTTCTGAAAAATCTGCTACTTGCCTCCAAAATAATCAAGCTACAGACAATCCAATCCTTATAACAGGGATCTATTCTGCCCATCAATTCAGTCGTTCCCATTCCCCAGCTCTTTCCCTTCACTCTGCTACATTTTCTGCCTCGCGTATCCATCCAATTCTCATTTAAAACATTTCTACAGCCTTTCATCCACTGAATTCTAGATCACGATCACTAGATTTCCCTCCTTAATAGTTCCTCTTTATTCACTTTGTCCTTTCGACAATTTTTAACACAGCTATCCACCTTTCCCTGTCCATAGAATATAATCAGAAAATCTATTCATGTAAATGGCATCATTTATGCCCAAACGATTCTTATAAATCTGTCTCCGCCCTGACCAGATCCTTCACATCCTGCCTTTAGCCTGGTCATCAGAACTGGACATAAATCTTTAATTACAACCACTGATTCTAGGATTCCTTCCCTCTGTCCCATAGAGTGACACAAACTTCAACAATGAAAGCCTTGGAAAGCCTAAGCTTTTACAGACTTTGCTCCTCAGAGAAAATGCAGCTGGATTTTGTGTCTCTTAAAATTATCTGCAAGTCAGGTCTTCATACTTCTTGCCTCCTGTCTCAAGGTCTTTAAACTTCTCTGTTTCACCTGAGATGCACAACACAAAACTTCCATTCCAAATGTGCTTCCAGCGAGATGACCATAAAATGAATTGCTCATATTATAAAATAAACAAGTTATAAGTCACTGTTCACTAGTTTAAACACTCAGTGAGAACTTTGGGAAGTAGTTCAACAGTTACTTTTTGATGTCAGCTGAACAGCCCTTTAAATGGTGACAAACTTAAGAATGTAGCATTTTGACATCCATGGGTTCTTGTGGTTGTTAAGGGCATTCCGTTCTGAGACTAGGATCCTTATTTTTATGCCAATACAGGTTGAAACACAAGTTGCACACTGACTGATATCAGTAAGTCTGTGTCTTGCACTGGAAAATGCTGATTACCAGTTTAGCAATTGGTGTGATTTCACCTGGAAACAATCCCAAACATGATTTACTGAGACTAAATCAATTCTGGATGCAAAATAAATCAGTGCTAGCCTTCCATTTTTTAAGCAATTATGATTGATAACCCAACACACCAGGACTCAGTTTACCAATCTTTTGGTCCAATCTTTACCATCTTTTCACCATTTAAACAAATGTTTTGTTCTAGATTTCCTGACATTTTGCACATTTATACACCATCTGCCACTTTATGATTCATTTAACTCCCATTTAATAGTTTGCAGACTAAACTCTTCAGAGCGTTTTCTCCCACATGGGCTATTTTGTCAGAAAATGTTGCGTATTGCATTTTGTATTTTCATCCCATTCATCTATCCTGCTAAGCCCCTTCAAAATCTCAGAAAGATCACTTTTCATTCTTCTCAACCCCAGGCAGTATTGGTCCATTCTGCTCAACCTTTCCTCATAACGCTCTCATCCCAAGTATCAATGTCATGAGCATTCCTCGAGTTGCCTGCAAGATATTTATTAGTTATTAAATAAGGAAATAAAATTACAAGCAATCTGTTGAAGGGACTCAGCGGATCACACAGTATCTGTGGATGGATAGGAATGCTTGATGTTTCAGGTTGAAACCTTGTATTAGGTCGGAGAGTGGAGTAGGGAAATTAGCCAGTAAAAAAAGAGAAGGGGAGTGGAGAGATCAAAGGTTAATTGGGAAGGGGTGAAGGATAACAGGCATATAGAGTCAGGTAGAGGAGAGGGATGGATGGAGTTGAGAGTCAGAGAATGGATGGCAGCAGACAGAAGAGAAAAATAGAGGGGGAAAAGGCTTATGAAGGTAGGGGTGAGACAGGAGACAATTGCCGGAAGGTGATAAGAGCAACAAAAGATGGAAATTACATTTTCTGCAGTAGTCCAACACTGTCTTACCTATATCAATTTTCCCACTTCTGTAGACACTCCTTTTACAATAAGCATTTTATTCACCATCTAATGATTTGATGCAAGTGCACACTAATTCTTCATAATTCTAACAGCAGACATCCAAATTTCTTTGCACGCCAAGATTTAATGGCCTTTGCCATTTAAATAAATATTTGTTTTCTTTTCTTCCTACTAAGGTGCATAACCTGGCACAAACCCACATATTATTCTACTGCACTCTTTTTCACACATTTAATCTGTCTACTATATTGTGGCATCAGGAATAACACTGGGTTCGCCAATGACCCCACCGACATTCACAGTAGGGTGAACCCACATGGTATATTTCATTTACAGTGATAAGAAAGCCCAGGACTGTATTGGGTTGCTATTCCTTACCTTCAGGACCCATGGACAGTGGCGCTACAAATCTCAGACTTGTCCCACATCTTAGTCTTGAAGTTTCAAAGGAGGTCTTGCGATCTTAGGCTTATCCTATCAGCTCAACTTTGGGGTTTGAGAAGGCAACACTGGCAGTCTCTGGATTATCCTGGTGGCTCTGTCTTTGAACTGTGTCCCTCATTATTCATGGGATGAAAGAGGCTCACATGTCACAGGCTTGCCTCGGCCAATCAGTCAGAGTCTCGGTAGATACTGGCTGTCTAGAGCTTCTTCCCGGTAGCCCAGTCTTGACCATATGGTGGCATTGTAGCTTTGGGTTTGTCTGAGTGGTTCAGTATTCCTCAAACCTGCAACAAGGCTAACAGGGAGGTGCCCCATTTTCTCTCCCTTCCACCCACTCTTCTACATACTCTCGTTTGATTCTACCCTGGCTGGCATGCCTGGGATTTATAAGGCTGATAGTCCAGATGGCCAATCTGATATCAGCTAGTTGGACAGGGCTGTTCACAATGATGCTGGGGATTGGCCTCTCCCAGCCTGTTAGCCGGTGAGAGGGATCAGAGTGGCATCCGAGGGGGGGAGGGGGTTGCTGTTTCATTTCCCCCCACCGCTGATAATCCCAGGACTTTCCAGCAGCAAATTGCCTAATTAACTTGTTGAACATCTCTGAAAGCAAAAATAAATACTTGGAGACCTCTGAAGATATAGAGTTCTACAGTGAATGCACCCATGGTAGTACACTTGCTCAGCAGAGACTGTGGCATCATTCAGTCTCAAGATGATTTAATGTCCAGTTTTCCATTGCAAGAGAAGTCCTTCTGAATGATACTCCAGCTACAAGATGGAGACAGGCACCTGGGTTAGCACATCTAAAAAAAAGAAGCCAAATTAACAACAAGAAAACTTTGGAAACAGTAGTGACCCTCCATTTGATTGTCTTCTTCAATCATGCAAGTAGCCAGTGTGGTCTTGTCTGCATTCTCCACCAGCGTGGCATCAGGGTGTCGGCAGGTTTGGCAATACCTCACTGACATTCGCAGTAGGGTGAACTCACCTGACATATTTTATTTGCAGTGATAAGGAAATCCAGGGGCATTTAATGGGGGTGGGGGGCGGGCGGGCGCTGTTCATCGCCGTCAGAACACGTGTTGTGGGGCTGGCAAACTTGGATATGTTCCACAGCTCAGTCCTGAAGTTTCAAAGGAGGAGGCTTGGCGATCTCAAGGTTCTGCCTGTAATTCCTTGCCTCAAGGGGAGGTGTTGCCAGTCTCAGGCTAAACCTGCTGGCTCAACTTTGGGGTTTGAAGAGGCAATGGTGGCAGTCTCTGGATTGTCCTTGCTCTTGCTTCCTATACTCCTCCCTCTCCATACAACCTTTTCTCACCATACCCTTGTTAGTGGCTTCCTTGTTAACTCTCAATCCTTCACAAGCTTGATAATAAAGGTTTTTTGAGTGTGACTGCAGTAAAAATCATACCTGACAAAAAGCTAAAGTATTAAAGACCATTGAAGGTCCCTAGGGTCATGGAAGAGTAGAGCTAAAAAATCATCTCTTTGATTGTGACTGGAGAGAGATTGTATTGTCTGCATTCAGATGGTACAAGAGCCAAACGCCTACAGGCTGTGGCATTAAATAAAGTCCTTGGCCAGATCTCCTGACAAAATAATGGTGAGGTTAATGCTGCTCCATGCAATCTTTGTGGAAATAGTAGAGCAACAGGATTTGCATGATTAAATGTCAATACAGAATCCAAAAGATGTGCATTAGCTTCGGGAAAGTGACATTTCCTCCGTCTGTCTCACCAGTGAAGTGCATTGAATGTCATTGAATGTCATCACTATGCCATACTTGCACAGATACTGTGATTTAAACTCATCGCAGAGAGTTGCTTTTACATTTCAGTGTAAACACCTTTTGTAAACTGGTTTCTACTTGCTGAATATCCCAATAAATATAAGGTCAAAAAATGCAACTTTAAAGTGAACACTTGCCTCTGCCGACCCTGACAGGAATTTTTACTATGTACCTTTTCATATCTTTCGTTTCACTCTCCCCTGACACTCAGTCTGAAGATGAAACTCGACCCGAAACATCACCTATTCCTTTTCTCCAGAGATGCTGCCTGACCCGCTGAGTTACTCCAGCTTTTTGTGTCTATCTTTGGTGTACACTAGCATCTGCAGTTCCTTCCTACACATAAAACTACAACAGGTCTGAATGCACTTGGAAGAACATATTTTAAAGATTGGGAAGATTTTAGGCAAGATGGAAGAAAATGGTACCATCAGCCTATTTGAAAATGAAATCATTCATTATTTGCTTCAGTTTTGGTTTGCTTTGCCCTATTTGTTTACTTGCCATTAATGTCTCAGGCTCTTTGGACACAATTGCCTTTTTATCCTTGGATCAAAAATATGGATTTGAAATTAATTTTCCTCTTGCCACCTAGGAATAAAATTAGCTCTGTGGATCATCTGTTCATCATGCTGACCACCTGATAACCATTTCCACTGTCAAAATGAAATGCAGGGTATTGCCATAATGAGTGGCCAGAATGTATCAACAGATGGCAATTTGAAAACAAAACTTCTTGATGATTGATGTCATTTTTACTTGGTGTAATGTTGTATTGTGGGAATTCTTGTCCATCGCACCAATTGTGTGCAGGCACGTAACATTTTCTGAAAAAGGTTAGTCTGACTGGATAAGTCGAAATGAATTTAGAACTTCCTGACGTAGCCTCAGACCTCAAAGAATAAATGGGATCTTCTAACCAACGTTCAAGGTCAACAAAGCTAAAAATATTGAAAGTGGGCATGTTTTGTGAAAAAAGGTTTCCGTTAGTGACGATGGTCACTCGAGTCTTTCATTTTGCAGAAAGCGGGAATAAAATATAAAGGAATGAGCATTGTATTTGTAATTGCCTTCTTGAGATATGGTTCACACTTGTTTGTTCATGGTTGTAATAACTCTGAAAGGTGAATTTCATTCACAACAAACTGATTCATTAATTGTGCATGCTGGTAGCAGAAAAAGGGTTCTCCACCATAATAAGAACTGGGCATAGATATCAGAAAAAGGGTCTCGACTGACTCAGGCCCCAACCCAACATGCAGGCTATCCATTCGCTCCACGGAGCCGGTCCCGTGAGGTCCTCCAACTATTAGTGTACTGCCTAAAATCTTTCCAGCATCTGCAGCAGAAATCTGTAGTTCCATGTGTCTCCAAAGCCTCTTGATACTTGGGTACATTTCACATCTGACATACATATACTCACAGTTTTAGCATTGCTCACAATCTATGTTACTCTGGTTTTTGATCCTTTGAAATTAAGAATTTGTTTTGTTATAACATTTAAGGTAGTTGTTCAAAAAAAAACCACCCTTCAATGGATAGGTCAGACTGAAGTTTCTCTAGCTTTAGACATAAGTGAACAGAAAAACTAGTTTGAAGACCTGACTGAGAGGTTGTATAATGCTTGAAGCTACCTGAACATTCAGTACCTCAACCATTTTCTCTGATCTTAATCATGTGAGTCGTTTATCATTTTAACTTCACAACTGAGTCTGAAACACCTTAAGATTTGTTAAGAAATGTAAATACAGTTTTCAGAATGTCAGTCGAAAATTTCAGTTTTCATTTCCAGAATTAATTTGTCCAGATGCTGGAACACCAGATGCTGGTCAATGGGTCTTCTATTCAAAGTATGCTTAGCTTTGTTCTTTCACAAACACTTTCACAAGATTTAAGAATTATAATAGGAGCAATTGTTGTTTCTCTTGAAACGCAGCACAATGCACAGGTCTCGAAGGGAAATGTTCGCCAATAATTGCTTCAATAGGCTTTCGGATTATTTGTCACTCGGTCACAAGGGCTTCATTATTGTTCACAATTTCCCAAAACAAGTACCCTGGTGCTGGCTGCTTCTGCTGAATAATGCTACACAGAGTTGGTTGAGCTCAGGAATGCTGTCGTCAGCTTTACGAAATCCCACTGCCCATTAAAGAACTTCACATTGCTGATACTCCATTCAAAACAATGGCAGTGAGTTTTTGTCAAAATGATGAGGATTTCTGGCATCAGAACTTCCTTGATATTCAAATCTCAAGTTCAATCTTTCTAACACAGTCAAGTATTTCTCCCTGAACACTTCGTCATCAGACAGAGTATTCCCAAACTTTGCAAGTCTAGGCATGTTGGCAGCATCACAAAACACATGTATTGCAAGGTGTAGATAAACAGACATCTGGGAGTAATTTTGAGTCATCACTGCTTTGATCCAGAATCTGTTTGTTTTTTTCCTGCATGACAAGGTAGTTGGAGATTTAAAGTGCAGTTTTGCAATTGGCTCTGAACTAGGCGCATCATATGGACTCCAGCACACCCTTTCACTGCAACAAGTTTGCTTCAATTATTTTTTGCATTGCTCACAGAAGTTGTTAAAAATATATTATTTCAATTTCCTTTGTTTCAGGTTGACTCAGATTAAACAACACTGGTTGAATATGTTCCTAAAGGTTTCCTAAATGATCTCCCACATTTGACTGCCCACCCCTCACATTACCAAAGACACATTACCACTAATTAGGTGATACCTGACTGTCAGTCAACCTGCCTTTTATTTTACTCCCAGCTCAGATCATTTTAAGGTGTATGAAGGAACTGCAGATGCTGTCACCAAGGCCAATGTCCGAAGATTCTTCAGGAGGGTGAACCTTCAGAAAGCATCTGGACATAATGGCGTACCTGGTCACATTCTCAAATCCTGTGCTTACCAACTGGCTGGAGTTTTTGCAAACATCTTCAACTTCTCATTTCAGAGGTCTGAGAATCCCAACTGCTTTAAAAGGGCATCCATTATATTGGTGCTCAAGAAGAGTAAGGAGACATGCCTTAATGACTAGAAACCAGTGGCACTGACATCCGTGATGATGAAGTACTTTGAGAGGTGGTCATGACGCATATCTTCAAGAACCTGGACACACTACAATTTACCCACTGCCACAATACATCAAAGGGGGATGGATCTCACTGGCTCTCCACTCTGCACTGGACTGCTTGGACAATAAAAACATACATGTCAGGCTGTTGTTCATCAACTACTATTTGAGGGTTCAACACCATCATCTCCTCCAAAGTTGTTACCAAGCTTAGGGAACTGGGTCACTGTGCATCCCTTTGCAAAATGTTGTTGCCAATTCGTACTGATTAAGATGTGTTGATGAGGAAGCTGAGTATGAATTGGCAACAACGCTTCATCTTCGATAACCATCAGCACCTCAAGGCTGTGTGCTCAGTCCCCTGCACTATTCACTGTATAACCATGACTGTGTAGCCAGACACAGTTCCAACTCCATCTATAAATTCACCAACAAAATCACCATTGCTGGACAAATTACGGGTAATAATGATGCAGAGTATAAAAGTGAGCTTGATCGTCTGATTGAATGGTGCCAGAACAACAACTTTGCTTTCAACATCAGTGAGACCAAGGATTTTACTGTTGACTTTAGATGAGGAAGGCAGACGGTCAACAAATGTGTCTTTATCGACAGTTTGATGATGGAGTGAGGCAACAACTTCAAGTTCCTGTTCATGCATATCTCTGAAGATCTGTTCTGGCCCAAGCACATTGATGCGATCATAAAGATAGACAATAGACAATAGACAATAGACAATAGACAATAGACAATAGACAATAGGTGCAGGAGTAGGCCATTCAGCCCTTCGAGCCAGCACCGCCATTCAATGCGATCATGGCTGATCACTCTCAATCAGTACCCCGTTCCTGCCTTCTCCCCATACCCCCTCACTCCGCTATCCTTAAGAGCTCTATCCAGCTCTCTCTTGGAAGCATCCAACGAACTGGCCTCCACTGCCTTCTGAGGCAGAGAATTCCACACCTTCACCACTCTCTGACTGAAAAAGTTCTTCCTCATCTCTGTTCTAAATGGCCTACCCCTTATTCTTAAACTGTGGCCCCTTGTTCTGGACTCCCCCAACATTGGGAACATGTTTCCTGCCTCTAATGTGTCCAATCCCCTAATTATCTTATATGTTTCAATAAGATTCCCCCTCATCCTTCTAAATTCCAGTGTATACAAGTCCAATCGCTCCAGCCTTTCAACATACGACAGTCCCGCCATTCCGGGAATTAACCTAGTGAACCTACGCTGCGATAGCCCATCAATGCCTCTACTTCTGAATGATCAGCCATGATCACATTGAATGGCAGTGCTGGCTTGAAGGGCCGAATGGCCTACTCCTGCACCTATTGTCTATTGTCTATTGTCTTCAGGAACGTTGACTTCTGGCTGGGGGAACTTCGACGGCCCCAACGCAGGAGTTTTGACTACCGGCTGGGGGAGCTTCATTCACCCCGACACGGAAGCTTCGACCACCAGCTGCGGAGGCTTCTATCACCCCAACGGATGGTTCGACTGCCCCGACCGCGGGAGAATAAAGAGGGAAGAAAATTAGACTTTATTGCCTTTTCCATCACAGTGAGGAATGCGGGGAATCTGCTGTGGTGGATGTTGATATTAACTTTTATGTAGTTAGAAACATAGAAACATAGAAAATAGGTGCAGGAGTAGTCCATTCGGCCCTTCAATATGATCATGGCTGATCATCCAGCTCAGTAACCTGTACCTGCCTTCTCTCCATACCCCCTGATCCCTTTAGCCACAAGGGCCACATCTAACTCCCTCTTAAATATAGCCAATGAACTGGCCTCAACTACCCTCTATGGCAGAGAATTCCACAGACTCACCACTCTCTGTGTGAAGAAATGTTTTCTCATCTCGGTCCTAAAAGACTTCCCCCTTATCCTTAAGCTGTGACCCCTGGTTCTGGACTTCCCCATGTGTCTTGTTGTTATGTGTCTTGTTATGTTATGTGTCTTGTTGCTTTTTTTGAGTATGGCTGAATGGTAATTCGAATATCACTGTACCTTAATTGGTACACATGACAATAAAAGACCTTTGAAACCTTTGAGGCTATTGAAAACTACAAACACCCAACCAAACTACAGACTGTCTTGGTTGCACTGGGGACTTTGGGCTTTTATTTTGTTTTGCATTAATATTGGGGTTTATAACATATTAAACTTTTTTTTTTGGTTTGTTTATTATGTTATCTTTTGAGTGCTATTATTTACAGACCTGTCGTGCTGTTATAGGAAAGGGCCTGTCCCACAGACGATTTTTTAGGCGACTGCCAGCGACTGTCATTGTCGTAGCAGGTCGCTGAAAAAACAGAGACTGGACCCCCCTACGACAATGTCTACGACAAGCTACAAAAACCTACCACCTAGTCGACGTCAAGCTACGGCAAGCTACCGACAACCGGCGACCCAATCGTCGCGATTTATGATGTCCACCTACGACTGCGCCTACGACAACCTACGACCATGCAGGCGTCAACTTACGTCAACCGAAGTCAACCTACGTCTACCCGTGACAAGCTACAATAAGCAAAGACCTTGTCGGCGACAACTGAAGACAATTCACGTCATGTTGGCCTCCGGTTTTGACGCCGGTTTTGACATAGGTTGACTTAGGTAGTCGTCAATGGAATTCCCCGAAGTCAGCACCGGAGACAACCTACAGAACCTGGCGACAACCGAGGTCAGGAGGTGTCAAGCTACGATGATTGGCGTCAAACCAATAGTCGACGAAAAGTTTTAAACATTTCAAAATCCAGCGGCGACCAGAAAAATGCTACGACTCTTTGGACACTACTCACGGCCATTCAGGCGACACCCCGGCAACCATGTGGCGACAGCCTAGTTGCCTGTAGTCTCCTAAAAAATCACCTAAGTGGGACAGGGGCTTTATAAAATTTCATTGCGCCGATTTGGTACATATGACAATTAAACAAACTTGACTCTGAATACATATAGACCAAGTGGACCCGTTGGGCCCAAACTACCCCTGCATTGGTGCAGCACCCTCTCCTCCCCCACACCCCAGTTCCCCCCCACTCCCCACTCTCCCCTCCCCCTCACTCTCCCTCCACCCCTCGCCCCCACACCCTCCCCCCCTTTCCCCCTCTCCCCCCTCCCTCCCCCTCCCTCCCTCTCTCCCTCCCCTCTGCTAGCCCCCTCTCCCCTTTCCCCACCACCCACCACCCACCACCCCCCTTCCCCCCCTCCCTCTTCCACACCCCTCTTCCACTTCCCCCTCCCCTCTTCGATCCCCCTCCCCCTCTCCCTCCCTCTCCCCCTCTCTCTCCCCCACCCTCCCTCCCCCCTCCTCTCGCCCCCCCTCCCTCACTCCCTCCCTCCCCCTCCCCTTCTTCCACTCCCCTGCCTCTCCTGCATAAGTGCAGCACCCTCTCCTCCCCCATTCCCCCCCCTCTCCCCCCACTCCGCCCTCCTCCCTACCCCTCCCTCCCCTCACCTCCCTCTCCCTCTCATCCCTCTCCCCCTTCTTCCTGCCTCCCCCCTTTCCCCCTCTCCTCGCCCCTCTCCCCCTCCCTATCCCCCTCTCCCTCTACCCCCCTCCCCCTCCCTCTACCCCCCTCCCCCCCTAGGGTTGCCTCCTGCATTGGTGCAACACCCTCTCCCACTCCCACCTCTCCCACCCCCCACCCCCTTCCTCCCCTATTCCCCCACCCTCCCCCTCCCTCCCCCACCCTCTCACACTCCACTCTCCTCTCCCTCCCCCCTCTCCCCTCCCTCCCTCCCTCCCCCTCTCCCTCTATCCCCCTCCCCCCCTGCAGGTTGCATCTCCTGCATTGATGCAGACATATTTGAGGATGTTGCATTCAAGTGATGCTTCATAATGAAATTACACCACTTACACTCACATTCACCGTTTATAAGAATTCAATTCCTTAATATCCTGAAATCCAATATATTATGAGTAAGCCCATGGGAGGCCATCAAAAATGTTCTTATTTGTCAAACATGCTCATTTTCTATGTTCTGCCTATTGCATTGCCCACTGCTCTGCAATACTCCAATGTTATCAATATAGGCAACATAGGTTCCATTTCTTCAAGCACTCAAGCTGCCAAACCATTTGGCAGTGATCTCATATTAGTTTTGGTTCCTGATATTGTTTAGAAGCCACCAGGTCTTAGCACAACATGGACAGTGAGTCACATGGCGTGGCTAAAATAGCTGACTGCTACACTAGAATGCACAATCTCTTGAACATACAGGTGGGATGACTCTCTGTGGACTCAACAAAATTGAAAATTTCATCAGTATCTGCTGCATGTTGTAGATTTTACTGTCAAAAGAAAAAATGACCACAAAGCAAGTTGAGCAATGAGCCCCTGGCATCATAGGGGACTAGTTAATATACTGGAAGAGCAGGATTTGATACTCAAAGTGATCTACAAATCAAACAAGGTAATTGGACCAGAATCCCTTTTCAGTATGTACAAGTCAACAGTTTGCTCTGCAATAGTATCGGTGTCAACCTTGAGATGCAGTATGCTGGAGTCAGTAGTAATTGTTTCAAATGTCAATCCATACATTGGAACAAGAAATTTAATCAGGCACCACCCAAGTGAAGTAATATTGCACTGACGGAGGGGCCATCTTTTGGATGAGATAATAAACTATGGCCAGCATATCTTCTCACTCAAATGGATGTTAATGACCCTTTTATGAAACAACAAGTGGAATTTTTCCTGAAATGCTGCCTAAATTACTTCTTTTAAAAAACAACACAAAGCAGGAAAAATCTCTGCTACACATGGGACAACATTGAGTATAAATTGGTTGCTGAAGTGCAATGGTGCTTGCAATAATACCTACTTTACTGCAATCCACTTTACCAAGTTTTGAAGACATGTGAATAAATACAAACTGGAAATTGTTTTCTATGTTACCCATTTTTGGATAGCATTTGATCCAGTTTCAATTTCATCGCGATTGGATCATGGTGGAGATCATTTTTAAGTACAATAGCACCAACTACAGATTGAAACGTGCATGTACCATGTTAGTATTCCTGACTTGTCTCTGGTGCCTAGTGGTGAAAATTGTGAAGGATAATCTATTGAATGTAGAGTGGATGGGATGAAAAATTAGAACCAGGAGAACTCTATCCTTGCTCTTCCCAGCAAGGTAAAGAATGTGAGCAGAGATGCAGGAACTAGTTGAGATGCAGTCAAGCACCCTGTCAACCATGATGGAGGGGATACAATGGTTTATGAAGAAGGAAGACATCCCAGACATATTTCTAAATTCTTCTACAACTATAATTTAAGTCTCACTCAAACTGGGAAAACATTACTCTAGCTTGTTGCTTTATTGATTATTTAAACGGACATTCTGCTGACATTGGGAAAGCTGATCAGGCAGCTTCAAAAGCTTTCCCAAAATCCAGAGAGTATGATAAAAGTAACACCTTCCAGCCAATAAGATGATTAGCACAAGTGTGAAGCAGACAGAATACTTAAGAGTTTGGAGAGACAGTACAAAAGGAAACGAGAGTCAACTGAGAGCATAAACAAAGATTTACAGCAAACTTAAAAAGATATCCAAATACTGTATGTTCAGTAGGCAAAATGAACAGGACATAGGATTTAACATTGTAATATTGACTCTCCCGAGCTGAGACCCGACCTTTGTTTTCTGTGTCGTGTCTCCGTTCCCGCTGCGGCCTACCATTGGCCATGCACCTGGAGCTGGCGGGCTCCGGCTGGGACCACCTGGGCTCTGGTTCGCAGAGCCCGCGGCCCGGACTCACCACCTGCAGCGCTGGCTGCCTTCGGATGCTGCGGGAGCGGCTGCGACTCGTCTCCGGAGGCTTCGGCGCGGGCCGCGTGGATGTCGGAAGCCCGCAGGCCCCTGGGTAGGGGCCGACATCCGGAGCTCCAGCAGCGGCAGCGTCTTCGCCCACCCCGAATCGCGGGGCTTGGGTCGGCCCGCCACGGACCTTTCACCGTCCGGAGCGGCGCTTCAATGTCGGGAGCCCCGACCGCCCCGACGTGGCAACTCCAACAGCCTGACCGCGGGAGAAGACGGCAGGGAAGAGAAAAAGACATTCTGGCCTTCCATCACAGTGAGGAGGTGACTGGAGGAGACTCACTGTGATGGATGTTTCTTTTGTTTGGTGTTGGTTATGATTGTATGTGTTATTGCATTTTTATTGATTATTCTTATTGGTCTTATTGTTGAACTGCGGGTAATTTTTCATTTCACTGCACATTTATGTGTAAGTGACAAATAAATGACTATTGACTATTGACTATTGACTATTGACTATTGACTATTGACTATTGACTATTGACAGTGTATGTCAGAGCAAAAACCAAGTCAAGAAACATGATTCTCTGGTCTGATGAAACCAAGATTGAACTCTTTGGCCTGAATGCCAAGCGGCACCGCTCATCACCTGGACAATACCATACCTAAGGTGAAGCATGGTGGTGGCAGTATCATGCTGTGGGGATGTTTCTCAGCGGCAGGAACTGGGAGACTAGTCAGGATTGAGGGAACGATGAACGGAGTAAAGTACAGAGAGATCCTTGATGAAAACCTGCTCCAGAACGTTCTGGACCTCAGACTGGGGCGGAGGTTCACCTTCCAACCGGACAATGACCCTAAGCACACAGCCAAGACAATGCAGGAGTGGCTTCATGACAAGTCTGTGAATGTCCTTGAGTGGCCCAGCCAGAGCCCGAACTTGAACCCGATCGAAAATCTCTGGAGGGACCTGAAAATAGCTGTGCATCGATACGCCCCATCAAACCTGGCAGAGCTTGAGAGGATCTGCAGAGAAGAATGGGAGAAATTACCCAAATACAGGTGTGCCAAGCTTGGAGCGTCATACCCAAGACTTGAGGCTGTAATTGCTGCCAAATGTGCCTGAACAAAGTACTGAGTAAACGGTCTGAATACTTATGTAAATGTGATATTTCAGTCATTTCTTTTTAAGTACTTTGCAAATATTTCTAAACATCTGTTTTCACTTCTTCATTCTGGCGTATTGTGTGTAGATTGATTGATTAAAATAAGGCTGCAATGTAACAAAATGTGGAAAAAGTGAAGGGGTTTGAATACTTTCTGAATGCACTGTATACAAAAGATAGACACAAAATGCCTACGGATCCGTAACAGCTACGGATATGGGCAGAGAAATGGCTGAAGGAGTCTAAGCTGAGCAAGTTTGAGGTGTTGCTCTTTGGGAGATCAAATGTAAGGGGAAAGTATACGATCAATGGCAAGACCCTTAACAGCATTAATGTACAGAATGATCTTGGAGTCTAAATCCATAGTTCCCTGAAAATGGCAAGCCAAGTGGTTAAGAAGGCATATGGTATTTTTCCCTTCACTGGTCGGGGCACTGAGTATAACAGTCAGGAAGTCACGATGCAGATTTTAGGACTTTGGTTAGTCCGCATTTGGAGCATTGTGTGCAGTTCTGGTCACCCCATTATAGAAAGGATATAAAGGCTTGGAGAGGGTACAGAATGCTGTCTGGATTAGAGGGTATTAGCTATATGAAGAGGTTTGACAGACGGATTTTTTTCTCTGGAATGCCAGACGTTGAGTGGAGACAATAGACAATAGGTGCAGGAGTAGGCCATTCGGCCCTTCGAGCCAGCACCACCATTCAATGTGATCATGGCTGATCATTCCCAATCAGTACCCCGTTCCTGCCTTCTTCCCATACCCACTGACTCCGCTATCCTTAGGAGATCTATCTAGCTCTCTCTTGAAAGCACTCAGAGAATTGGCCTCCACCACCTTCTGAGGCAGAGAATTCCACAGATTTACAACTCTCTGACTGAAAAAGTTTTTCCTCATCTCCGTTCCAAATGGCCTCCCCTTATTCTTAAACTGTGGCCCCTGGTTCTGGACTCCCCCAACATTGGGAACATGTTTCCTGGCTCTAACGTGTCCAACCCCTTAACAATCTTATATGTTTCAATAAGATCCCCTCTCATCCTTCTAAATTCCAGTGTATACAAGCTTAGTCGATCCAATCTTTCAACATACGACAGTCCCGCCATTCCGGGAATTAACCTCGTAAACCTATGCTGGAAGTGTTATAGGCGGCACGGTAGCGCAGCGGTAGAGTTGCTGCTTTACAGCGAATGCAGCGCCGGAGACTCAGGTTCGATCCTGACTACGGGTGCTGCACTGTAAGGAGTTTGTACGTTCTCCCCGTGACCTGCGTGGGTTTTCTCCGAGACCTTCGGTTTCCTCCCACACTCCAAAGACGTACAGGTATGTAGGTTAATTGGCTGGGTAAATGTAAAAATTGTCCCTAGTGGGTGTAGGATAGTGTTAATGTACAGGGATCACTGGGCGGCACGGACTTGGAGGGCCGAAAGGCCTGTTTCCGGCTGTATATATATGATATGATATGATAACCGTGAAAATTGGAAGTGTTATAGCCGTGTTCAAAAAAGTGAATTAGTGACAAGTCAATTTAACTTCAGTGGTATAATCAGGAATGGAATGAGCTGTCACCCATGTGTGGGTTAATTAGAGAAAGCCAGCATGGAAGGCAAATTGTGTCGAATTAACAATTGAACCTTGTGATGAAGAAACAGGGGGTGCTGAATACAGAAATGCAGTTGAAACGGTATATATGAAATTCTAAAAGGAATTTAGTGTAATAGGTTTGTCTTCAGGGTTGAATGCCAGGGAAAAGAGAGTAGTATTGAAAGATCGTTTTTTCAGACAGAAAGAGGTGTACACTGGAGCTCCCTGGAGGATGATTCTTCGATTACTGCATTTTTGATTTTGGCATGCAAAGCACAATGTCCAACTGTTCAGACTTTTCAGGTATAAAGGAACAATGGAGGATGGTAATTTAGGCAGGCTAGTGCAATGAGTAGACAGGAGGCAACTGGAATCTAACGTTAATAAGTGCAAAGTATTATATTCTCATAGAAAGAATCAAAAAAGATAACATGACACAATACTACAAGGGGTGCCAGACCAGAAAGACCAAGAATTGGGAGAAGGGAGGAGGTTGATGTTTTCTCAAGAGTGGTTGGTTGAGCAAGTGTTTAAAAGAAATGTAGGAAACTATAAAGGTAAAGAAAAGAAAAGTTAAAGCGTAGAGTACAAATGCAAAGAGGTCATGGTGGACTGTCTTAGAACATCTAGTTGCCCATAATCTGAGTCTTCTGGGCATCACATTTCATTTGAATATTTTGTTGAGGGGACAGAAGTGGTTTACAATATTGATTGCAGAGATGAGGGACTTCAGTCATGTGGATAGACTGGAGAAGATGGGACTGTTCTACTTGGAATAGTGGAAATCTGATTGAGCGGGAAGTAGGTCTCTTAAGACTATTCGTATATGGATTCTATGGAGTCAAAAAGCTAATTGCTTCCTCCCATTCTGTAATTGTACTGTGATTCCACGATTGAGTTGCTGATATATTCATTCCACCAAATACTCCTTGGTGACATAACTGATGACCGCGGGAGAAGATGGCAGGGGAAGAGAAAAGGCATTCTGGCCTTCCAATCACAGTGAGGAGGTGACTGGAGGAGACTCACTGTGATGGATGTTCCTTTTTTTTGTTTTGTGTGGGTTTGTGATTGTGTGTGTTATTGCTTATTTTTATTGCTCTTATTATTGGACTGTGGGTAACAGAATTTCGTCCAAAAGACTTGTTTTTTTGGATGACAATAAAGGTTATTCTGATTCTGATTAATTACTGGAACTGTTATTGCCATGACTAGCTACTCATGGTGGATCACAGAATTTAAAGCAGGACTTACGGGCATGCTGTTTGGCAATGACTTTATTGCCACCAAGTCTTTATTGATGCTCCCTCCCTACCAACAACAACAACAGGGGTGGCACGGTGGCACAGCAGTAGAGTTGCTGCCTTACAGCGCTTTCAGCACCAGAGACCCGGGTTCGATCCTGACTATGGGTGCTGTCTGTACGGAGTTTGTATGTTCTCCCTGTGATCGCGTGGGTTTTCTCCGAGATCTTCGGTTTCCTCACAAACTCCAAAGACATAAAGGTTTGTAGGTTAATTGCCTTTGTATAAATGTAAATTGTCCCTAGTGTGTGTAGGATGGTGTTAATATGCGGGGATCGCTGGTCGGCATGGATTTGGTGAGCAAAGAGGCTGTTTCTGAACTAAAACTAAACAACTCTGTTATGAACAATGAATTTTCAGGCTCGTTTTCCACGGCTGTCTTCCTGAGATGTGATATACCACAGGAAGACTTTCAACCATACTCTTATTGCTTGGACTGCTCTCACTGTGGAGGTCAAGGTCAAAGTGACACACAACATCTCCATGAATCCTTCAAAACAAAATCTACAGCTTTTGGAGTATTATGTTCAGTTTTAGGAAAGATGTTGTTAAGCTGGAAAGAGTGCAGAGAAGATTTACAAGGATGTTGCCTGGTCTTGAGGGTCTGAGCTAAAGGGAGATGTTAGGCAGGCTATAGACTTTATTTCATGGAGCGCAGGAGAATGAGGGGTGATCTAATAAAAGCATATCAGATCACAAGGGGAATAGACAGGATAGATGCACAGTTTTTTAAAATCCAGAATAGGGGAGTCAAGAATTAGAGGATATAGGTTTAAGGTGAGGGGGGAAAGATTTAAAAGGAAATAAAGGGGCAACTTTTTCCACACAGAGGGTGGTGGGCATATGGAACGAATTGCCAGTGAACGTAGTTGAGGCAGGTATATAACAACATTTAAAACATATTTGAACAGGTTCATTGATAGGAAAGATTTAGAAAGGTATGGGCCAAACACAGGCAGATGGGACTAGTGTAGATGGGGCATCTTGGTCGACATGGGCAAGTTGAACTGAAGGCCTGTTCCCCTGCTATATGACTCTATGACTATGAAACTGGATTTCTGCAGAGATCAGTGCTGGAACCTCTTGTTGTTTGTGAAATATATAATGACGAATGAAAATAGTGATGGGTTGGTTAGTAAGATTGCAAATGACACAAAATGGTAGAGTTGACAATAATGAAGAAGACTGTCACAGAAGCACAGAAGGACGTGGAGGCCAAGTCAATGGATATTTTTAAGGCAGAGATAGACAGATTCCTGATTAGTACAGGTGTCAGCGGTTATGGAGGAAAATGGGGTTAAGAGGGAAAGATAGATCAGCCATGATTGAATAGTGTAGACTTGATGGATTGAATGGTCTAATTCTGCTCTTATCACATGAACATGAAATTGTGACAGTTACAGATAAAGACGGAAAATTGCAGATGCAGTTTAATTCGAGCAAATATGAGGTGTTACACTTTGGGTGGTCAAATGTAAGTGTAAAGTATACAGTTATTGACGGGATCCTTAACAGCATTGATGTACGGTGGGATCTTGAGGTCCAAGTCCATAGCTCCCTGAAAGTAGGACAACAAGTAGATGTGGCAAAGAAAGTACAGAAGGTATATGGTATATTTTCCTTCATCAAGAGCCAGGAAGTCATGTTGCAGCTTCACAAACATTTGGTAGACACAAAATGCTGAAGTAACTCAGTGGGACAGCCAGCTTCTCTGGAGAGAAGGAATGGGTAACGTTTCGGGTCGAAACCCTTCTTCAGACTTGATCAGTCTGAAGAAAGGTTTCGACCTGAAATGTCACCCATTCCTTCTCTCCAGAGATGCTGCCTGTCCCACTGAGTTACTCCAGCATTTTGTATCTACCTTTGATTTAAACCAGCATCTGCAGTTCTTTCCTTCACAAAATGTTGGTTTGGCTGCATTTGGAGTATTAAGTGCAGTTCAGGTTGGCACATTATTAAAAAAAATTGGAGGCTTTGAACAGGATGAAAAATAGATTTATCAGAAAGATACTTTCAGTATTCACAGACAAACTCCCAACTCCTCCACTCTTCATGAACACAGATATGTAATCACATTATTTTCCTCAGTTCTGCCACCTCACCTATCTCCTCCTGATCCCCTCCCTCAGTTTTCCTGACTCTTATGCCTTTCTTCTGACTGTCTCCCTCAGTTTCCACACTCCATTGGTCACCATCACTCTCAGCTCCCACTCCCATTCCATCTGCTCACCTTCTTACTTGTTCCTCTTCCTTTCTTTCAATTCCCACACTCCCATTCACCTGCATTAATCTGCAATCTCCACTTGCTTGCTTCTCGCCCCCATCACTGAATGAGGCAGCACACTACCCTCAATGGTTCACCACTTCAGAGAAGGTTCTCCAATTGCTCATTGCCATCTCCCTGCTCACACTGGGTTCTTACAGCCCGGTCAGCTGTAGCCTGCAGCCCAGCCTAAAGCCTCCAGATCTCACCAGAGCACACCAGCTATCTGATGTGATCTTTTCGGCCCAGAATCAGTGGATCAGATCAAAGTTCTGCAATGTTATCATATGCAGCTATAAATTGTAGTGAATGATTAATAGGAGGAGAAGATTCCCTGAATATCCTCTTCCTTAATGACGGTAACCTCGAGCAAGTGAGTGATAAGACGGCCAAAGTGCTTCTTGCAATGTACAGTCTGTTTGCTATGCAGCCATAGATACATTTTAATATCCTCTTTAAGTCTCCACCATCAGAGGAACCAGTTCACATGTTAACTAAATAAAAACTAAAGGGTGCAATAGCAAAGGCTAGAATGGACATGAGGAGTTAATGTCCTGTGTCATAAATGTGTATGTTTCTTTGATCATCTGGAATCTGACAATATTCTGGTTGTCATGTTAAAACTTGGTGGTCTGGAGCTAGTCACCTCGAGGCAAGTTGTTCTTCTGCAGCTTTGCCGTAGGCATCTAGTTAACAGAGGTAAATTGAAAACTGAGCTTGCTGGATATATTCAACAAGGCACACAGCATACTTAGAGGGAGAAACGAGGTCTTCGGACTTTCAGAAGAGTTAAATCTGGCCTGTCCAAATGTCAATTTATTTGGGGATTAATGGATCTTGAGTGTACATTTGCTTACCTTGACCACTCATGTAAGATTATGAAAATACTTATGATGATGCAGCCTGGTCCTAATGGCCAGTACGTATTTTAAATGGCATTTAAATGGCACCATCGACTCCACAGTCAAAAAGGGCCAACAAAGGATGTACCCTGCGGCAACTGAGGAAACACAATATGCCACAGGCAATAATGGTCCAATTCTATACTGCTATCATTAGTCCGTCCTCACCTTCTCCATCATGGTCTGGTTTGGCTCAGCCACCAAGCACGACATCCGGAGGTTCCAACGGATCGTTCGATCAGCTGAGAAGGTTGTTGGCTGCAACCTTCCCCCCATTGACGAACTATACACTGCAAGGGCCAAGAAGCGAGCGGGCAAGATCATCTCTGACCCCTCTCACCCTGGCCACAAAATCTTTGAAGCACTTCCCTCTGGAAGGCGACTCCGGACTATCAAAGCAGCCACAGCCAGACAAAAAAAAACAGCTTTTTTCCACGAGTAATAGTTCTACTCAACAACCAAAGTCTGTAGTCTCTTTTTTGCTCTTGTTTATTTTCACCCACATGTTTAGACTGTATTGTTGTATCCTTATTGTTTTGATGTGGTTATACTTTATTCTTAATTGTTACTGTATGTTTGTGTTGTCATTTGTGAGTGGAGTACCAAGGCACATTCCTTGTATATGCATACTTGGCACATATTTGAACAAGCAGCTATTTGTACTTTGGCTTTAACTCCTTAATGAAGATAACATTATGGTACCAATCCCAAAAAGTTGAACTAGGAGATACAGGAGAGTGTAGATACTGGAACATTAAGCAAAAATCCAAACTGCTGGAGGAATTCAGTGTGTCAGGCAACATCTGCGGAGGGAAACGGATAGATTGTGCTTCGATTTTGGACCCAACTTCAAGACAATTTTTAGAAAAGGTCCTTACCAATGAGACATTGTCTGTCTCTATTCCTCCACTGATGCTGTATTACCTACTGAGTCCCTCCACTGATGCTGTATTACCTACAGAGTTCCTCCAGTTATGCTGTATTACCTACTGAGTTCCTCCAGCAGATTAAACTCAGATTTCAATTCAAATCCCATGTTGGTCATATTGAAAGCTCTTTAAGCTTTAGACAATGAAAATTAAAAGAAGATTGAAGCATTATTGGAGTCTAATCATTTAGATATTTTTCTCTCATGGTGTCAGTCGCTAAGGCTCAAGCTTGGGCAAAAGTCAAAACAAATAAAAAGATTTTAAATTGGTAACTGAAATGTACATTTGGTTGTCATTGTGATATTACAAGCAGCAAATACCACTCAGCCTGAAATCTCACCACGCATCTTTGTCAGGTTTAAATTGCTGAAGAATTTCTTATTTATTATCTTTGACCTATTCAATGTAGCATTTAAACTTTACTTAAAAATTATAGTTCTCAGCAATTAATGACTGCAAGCACTCAAATGTCAAATGGTTTTTTTCTATAATACAAATAAGACTGAATTGTCATGATGAACTTTTCAATCAGGAACTGATATAAGTATTTTCATCAGTATTTTAACCTATCATTGTTTAGGTACAAAATAATAACTATGCATCAAGGCAGCTGCACCCTGCAGAAGCACAAGCTGTGTGTTACAGTGTGCAGTGATAACTGTTGCTGGCCATTCCTCATACTTACATACATTTGCACAGATTTTGTGGTAAATAATATCATATGTTGAAAGACTGGAGCGACTAGGCTTGTATACACTGGAATTTAGAAGGATGAGAGGAGATCTTATCGAAACGTATAAGATTATTAAGGGGTTGGACACGTTAGAGGCAGGAAACATGTTCCCAATGTTGGGGGAGTCCAGAACAAGGGACCACAGTTTAAGAATAAGGGGTAGGCCATTTAGAACTGAGATGAGGAAAAACTTTTTCAGTCAGAGAGTTGTGAATCTGTGGAATTCTCTGCCTCAGAAGGCAGTGGAGGCCAGTTCTCTGAATGCATTCAAGAGAGAGCTAGATAGAGCTCTTAAGGATTGTGGAGTCAGGGGGCATGGGGAGAAGGCAGGAACGGGGTACTGATTGAGAATGATCAGCCATGATCACATTGAATGGCGGTGCTGGCTCGAAGGGTCGAATGGCCTCCTCCTGCACCTATTGTCTATTGTCTATTTGTGTCCACCATTGGTAGATGGTCATTTCCAATATCTGGTCAATTAAACATGGAAATCAAATAATTTTATCTGAGTTCGCTCTTCTAGAAATTAACCTCCTATTGCTTCCTGCCAAAATCTCAGGATTGAATCTCATAGAAGGATATGACATTGAAAGAGAATAGAGACTATTGAACTTGAGAGAATGTTTAGATCTGACCATTAAAATGTAGGTAAGTTTTTAAACGATGTAATAAATCTTCATTACGGTCATACAACCTCTCCGGCCCTGAAAATAGGCCATTTAGAATGGAGATGAGGAAAAACATTTTCACTCAGAGAGTTGTGAATCTGTGGAATTCTCTGCCTTAGAGGGCAGTGGAGGCCAATTCTCTGGATGCTTTCAAGAGAGAGTTAGATAGAGCTCTTAAAGATAGCGGAGTCAAGGGATATGAGGCGAAGGCAGGAACGGGGTTCTGATTGTGGATGATCAGCCATGATCAAGGTGAGTGGCGGTGCTGGCTCGAAGGGTCGAATAGCCTACTCCTGCACCTATTGTCTATTGTCTAAAATTAACATTTTTATAAATAGGAAATTTCATTATTTCAGGTTAATTATTGTTGGACATACAAAAAAAAATATTTGTAAATATTTACTTTTGGCCCTTCTGTCTCTCCCTTTTTAAAGCCTTCATTCTGTTTCTTTAATTCACTTTCAGTACATAGTGTGAGATTGAATTAACTGTTCTACCTTCTTGGTTCAGGATCTGATTAGTTAAAAAGATTAATTAAATTTTGTTTCCCCATTCATGCAAGCCACAATTCCATGCAGAGTGTATTTTCCAAAATGGATTTTTAATCACGGCAAGTTTAACAGAAAAATTCATAGGGACCCCATGGACATAAAATCTTTTAAAGGGGAATTTATACATAAATAGCATATTCATTAATGTGTAACTTGTTAAGTTTGGTTGGCATCTGGCCATTTATATTGCATACAAAGACACAAAAATTTGATGTATCTGCACCATACACTACAGTTTCACAGGTGATTAAATAAGTTAAACCTAATTTCCCCCTTAATATCATAATTGGCTGATGATGTTTTGACGTGGTTTATTATTTTCATGTGCACCAAGATACAGTGAAAAACGTTGTGCGCAATCCTGTCACATCATACTACACATGAGTATAATTAAGTCATATGGGTTATCAAGTCATACAAGACAAAGCTGGTTTGTGTGATGGATTGGGGAATGTCCACAACTCCCTGAAATTCCTTGCAGTCTTGGTCAGAGCTCTTACTAAACCAAGTTGAATTGAATTGAATTGAATTGAATAAATGTTATTAGCCATGTATGTATACATACAAGGAATTTGCCTTGGTGCTTTGCTCGCAAGTAGCAACACGATATACAGTAAACAATAAAGAATAAAACATTATCATTTAAACATGTGAAGAATGAAATAAAATACCAGAGCAAAAGGAGGCTACAGACTTTGGTTGTTGAGTAGAGCCACTGCTCATGGAAAAAAAGCTGTTTTTATGTCTGGCTGTGGCGGCTTTGACAGTCCGTAGTCGCCTTCCAGAGGGAAGTGCTTCAAAGTGTTTGTGGCCAGGGTGAAAGGGGTCAGAGATGATCTTGCCCGCTCAATTCCTGGCCCTTGCAGTGTACAGTTCGTCAATGGGAGGAAGGTTGCAGTCAACAACCTTCTCGGCTGATCGAACGATGTGCTGCAGCCTCCGGATATCATGCTTGGTGGCTGAGCCAAACCAGACCATAATGGAGAAGGTGAGGACAAACTCTATGATGGCAGTATAAAACATTCTGTTTCATCATTGTTCAAAATCCAGCCCACCACAGTGGCGTCGTCTACAAAGTTATAAAGGTAAGTACTGTCTCATTTTGTGGGTTTGCTTATGCTCCTGGCACTCACTCTGGAGTGGATAAAGCTTCTGCTTGAAATAGCAGTACTTCTACAATCAGCAAAGGTTTCTCACTTGAAATTGCCAATGCAAAGCTTTCATATCCCTATTCGCAACATCCTTAGAATGGAGCTCCGGAAAAATCACCTTTTCACGCAGAGCTCCTCCACATATAGGATCTCCTAGCTGATGTAGCCACTTTCATTCTGTGCACATGCTGAACTAACTATAATCATCCATTCCTACCGCGATAAACATCAGAACATTACCACCCAGTCTAGTTTTTATCCCCCCTCCATCTCATCTGAGAATCCTGCAACTAATATTGTTTAGTTAGTTATTTCTGCTCATGCTCAAGCCATGTTTCCATACCAACTGAGATATTAAACTTCATATTTTAACCTTGTTTTTCTTTAACCTTTCTTTAACCTTGTTGTACTTAGATGTATGCCAGGACACAGCCTCCCTTTGTGCCAATATTCCAAAGTTTGCTCAGCTTTTCAAACTCACTTATATTCTCATGTTTCTGGTTCAGTTTTTTTCTTTTTTGATTCTGTGCTTCACTTCTCAATCCATTCCAAGTTTAGGAAAGAACTACAGATGCTAGTTTAAATCAAAAGCAGACACAAAATGCTGGAGTAACTCAGCGGGACAGGCAACATCTCTGGAGAGAAGGAATGGGTGACATTTCGGGTCGAGACTCTTCTTCAGACTGAGTAATCAGTCTCTCCAGAGATGCAGCCTGTCCTGCTGAGTTACTCCAGCATTTTGTGTCTACCTTCCATTCCAAGTTTAAATCTTCTACGGCAAGACAAGAGAACCTGAGAGGATATTATTTCTACATTGTACAGGTTTAATCTGTTTGACCTTTACACACCATCATATCCAGAAAGCAGTCCCAATGCCCCAAGCACCTAAAGCTCTCCCGCCTGCACCATTTCTCTTCAGCAACACACATTTGCATTTTCCCCTTCTACATACGCTGGCATTTGGAGCCATAAATCTGGAGATTCCTATCTTTGCAGTCCTGCCGTTTTTCTCTTTCCTAGCTCCATAAATTGCCCACAGTTTATCTCGATCCCAGGTAACACAAGGACATCAGTCACAGTTATGAGTCATTCATGACAGTATTCTAAAGTGTGAAAAACAAAATAATCTCAGAAAGGATGGTCAGAGAAAACAAAAATCCATAGCAGTTCAAACAGTTTTTGATTAATTTAACAGTGTGATTGATGTTCTCACAGAACATCGTTTTTTATTGCTCATTATTGGTCACCACACGACAGGAAGGATGTGGTAGCAGCATAGATAGAATAAAAAGACAGTCTTTTATACAGGGTAAGGGAGTCTAGAACTGGAGGGCAACAATTTATGGAGAGATGGCTGAAGTTTAAAGGAGAACTGAGGGGCAAGTTTTTCACACAGATGACTGTGGTTATCTAGAACGAGCTGCCAGAGGAAGTCGTAGTGGAAGATACAATTTCATCATCTGAAAGACATTCAATCAGGTGCTCAGATAAGAAAGACAAATGAGGATATGTCAGGCAAGTGGAACTAGCAGAGATAGCATTATTTTCAGCATGGATGAGATGGCTCGAAAGGGTCCGATCCTGTGTTGTACAATACAATAAATCTTCATTTTAACGGACCTCTTTATAACGGATTTTGGTTATAGTGGGTGGACCTACCAATGGCTGCCTGTGCCAACCCGGCCCACACCACTTCCCACACCGCTTACAGCACCGACTGCCCCCGGCTCGTGATGCCTCTCCAGCTCATGTCCAGCCCAGACCTTCTGCCATCACCACCACCCCACAAAGGCTTCCTTAGCCACTTCCAGGCCGTGCCCGCTGACACCACTACTGCACCTTACCTACACTCCGTCCCGCGGGTCACGACCATTGACTCCGCCAATCTTTGCCTCTTCCCCCAGCTGCCCGCAGGCTGGGGTGGCGACTGACCTGGATTCCAGGTCCACTTACGGACCGAGAGCCTGATGAAATGTCTCGACCCAAAGCATCCCCCATCCATGTTCTCCAGGGATGCTGCCTGTCCTGCTGAGTTACTCCAACACCTTGTGTTCTTTTGTGTATCACAGCATTTGGAGTTTTTTGTTTCTACTACTTACACAATGATAATAGACTACTCGGTTATAGCGAGCATTCGGCCATAACCTACACCACCCAGCCCCCACCCATGGTTTGTTATAATGAGAGTTCACTGTACTATGATTCTATAATTAGGCAATTTGATAATTTTTGGGCCTTCTTCCTTTTCATTCAGCTCTACATTTTTACAGTTTTATTTATTTTGGTCCCAAATTTCATTTTTTATTATCTTCCCTTAAGGATCAGGTGCTCATTTGTGACTGGAACTACATAAAAGTTTCCATCCATTCGACTGGCACAGTGCCTTTTCTTGCTTTGATATTGTTTACTTTATTCCAGTTAACAATACAGTTTCTGAAATGTTTCTCTGCTTCATTACATGGAACTAGTCCACAGTCTTGGAATCATAGAGGTAACAGGTCCTTCAACCCATCAAGTCCATGGTCCTTCAACCCATCAAGTCCATGCTAACTATCATGCATCCAATTATGCTAATCCATAATTAATCAATTTTTTTATTCTTCCCGCATTCTCACCAACTCTTCCCAAATTTTACCACTCACTTACACACAAGGGGCAATTTATAGTGGCCAATCAACTAGCCCCCGTGTCTTTGGGATGTGGAAGGAAATCAAAACCCATTTGATCACAGAGAAGATATGCAAACTCCATTCAGACAGCACCCAAGGTCAGCATTGACCCCGGCCGGCCCTGAAGCGCTGCTCTAGCAGCTACACCACTGGGCTGCCCTAAAAGCTACATTTCAATGGTTACAGAAGCAAAAGGGCAGATTGTGCATGTTTGAAATATAAATAGAAAATACTGGAAATAATCAGCAGACTAGGCAACACAGTTTTAAGAAAGATAATGTTATTGTTTCATTTTGAAAGTATGTTATGGAAAATGAAGAATATTATTGATGCAATATATTTTGGCCAACCACAGAAGGATAGACTGGAAGGGGTCAAAATTTCAGAAAATCTACACTCAGGTGAAAGACAGAAATGCTGGTGAGCAGGAACATCATTACCAACATTTTCATGTGGTGATTGACCCTGAGTGGTTATGCAGCAGCTAAATGATAGGTGAATCACAGAACCATCACTGCAGAGAAGGAAGCCATTCTACCCATTGAGTTGATGCCACCTCCAAGTGATTTTTTCAGTCACAGTCACTCATTCCCCAGAAAATTATTTTCTCTCAGGCCCTTCCCTTTTAAAGTCTGATTTGAATCTATTTCCACCAATTTTCCAGGTAGTGAATTCTAAATTATATTCTAATCACTTTATGAATAGAGAAAACCTAATATCTCCCCGGTCTCCACATTGTAACGTCATAACTGAAATCCCATGTATGTGGAACAGTCTGAGTAAATCTTTTCTGCACACACTCGAGTGCATTGATACCCTTCCTAAATTATAGCGACCATAACTTTCCAATATTTGATGTAGGTTCATCAAAACTTCCCTCTTCATTTCTCCAAGCTTCTACTTATGATTCCCAGGATATTATTTGCTTTGTTCAATCTACTCCCTCAACATGATCTTCCACTTTCAAGGATTCAAGTCTCTCTGCTCCTGCATACCCTTTAAAACTGTACAGGAAATCTATCCTGCATCCTCTTACTCTTCCAGGCAAGGAGCATCTCCTCACCTTTTTTTTAAATGACATGTGCCATTTGTCTGCTTATTTAACCAGCCTACACATGTCTTCAGGCTGTCCATCTTCTCTGTTTACTACATGTAGCGGCAACTTAGTCCTTCCCAATAAAGTCCTTAAGCTTGACGAAGGAGGGGAGCGATGGTTCTTAACGCAAATAATAACAACATGGAGATCTTCACGACGTTCCAGTATAATTAGTCGATTATTGAAGGAATAATACAAAACGGATTAGTATATCTCCCGTCGCTAACTTGTTTGTTTGACTTGTTTGGTAAGAACTTAGTATCTCACTGTCACTCCTCCGTATCCTGTTACTGTCTTACTAAACCCTATGTTTAGTAGTCTAGGCGTGTCTTGTAAGGTCCGCCAAACCTCTTTGTTCAGCAGACTCCTCGTTGTTACTTGTATGGCCTGCTGAAGCCCATGTCAGCAGGCTCCTGGTGTCACTGAAGTATTACGTCAGTGCTGGGCAAATTATACTCATAATTCTGACCCCTCACATGGCTCCTCCCATGGCTCTTCACAGTCCATATACGTAAAACTCCAACATTCATCTCAGGCCAATCCCCTGTGTACAAAGATAATACAGCAGGATACAAAGTAATATGATAATATCATAAAATATCTAATAAACGCAAAATTGCTCCAACACCACATTTCAAAACTTGGCATCATTTGCATATTTGAACATTTTACCTGGTGCATCCATGTAAAAATCATAAATGTATACACCAAATAAAGCAGTGGTCCCAATACTGCTCACTGATGAGCAATAATATCTGCTCCCCTCCAACTTGAACAGCAGCCACTTAATATCAGTCTCTGCTTTCTGGTTTTAACCCAGCTTTCTACACAGGCAGTTAATGCCTACCAAAGGGAGCACTTTGAAGGGCCCTTCAATTGTGATTCTGTCCTCAACAGAGGTGTCCCTGAATCCACTCCACAGCACATTATACAGTCCAGCCTGCTGCAAGCCTAGACTGATGACGGTCTGAGAAACCTAAACGTCAACTGAGAAACATGGTCTCCTACATCTGGCAATAGGAGAACATAGAGATGCAGGAGATGTTATAATCAAAAAAATCTCCAATTACGCTGACAGGACTGACAATGGCAACAGTACATCAGTTTCCCCATTGTCCGCAACAGGGACAATCATGGTATGCCTCCTCTTCCAGTGAACTGTTCTGTGCATCATGTGTAGATTCCTATCTATTTAAAGGCATGATCTTCACTGCACAAAGACCATGAGGAATGCAGGGAGGAGCACCAATCAATATGCACAGCCTTCTTTAACCTTACAAAACCCTTTGATTCTGTCGTAAATGTGACTGTGCAGCTTCCTTCTCAAACCAGACTGCCCTTAAAAATTCATCTAAACCAACTACATGATGTCATTTAAATGTGATTCAAAGCTGCAGGTCCTCACAGATAGCAGTGCATAGTGGTGTCAAGCAAGGCTGTGTTATCACACCAATCCTTTTCCCTGTTTTTCTTGTTGCAATATTGCACCTCATATCCAACAACGTTTCTGTTGGTGAAGCTAAGCTGCAGAACAAATTGGATATTGCTCATCTTCACTCCAGACACAACGTAACTCCAACTCCATGCAGAACATGCTTCCAAAGCATAGATTCGAAAGAAATCCCATGTCATCAACAACTTGTTCCATGAAGTGTTTGAGATAATATAAATTACATAAAGCATTTAAAAAAAAGTTCTCTACCAACCTTTCCCCACTGCAAACCCCCACCGCCACCAACACCATGATGGGACCATTTAAAGCATATTCTAGAAATTTCCCTTCAGCAAAGCCAGATATCACATTTCTCACACCCAATATTAAAATTACCACCTTGTAGTTACGCGTCATGTCCTCACGTCCTCATTCCAACAAGGGTGTTATTTTTGCCATTTCCCATACGACTGGGACCTCGGCTGTAAGCTGCCAGAGTTAAAGACAAGAAGCTGTTCTTAAAACTTCCACAGTACTTCATTGGAACAACATAGGAATGTGACGATGGTGGGATCAAAATTTAAAAAGCCAAGTACCCACAAGTTCAGAATTATTGTGCGAACTGAAGTGTACAGCAAAGTTCATAAATCATCAGAGCAGAATTGGGCAATTCAGCCCAGTACGTCTACTCTGCTATTCAAACATGGCTGATCTATCTCAACCCCATTCTTCTGCCCTCTCCCCATAACATTTGACACCCTTACTAATCAAAAACCTGTCAACCTCTGCTTTAAAAATACTCAATAACTTGGCTTCCATGGCCGTCAGCGGCAATGAATTCCACGCTCATCATTAACCCAAAGTAGTCACCATTTTGCATTTGATTTCCCCATATGAGGAGATCGCATTGTAAACAGCAAACCCAGTGCACTGAAACAAAAGAAATTTAAATATCTTAATGCTTCTCCCAGAGTGTATTTAGAGCCTTGAAGGTGGGAAGGGAAAGGTGCATTGCTTGTCAGGGAGGATATCACAGCAGTGCTTTGGCAGGACAGACTAGAAGGCTCGATTAGGGAGGCTGTTTGGGTGGAACTCAGAAATGAGAAAGGTTTAGCAACACTTATAGGGGTGTATTATAGACCGCCAAATAGGGAACGAGAATTGGAAGAGCAAATATGTAAGGAGATAGCAGATATTAGTAGTAAGCACAGAGTGGTGATTGTGGGTGATTTCAATTTTCCGTACATAGACTGGGAATCACATTCTGTTAAAGGGCTGGATGGTTTGGAGTTTGTAAAATGTGTGCAGGATAGTTTTTTGCAGCAATACGTAGAGGTGCCTACCAGAGAAGGGGCAGTGTTGGACCTCCTGTTAGGAAATGAGATGGGTCAGGTGACGGAGGTATGTGTTGAGGAGCACTTTGGATCTAGTGATCATAATGCCATTAGTTTCAATATCATTATGGAGAAGGTCAAATCTGGACCAAGGGTTGAGATTTTGGATTGGAGAAAGGCTAATTTTGAGGAGATGAGAAAGGATTTAAAAGGAGTGAAATGGAAATTGTTGTTTTATGAAAAGGATATAATAGAGAAATGGAGGATATTTAAAGGTGAAATTTTGAGAGTACAGAGTCTTTATGTCCCTGTTCGGTGGAAAGGAAAGAATAATAATTTGAAAGAGCCGTGGTTTTCCAGGGAAATTGGACACTTGGTTCGGAAAAAGAGGGAGATATACAATAAATATAAGCGGCAGGGAGTAAATGAGGTTCTTGAGGAATATAAAGAATGTAAAAGGAATCTTAAGAAGGAAATTAGAAAAGGGAAAAAAAGATATGAGGCTGCTTTGGCAAGTAATGTAAAAGTAAACCCCAAGGGGTTCTACAGATATGTCAATAGCAAAAGGATAGTGAGGGATAAAATTGGTCCATTAGAGAGTCAGAGTGGACAGCTATGTGCTGAGCCGGAAGAAATGGGGGAGATATTAAACAATTTCTTTTCTTCGGTATTTACCGAGGAGAAGAATATTGAATTATGTGAGGTAAGCGAAACAAGTAGAGTAGTGATGGAAATTAGGAGGATTAAAGAAGAGGAGGTACGGACACTTTTGAAGAATATAAAAGTGGATAAGTCTCCAGGTCCTGATAGGATATTCCCTAGGACATTGAGGGAAGTTAGTGCAGAAATAGCAGGGGCTATGACGGAAATATTTCAAACGTCATTAGAAACAGGGATGGTGCCGGAAGATTGGCGCATTGCGCATGTTGTGCCGTTGTTTAAAAAAGGTTCTAAAAGTAAACCTAGCAATTATAGACCTATTAGTTTGACGTCTGTGGTGGGAAAATTAATGGAAAAGATACTTAGGGACAATATATATAATTATTTGGATAATCAAGGCCTGATTAGAAACAGTCAACATGGATTTGTGCCTGGAAGGTCATGTTTGACTAATCTTCTTGAATTTTTTGACGAGGTTACCAGGGAAATTGATAAGGGCAAGGCTGTGGATGTTGTCTATATGGACTTCAGTAAGGCATTTGACAAGGTTCCACATGGAAGGTTGATTAAGAAGGTTAAATCGTTGGGTATTAATAGTGAGGTTGCAAGATGGATTCAACAATGGCTGAATGGGAGATACCAGAGGGTAACGGTTGACAATTGTATGTCAGGTTGGAGGCCAGTGTCTAGTGGAGTGCCCCAAGGATCTGTGTTGGGTCCACTGTTGTTTGTCATTTACATTAATGATCTGGATGATGGTGTGGCAAATTGGATTAGTAAATATGCAGATGATACTAAGATAGGTGGAGTAGTTGATAGTGAGGTAGATTTTCAAAGTCTACAGAGAGACTTGGGCCTTTTGGAAGGGTGGGCTGAAAGATGGCAGATGGAGTTTAATGCTGATAAGTGTGAGGTGCTGCATTTTGGTAGGACAAATCAAAATAGGACGTACAGGGTAAATGGTAGGGAATTGAGGAATGCAGTGGAACAGAGGGATCTGGGAATAACTGTGCATTGTTCCCTGAAGGTGGAATCTCATGTGGATAGGGTGGTGAAGAAGGCGTTTGGTATGCTTGCCTTTATAAATCAGAGCATCGAGTATAGAAGTTGGGATGTAATGTTGAAATTGTACAGGGCATTGGTGAGGCCGAATCTGGAGTATGGTGTGCAGTTCTGGTCGCCAAATTATAGGAAGGATGTCGACAAAATGGAGAGGGTACAGAGGAGATTTACTAGAATGTTGCCTGGGTTTCAGCACTTAGGCTACAGAGAGAGGTTGAACAGGTTGGGTCTTTATTCTTTGGAGCGTAGAAGGTTGAGGGGGGACTTGATAGAGGTTTTTAAAATTTTGAGAGGGACGGACAGAGTTGACATGGGTAGGCTTTTCCCTTTGAGAGTGGGGAAGATTCCAACAAGGGGACATAGCTTCAGAATTGAGGGACAAAGGTTTAGGGGTAACATGAGGGGGAATTTCTTTACTCAGAGGGTTGTGGCTGTATGGAATGGACTTCCGGTGGAAGTGGTGGAGGCTGGCTCGATTTTATTATTTAAGAGTAAATTGGATAGGTATATGGATAGGAGGGGATTGGAGGGTTATGGTCTGAGTGCAGGTAGATGAGACTAGGTCAGGGAGAATGGTCGGCGTGGACTGGTAGGGCCGGACAGGCCTGTTTCCATGCTGTAGTTGTTATATGTTATATATGTTATATGTTATAACATATTGTTATATGTTATATGTGACAGAGCAGGAACTGGTGGAAGGAAATGTTATGAGCAGCAACTGAATATTAAATGTTAGGAAAAAAATTGACCGAGGGAAAAGGTGTCCTCAAAATCTTCAAAGGTGTGTGGATAGCAAGATGCATTTGGTGATGATATTAAAGTCGAGCTGATGGAAATGATGAAGGACAATCTGTTTTATGTTCAGATGGTGGCCTGGAAGTGGAAGATGTGAAAAACTCAATCTTCACAGTAAGGGCAGGAGTGTAGTTATTGGGACAGACACTGTCAAACAAAGCAGAGCGAAATCCTCAGACGAACAACAAAGAAAAATAACGAAAACCATAATGGAAGCTCTTGGCTGATGGTGACATGGCAGAATATAAATAATTGAGAATGAATTGATTATATATATATGAGCAATTTATTATATGTATCTTATATTTATATATATATATGTATATATATATATATATATATATATATATATATATATATATGTATATAATTGCTTATTTTCTGTTTATCGAATTTAATTTTGCTGTTAGCTTCAAAAACATAACTTATTTGTTAAATTTCCCAAATTTGACAATTAAGTTTATTCTGAGTATTGTTTTCAGTTCAGGATTAAGCTATCATCTAATCACAATAACATGATCAATTCATTATTATTCTTCTGCTCAACACAGATAGATTTATTTTGTTCATTTTTTTGCATAAATACTTGAACCATGGTTCAATATTTCTAATCAATACCACCACCCCTCACTGAATGCTTCAGTCCCTGCAATATTTCACCGGAGTTTCATTCCCGGCATGTGGCGACTTTGTGAATTAATCAATGTTACTCAGCTTTGTTATTTAATATTCTGTACATTGCTGGATGATTTATCTAAGTCAGCTTTCTTCCTACCATATTCTGATTTTGTTAGAACACAAAGTGCTGGAGTATCTCAGTGGGTCGGGCAGCATCTCTGAAGGAGATAGATAGGTGACTTTTCGGGTCGGGTTTGTTTCAACCAGCAACGTTGCCTATCCATGTCCTCCAGACCTGCTGCCTGATCTGCTAAGTTACTCCAGCACTCTGTGTTCCTTGCAAGATTCCAGTTCCTTTTGTCTTATGATTTTTTTTCAATCTCTTGTAACTTTTTTTGCTCTATGTATTCACAAAGCTATGTTGACAGCCAAGATTTCAACAATGTTATTCTCTTTTTACCTTTATAGTTCAATTTGATTACTTCTTTTTAGCACATTAAGCTCCTGCATTCTTTCCATGGTGGATTTGATGTTATTGCTTTAACTGCTATTGACAAGGTGCTGGAGCAGTAAGCTTTGTTTCAACAGCAGAGCCCCAGTTTTAGAATGCTGAAGAACATGAGCTGAGGGATTGCAGCTCCATTGCCCGATGTTTCTGTCACCTCACATTTGATGATATGAATTTCTCCCTCAGTTTTCTGAGGTGTGGTGCCAGGACTGGATGCAGTAATCCAACATTTTAAAGCAGAGCTCTCTGCAGTAGTAACATTTCATTTCACTGCACATCGTGTATGTGTATGTGACAAATAAACTTGACTTGACTTGACTTGTATTTCAGGCCTCTGGAACAATAATCCATTTACCAGTCTTCTACCTCTCCACTATTCTTCGGTGATCTCTGTTTTTGTTTTCTTTCTGGGCACTCATTCACAGTTCCTGATGTTATACCATTTAGAAAATAAAAACTCTGATCAGACCTTCCTGGGTCCAAAGTGGAAGACCATGTTTCCCCACACCTTCTGACATGTTTATGCTCAATTCCATGAAATACAATGCCCTCCATAATGTTTGGTACAAAAACCTATCATTTATTTATTTGTCTTTGTACTCCACAATTTGAGATTTGTAATAGAAAAAAATCACATGTGGTTAAAGTGCACATTGTCAGATTTTAATAAAGGCCATTTTTGAGCAGATAGAATGTGTTTAAACACTTCAGAATTCATTGTGCTACTACCATCATCAGTTGTATCATCAATGAAGATAAGTGAGCCAATACCTTCAGCAGCCATACATGCCCAGGCCATAGCACCCCCACCACCGTGTTTCACAGATGAGGTGGTATGCTTTGGATCTTGGGCAGGTCCTTCTCTCCTCCATACTTTGCTCTTGCCATCACTATGATATAAGTTAATCTTTGTCTCATCTGTCCAGAAGACCTTTTTCCAGAACTGTGGTTGCACTTTTAAGTACTTCTTGGCAAACTGTAACCTGGCCATCCAATTTTTGTGGCTCACCAATGGATTGCATCCTGCAGTGTAGCCTCTGTATTTCTGTTCATGAAGTCTTCTGCGGACAGTGGCCATTGACAAATCAACACCTGACTCCTGAGGAATGTTTCTGATCTGTCAGACAGGTGTTCGGGGATTTTTCTTTATTATAGAGAGAATTCTTCTGTCATCCGCTGTGGAGGTCATCCTTGGCCTGCCAGTCCCTTTGCGATTAGTAAGCTCACCAGTGCTTTCTTTCTTCTTAATGATGTTCCAAACAGTTTTAATACCCTTGAAACCTTTTGTTGCCATCTGTGCAATTACATTGCACCACTTTGATATTTTATTCTCAATTCGATCATCCAACCTGTGGTCCTGGTACATATCCCTGGGACACCACCTGCCAGATCCTATTGATTTGACTGTATACCCATTATACTTGTTCTCTGTCTCTTATCTCCAAAGCCTATTTTGCATCTAAGCAATTAAACTGCCTCAGATTCTATTGCCATTTTTTTGGTTAAGAGCTTTTTAATTGTCCTGCATGCTTTCTGGAAGAACATACAAGTAACTTGCTTATCTGCCACAAAAAAGTTCAACTGGAATAATCAAAGATGATTTACTTTTCAAAGATCAACACTGGCTCTTGCACGACAGCTTACATTTACCCAAGTGCTCACTCATGCAACAGATGACAACAGGTTCCTCACTATACATTAATTGGTCAATAATTTCACTCTTCTTGATGAGGAATGTTTCAGGTTTCTATATTTCACAATGGAGACTGTCATCTAGTTCCATCACTTGCTGAAGCTTTAATGTGTGTCTGAAACATGGGTAGTTTCACCCTATGCCAAGGATAGAGCTCCTTCACTTTCCAGGCTACAGTTAACATTGTAACCTCAGTTAGAAGCCTTGCACAGTAACATATCTATTTGCTCTCCACTATAGCTCTTAGCACATAAATATACTTTTTTGTGGTATATGCTAAATTTAAGCAGTATTTTAAATGTTGTCTTCGCCATGAACTGTAAAGCCTTAGAACCTAATATCCTAACCAACAATATATTGCTGGATGAATTATTTTAGTCTCAGTTTTCTTCCTTCCATATTAGAACACAAAGTGCTGGACCTTTACTTTCTTTCCAAAGCTTTACTTTCTTTGTCACTATTTGAAGAAATTGGGAAATAAATGTTTGAAATGAGTCTGTCCAACTCTCGGGAGCCTTTCAACATCACTGTGGTAATTCAATTCCATGCATTGTAACGTGAGCCCCATCTCTTTTTTTAAACCCATGTGCACTGCTTTACATTTACCGTTGACATATTTACAATTTGCTATTTAGCTCATCCACCACATTACTATTCTACATTCAGCAAATGTCCTATGCATTTTCCTTCTCTATTGCTCTCACAAATTTGCTGAGCAAATTGATAAACTCAAATAGTTTTGTTATCCATCTATGCAAGTTGAAATCATTAAACAAGCAGATATTAGACCCGACAATATTCAACCATTTCCCAATCTGATTTTACGCTTCTCACTATTGGTTTTCGCTTATGTCACAAATGCTAGTAAGCAAAGAAGGCACATGTGAGGTATGTAAAAAACCTCTTTACAAGTGGGAAAATCAGAATAATGGTGTTCTATTCCAACCAAAATCTTACATTACTTCTTTCATCAGGATTGGTGGTTTACCAAACCAGTTTTGTAAATGTATCAAAGAAAAATAGAGTAAAGTTCTACTTCAATTTTTTTCTTCGTTGAACACTGGAGAATTTAGACATTTATTTTGATAAATTTGCACATCGCTATGGCAGCATGGTAGATACATAGCCTGGTCACCATGTGATTCCACCAGTTTGAGTGACAGAAACATTCTCCAAAACTGCCTGGCAAGCCACTTTGTTCAAAGAAAAATTAGGCATCCACAGCAAATGCTCGCCTCCCTCTAATGCGTGTGTCCCTTTAACTAGTACAAGAAAAAATGTCAGTTTTTGTTGCTATCGTTGAAGGGAATTGTTTGTTGGCAGCAAATGAAAGACAGTTCTGGTGAAAACTATGACTGAGTTGATGTATGCGGCCAATGGTTCAATGAGATAACTGGTCTCCACTGAGGCCAACCAGAGGCAAGCACTTTCCCAGCAAAGCTTGCAGGACAGGAAAAGGAAAGTTTCGTCCGGACTACCAAACTAACCTGGCAATCTGTCCATTGATTGCATCTGGTCTCTTGCAGTGATTAATCCTGTCCAACCATCCACCCTGAGGTGATCACCTATCTTTCCTCTGCACCGGTGACCATCATACATTTGCAGGATAACCAAATCTCCCCTAGGATGATCAATTCACCCAATTCCTAATTTTTCCCATCCAACAGATCTATCTCTCCCAAACACTTGCAGCTCCCTCGGAAATCCCTGTCTTCATAGTTTTCCCCTTACCCTTGTTCCCTCATTAAATCTCTAATAATGTTGTGATCTCTCCACGACCCCCATCTTACCTTTCAAGATCCTCTTCCCCATTCCGACTTCACTTGCTGATCTTTCCCCGAATTGTATCATACCTTCCAATCTCTCCTTGAATATTTCATCTCAATCAATGCTTTCTCCTCAGCATATCTATGATTACTTCCAAATCTTGCAGTAAATGTACCGGGAAGCAGAGTCCCGACCCGAATCATTGCCTATCCATTCCCTCCACAAATACTGCCCGACTCATTGTTCCCCACATACTTTGTGTTTTACCCTAGATTCCAGTATCTGCAGTTCCTTGTGACTACATATATCAGGGTGCTGTTAATAGATTACAGCTTAGCATTTAACACTATAATCCCCTCAAAATTCATCAAAAGGCTCCAAGACCTGGGCTTCTCCCTTATAGACAATAGACAATAGCCAATAGGTGCAGGAGTAGGCAATTCGGCCCTTCGAGCCAGAGACAAGGCATGCCAGCTTCATTATTTTCTTAGAGGTTGAAAAATAATTTGTGTGTCTCTGATCATTCTCAATCAGTACCCCGTTCCTGCCTTCTCCCCATACCCCCTGACTCCGCTATCCTTCATTGGCAACTGGATCCTTGGCTTCAATGTGAATTGGTAACAACACCTCCTCCTAAATCACCATCAACACAGATGCACCTCAAGGCTGTGTGCTTAGCCCCCTGCTCTACGCTCTTTGTGGTTAAGCACAACTCCTGTGCTATCAGCTCATCTGTGGCACCACTGTGGTTGACTGAATCATGTGTAAGTAATGACTCAGCTTAAAGGAGATTTAAAACATCTGGTTGAGCCTCTTGTTCAACATCAATTAGACCAAAGAAAGAATTGTTAGCTTCGGAAAGGGAAAATAGGGAGATCAGGCACAAGCTTTCATGGAGCATCAGTGGTGGAGATAGTAAACAACTTAATATTTCAGATGACCTATGAAGGCCCCAGCCCCTAGATGTAATCATAGACAAGGCATGCCAGCTTCATTATTTTCTTAGAGGTTGAAAAATAATTTGTATGTCTCTGACATACTCTCATACTCTCACAAACTTCCACAGATATACTGTAGAATGCATCGTGGCCAGATATGGCAATTTCAATGCATAATGTCCACGCAGTGATGTAGCTGATAGAGCTGCTGCCTCGCAACGCCAGAGTCCCGGGTTCGATCCTGACCTCGGATGCAGAGTTTGCACATTCTCCCTGTTTCCTCTGGGTGATCCAGTTTCACATCCCAAAGACATGGGGTTTGTAAGTTCATGGCCTCTGTAAATTGCCCCTAGGGTATGGGGAATGGGAGGGTGGAATGGCATGGAACTAGTGTGAATGGGTAATCGATGGTCAGCATGGACGGTGGGTCAAAGGGCCACCTTGCTTGAAAGGTGCTGTCTCAAGAAGGCAGCATCCGATCCACACCATCCGAGCCATGCCCTCTTCTCACTGCTACTGTCATATAGGAGGTACAGAAGCCTGAAGTCCCATTCCATCAGGATCAGAAATAGCCGCTTTCCTCAGATTGTTATCAGATTGTTTAACCAATTACACAACCCTAATCTAACCACGACAACAGAACACTATGATCCACCTCTTGCACTATTACAGATTTGGTTTTTTTCATTATGTTTTTGCATACATTTCTTGTTCACTGGTATGCACCTTTCTGTTAGAAATGCATGTGTACTTTATGCATAGTTTGTTATTTTTGTGTGTTGGCGCTTGTCTGCCTGTGATGCTGCTACAAGCAATATTTTCCATTGTTCCTGTACCTCACTGTGCTCATGCATAACACAATAAACTCAACTCGATCTATTGGAACGCATAGACATTGCAATAAATTCTTCTCAACTCATTTTGTAAGGCATTCTGTGGTTCCACAGATGAATAAAACTGCTTTGCTTTCAAGTGTGTTATGAATAGGGACTGAGATTTTCTGATCCTTTGAATTTGCACAGTAACATGTATCTCAAGTGATCTCCCTTTTAACCCACACATCATTTAGACTCATTCACAATCTAAGTGTGTCCCCTTCTTGGATGTGCCCCCATTCAAGTCTCCAAATTAAAAAAAACAGGACAATACTTCAAACACCAGATCCCAGATTTTGCAATGTTAATAATGATGAAAATGCCAATGGTTGGAATCATTCATTGCATGGTGAAGCAACAGTAACCTTGGGATTTCCGCAGATGCATCACTCCAATCGGAAATACTAAGTTTAGTCAATGATTTAGGACTCCTGTGTTGGCTGCACCATTGGCAGCTTTCTCACTACAATTAAAGAAAATCAGAAACCCAAGTGAATTTACGCTAATAAATTATAAAATAGCCTGAAAATCTTATGCATTGCTCAATAAATCTGTGACTTTTTAATGATGTACCAATCTATAATTATTGTGTGATAAATTTGCTGATTGGATAGTCATGCAGCCATATAGCATAGAAGCAGACCTTTCGGCCCACCATGTCCAGCTAGACCATCAAGTATTTATCTTTACCAACAGGGAAAGCTCTCACCACAAAGACCACATCTTTGTGGCCAGCTTTCTTTGAGGACCACGGGAACTGTTCTTGTTTCATCACTGGCCACACATTCTGGGTGAAAATGTTCAACCTGGCTAATGCTCTTGCTACTGGGAACTTACAGAACAGGCTGTCAGTTAAATAATTGCCTGCAGAACAGAAAATAACATGTGACACTTGGAGAATTCCATTTTGGACAATACCGTCCCCACAATCGCATAAGCTTTTATATACAATTTTTAAATGATATTTTATCAAAATAAACAATGTTTTATATGTGGACAATAAATACAATTTGTTCTGTTAAGGTATGCATATTTTAGTTTTAGGTAGGTTACCACTTTGTCAGAAAACCAAGTGTTACTGAGCTCCATTTTGTATCAATGGTTTTAAAACGATGCATAATATGTTCATGTACTTACAGAACTAATTGGCTTTGACAATCACCATCCATTAAATTCAATGAACTCTTTCCTAATCATAATATAGCTATTTTTAATCATAAAAATATATGTTCTTGATACTATAACATTTTTACAATACATTGATTTGACATATTAAAATACATACATTGAAAACAATGGGGATATATTTTAGTGTGAAGTTAGTAACTCATACCATAGCGCAGTTGTTCCCTACTACTAAATTACAATGTCACCATTGATAAAGTCCCAACCAATTAATGGTAGATGAATTTCATTCTGAATTAATTTATTCCATTATCTGTATTCAGAATACATAATAAGTAAGTTGAGATTTGAAAATGAAAATTGATAGGCCGATAAACATTCAGAAAAACCACTCAAGAATACTCAAATCATGATGTACGTAAAATCTGACAAACTAATTGACTGCTAACACTAATTAATAGCTAAGTTCTCATTATCTGAGTTAAACCATTATTCTAATTAATAGAACTATGCATCAAAATTATCTAAAGTGGCGTGAATGGTGGCACTTTTCAAAATTATTAACATCAATATAATATTCGGAAACTGTTTTTCTGAAGTGTGTGTATCACCTTATATTCTGATTATGACTCTTTATTGTAATTTTTATGGGGGTGGGGTGGTGCTTGTAGTTCCCACTTAACTGAACTTTTGATTACTAAATTCTGTTTGGTCATTGAATTTAATGGACAGTGATTTGAATTTTAATTTGTTCTGAAAGTGCAAATGAAAGTTTTGCACTTGTTTTTAAGCAACATGGAGCTCAGAAGCACCTGCATTACTACAAAAGTGCTAATCTACCTGGAAATAAAATATGCTGGCACTATGCTGTGGAAATAAATAACAACAGCATGCAATGCTGATTTGACCCCTGGCCTGCCATTGTGGACCTCATCCTTTCCTAACATAGCAAAGCTGAACAAAACATTAAGCTGTAGAAAAGACCCCACTGACACTAATTAAACCAGTTAACCATTTACAAGTAATCATTTTATTTCTTCCAACTGTTTCTGCAAGTCAACAGGATTTGAATATTTCTATAATTGTTTGAAGTTTCAAAAATCTACAGAGAGCAGTCTGGCAAGTGCTGACTTCAAGCCTTCTGGATGATCCAGCTGCTTCTGCATGAGTGTAAAAGACCTTCCTCTTGGAATTGAGCAGCAGCATTGGCAGGCAAAGCAGGACTAACTGCCAGAGGAGGGAGGAGGAGCTGTACAGGCAGTGTTCTCAGCAGCAGGCAACGTTTGTGGAGTGTTTAGGGAGCAATTCACCTGTCTAATTGCAGTGACAACCATTGTTGGTGACCTCTGCACTTCATTAAAGGGGTTATCAGCGCTGGTTATTTCAGTCACATTTCCAACCTCAGGTCCGACTGTAGCTACATTGCTATGTGCTGTCAAAATGCCATGAAATTTTACACGTGGCATTATATCCAGACTGCTGTTCAAGATATTAACAATATCTTCTGTTCCACTGTACTTCAGGCTATTGAGTCTGTTTATTCAAAGACAATCTTCAACTCTTTTCTCATGGTGAAGGGAAGTGTTTAGAGTATTGAGTATTGTGTTCAGTTCTGGGCACCATGTTATTGGAAAGATGTTGTCAAGCTGTAAAGAGTACAGAGAAATTTTACGAGGATGTTGCCAGGACTAGAGGGTCTGAGCTAAAGGGAGAGATTGACTAGGCTGGGACTCTATTCCCTGGAGCGCAGGATGATGAGGGGTGATCTTATAGAGGCGTATAATATCATGAGAGGAATAGACTGGGTAGATGCACAGTCTTTTGCTCAGAATAGGTGAATCAAGGACCAGAAGACATAGGTTCAAGGTGAAGGGGTAAAGATATAATAGGAATGTGAGGGATAACTTTTTCACACAAAGGGTGGTGGGTGTATGGAACAAGCTGCCAAAAGAGGCAGTTGAGGCTGGGACTATCCTAACGTTTAAGAAGCAGTTAGACAGGTACATGGAGGGGACAGAGTGAGCTTTGGTGTCTCAAAACCAAAATTTTGTTATCCATACCATCCTGTAACCTTACCAAAGCAAATATGTACACTCCTGATAGTGTAATTACAAAATCACAGGAGGCATAGTTTTTTTGCCACGATAGAGGAGCCCAGAGCTAGAGTGTGTAGTCTGAAGGTGAGAGAGAAATATTGAAAAGGGACCCAAGAGACAAAGTTTTCCTGCGGAGGTTGGTGTGTATAAGGAATGACCTGCCAGAACAAGCTGTGGAGAGGGGTTCAAAAACGTTTAAAAAACATTTCAACAGAGACATGGTTAGGGAAGGTTCAGAAGATTGTGGGGAAAACACAGGCAAATGGGACTAGCTCAGCTATAAAATGTGGTTGGCTTGAAAGAGTTAAGCCGAGGGGCCAGTTTCTGTGCTGTCTGACTCTATGACCCGATAGCATATGCACTACAATTTTTCCATTGTAGGCAGCAGGTTTATAACAGGGGAAGAAGGAACACATGGAGAAGGTAGAGGAGAAGTAGGTTGAGGGAGAGTTAGTAGAAGACAGTAAGACAAAAGAGAAGCAGAAGAAAGGAACTGCAACCCAGCAACCTGAGCAAATACTTCAAGTGTTATACCAATAGCCTTAACTCAATGCTCCAGATGTGACCTTCTCATGGTGAGTAATCAGATGCAATTTCCTCCCTTATCCGAGTTCTGATATATATCTGCAAAATCTGCAATATTCCAACAGCTCACTGGATGATGCACTGGGGAGCTCTTGTATCTCTCTTTAGAACAATACATCACTGGAATTGGTCAATAATTTCCCTCTCCTTGATGAGGAATGTTTCAGGTTTCTATATTTCACAATGGAGACTGTCATCTAGTTCCATCACTTGCTGAAGCTTTAATGTGTGTCTGAAACATGGGTAGTTTCACCCTATGCCAAGGATACAGCTCCTTCACTTTCCAGGCTACAGAGTTAACATTGTAACCTCAGTTAGAAGCCTTGCACAGTAACATATCTATTTGCTCTCCACTGTAGCTCTTACCACATAAATATACTTTTTTGTGGTATATGCTAAATTTAAGCAGTATTTTAAATGTTGCCTTCGCCATGAACTGTAAAGCCTTAGAACCTAGTATCCTAACCAACAATATATTGCTGGATGAATTATTTTAGTCTCAGTTTTCATCCTTCCATATTAGAACACAAAGTGCTGGAGCTTTATTTTCTTTCTAAAGCTTTACTTTCTTTGTCACTATTTGAAGAAATTGGGAAAAAATTGTTTGAAATGAGTCTGTCCAACTCTCGGGAGCCTTTCAACATCACTGTGGTAATTCAATTCCATGCTTCCGCCCACAGTGTCCATGGTGAATCTGATGCCAGATTAAATTAATCTTCTCTGCTTGCACGTAACTCATATCCCTCCATTCCCTGCATTTCCATGTGCCCATCCAAAAGCTTCGTAAATGCCATAAATGTATCTGTCTCCACCACCACCCCCAGCAGGAGTGTTCCAGGCACCCCCACTCTCGTTGATGATATTCCTTCACAAGAACAGGTTTGGAAGAAAAGGAACATTTGTAATTATACTACATCTTTCATGACTTCAGGACATCCTGAACTTAAGCTTAGATTACAGTGCAATAGCTATTATGTAGTGTGCTCAATGCCACTGATGTGAGTTGATTTCTAAACATTTCTGCCTTTTTTCAAATCAAGGAGTTGAAAAATAAAAGTTCATTTTAACATACAGAAAAACTGGAGGGTCAGGAAATTGTACACAGTTCAGAAACACTCCTAAGTATGTGCCTGTATCTGAAACTTTTATCTGTTCGGATTCATGGTATCCCTCTCATTTCTTAATCAAGATTCACTTCAGAACTAGCACAGAAAATTCCAGCTAATTATTCAGTATATTACAGAGAGAGTACTAAATGATCAGAGATGCTGTTTCTCAATTGAGCTGTTAATACAAGGCCCCATTCACTAAAATATCATCAGATCTCTGAAAAAGAATAGTAACATTTTCAAAATATCCTTCCCAATATTTTCCCCTCTGCCACCATCATTAAAAGAGGCTGCTTGGTTAGTTTGCTGTTATTTAATGGATCTTACTGCATGCAACCTGTGATGGTGCTCAGCTGGATGAGCAGAAATTTCTAACAACCAAATATTGGTTGTGTAAATCCGTTATTTGTTCCCTATCATAAACTTTGGTGCTTAGCCGCCAACTCCATCTGAACTAATTTACTTGCTGCTACTTTGCTTTGTTTATCCCAGATGCTCCAATTCCATGTCCTTACTACCATCAAGATCGCCCACCTCACTGGTGTATTTATGTCGGTGTCTGGCCTGCCTCAGCCCATGTGTTGCAGGAACCTCCACCTAAGATTTTGCTAGTCATGTTCCACCTTGCGCTCCCTATAAACTTGAACTTATGCATAATTCTAATACTAGTGTCCAAACTCGCACCGAGTCCCATTTATCCATGATCTCTTTTTTCACAGATTTACATTGGCTCACAGTTTGGCAACGTAATGTTCTTAAAGTCTTTTTAGGGCCTTGTATCTCTCTATCTCTCCTAACTCCACCAAGCAGCATTAGATTCTTCCAAAGATAGACACAAAATGCTGGAGTAACTCAGCAGGATAGGCAGCGTCCCTGGAGAGAAGGAATAGGTGACGTTTCAGGTCTGCACCGTGGGTCTCGACCCAAAACATCACCCATTCATTCTCGACAGAGATGCTGCCTGTCCCACAGAGTTACTCCAGCATTTTGTGTCTATCTTCGGTTTAAACCAGCATCTGCAGTTCCTTCATACACTAGATTCTTCCATTTCTGGCTACTGAAGCATCACCATTTTAATCATTCCACCAATGGCAGCTATGCTTTCAACTGACTGGACCCCAAGCTCAAATTGCTTTTCTGATTCCCATTCTCTCTTCAGTTAATACGAAACATTCATATATTTATTTATGACATAGAAGGAGACTATTCAACACATTAAGTGTGCGTGGGTTCTTGGAGTGATCACATTCCACCACTTATGTTCCAGTGATCAATTCTCTCACAGATACCTATCATCTCTACCCTCATTCTCCAAGCACTCATGTACACTGAGGGAAACTTGCTGAGTCCAATTAACCTACCACACAGTATGTCTTTGGGATAAGGATTGAAAAGAGAATGCAAACCTGTACTGTCCCTGCCTGTTTCAAAGTCTCCACTATTGTTCCTGTACCCAAAAAGACAAGGACCACTGGTCTGAATGACTACAGGCCTGTCGCACTGACCTCTGTAATAATGAAGACCTTTGAAAGACATGCTGGCCCACCTGAAAAACATCACAAACCCCCTGCTGGCGCCTTGCATACCGGGCCAATAGATTGGTGGATTACGCAGTCAACCTAGGCCTGCACTTCATCCTCCAGCACCAAGACCGCCAGGGAACCTATGCAAGGATTTTGTTTGTAGACTTTAGCTCTGCATTTAACACCATTGTGCCAGAGCTACTACACTCCAAACTCTCCCAGTTGACTGTACCTAATCCTCTCTGCCAGTGGATCATCAACTTCCTGACAGACAGGAAACAGCATGTGAGGCTGGGAAAGCACATCTCGGACCCGCAGATCCTCAGCATAGGAGCACCGCAAGGCTGCGCACTCTCCCCTCTCCTTTACTCTCTCTACACCAATGACTGCACCTCCACAGACTCCTCTGTCAAGTTTCTCAAGTTTGCGGATGATACAACCCTGATTGGACTGATCCAGGATGGGGAGGAATCTGCCTACAGACAGGAAGTGACACAGCTGGCATCCTGGTGCCATTGGAACAACCTGAAGCTCAATGCTCTTAAGACAGTGGAACTGATTGTAGACTTTAGGAGAGCTCCCCCTCCCCTCCCACTCACCATCAACAACACCATAGTCACATCTGTGGAGTAATTTAAGTTCCTTGGAACCATCATCTCCAGGATCTTAAATGGGGGGCCACCATCGATTCCACAGTCAAAAAAGCCCAACAGAGGATATACTTCCTGCGGCAGCTGAGGAAACACAATCTGCCACAGGCAATGATGGTCCAATTCTATACTGCCATCGTAGAGTCTGTCCTCACCTTCTCCATCATGGTCTGGTTTGGCTCAGCCACCAAGCACGACATCCAGAGGCTGCAACGAATCATCCGATCAGCTGAGAAGGTTGTTGGCTGCAACCTTTGCCCCATTGACGAACAGTACACTGCAAGGGCCAAGAATCGAGCGGGCAAGATTATCTCTGACCCCTCTCACCCTGGCCACAAACTCTTTGAAGCACTTCCCTCCAGAAGGTGACTCCGGACTGTCAAAGCCGCTACAGCCAGATATAAAAGCAGCTTTTGTCCATGAGTTGTAGCTCTACTCAATAACCAAAAGTCTGTAGTCTCTTTTTTTGGCTCTGGTTTATTTTACTCACATGTTGAAACTGTAATGTTGTGTTCGTAATGTTTTAATCTACCCCTGGCTTTTGGCATTTTATTTAATATCATGATGTCTCCTTCGGCTAAAAAAAATCTAAAGAAAATAATAAAATTCGACAGCAGACATACAACTTGAACAATGTGGAAGCTCCAATGTTTCCACAGAAGGACAATGCAAATCACATTCCAGTACCTAGCTAGGCAGAAGGGTCATGGGTGGCATTCAATAGCTGAAACATCTGAATATCAAGTTGACAATAACTTTTTGCCCGATCGAATTGCAACACCAATGTTGGAGATACAAAGGCTGTGTTAGTCAAGTCAAAGTCAAAGTCAAAGTCAATTTTATTGTCAATCCTCAGCCAGTTCACACAGACAGAAAATCGAAATACCGTTTCCCACAATCCCGAGGAACAAAGTGCATAAAACAAAAGGCACAGCAAACAACAATCAACATAAAACATAAAATATAAAATATAGTCACTTCAAATTTTTTTTTAAAAAGTGTCTGGTGCTGGATGTGCGTGTGTGTGGGGTGTTAAAGTCCAGGTCCCATAGGGGCAGGGGAGAGAGGAGGAAGGGAGGGGAGAGAGTTCAGCATCCTGACAGCCTGGTGGAAAAAACTGTTCTTTAGTCGGGTGGTGCTTGACCTCAGGCTGCGAAACCTTCTCCCTGAAGGCAGGAGGGTGAAGAGGCTGTTGGAGGGGTGGGAGGGGTCACCCACAATGCTCAATGCTTTGCGGGTGAGGCGGGTGGTGTAAAGGACCAGGAGTGTTGGGAGTGAGGCGCCAGTGATCCTCTCAGCAGTGTTCACTATGCGCTGCAGGGTCTTGCGGCTGGAGGCTGTGCAGCTTCCGAACCACACAGTGATGCAGCTGCTGAGGATGCTCTCGATGGCACCTCGGTAAAAAGTGTACAAAAAAGTGTTAGAGGCCATTTGTGAATCTGTCAGTGATAATAATACGTTTTATTGAAGATGGCGGTGGAAAAGGAAATAATGTTTGCTGTCTTTGCATGGCTGCTGGGCACTTTAACAAATACATGTGTTCTGCACTAGTATTGATGTCTAAGTCAATGAGGCCACTCACTGATACAAAACATCAGAAACATGTAAGCCCACCACTACTTTTTTATAAGTGATATGTGTGCTCAGTCTGTATCAAATCTTTTAATACTTTTGTTTATCTCCTGGGATGTAATGGAATGGAAAATGTTCAAGAATAATCAGCACAGTTTTGACATGCAGATACACGCAGAGTAATTCAGATTGGCCTGCCATTTCCGTCCAACCTAAAGCAGCTGGTGTTTCTCTTTTTCTTTCCATCACTGAAATTCCACAGTTTTTTTAGATTGAAACCAATGATTTGAACCAAATTTCTCGTAGGTCCACAGCGCAGCTAAATCATCCCTCAATAGCTTCAGAAGGAGGAAAATCTATTAAAGAGAGCAAATCAGTCTTTATGTACAGCATAGCACATTGGAAAGTAAAATTTGCTTTGACAATGACAATCTGTTGTCAAGGCAGAAGTATCTGGTGGACAGAGTGATGATATTTTGACAAATAAAATGTGTCAGATTACTGTAAATTGCAAAAATTCCCATTGCCCGTATTACTTTTAACAGACAATTGTCATTTTTAAAAGTCAATGTTTATTGCATTTTTTCTTATGGAATATGGAGCTGATCATAGCATAATTACAAGAGAACAAAGCATGTGGAAAATTGTCAGGTAAGGAGCAATATGTTTAGCTTAAATAAGATATACGCATGTGCAAAGGAACCAAATGAAATTAACAATGTTATCACATAGATATGGCAATGAATGAACATGTACAAAGAAATATGAATCATCAAGGTGAATAATCATATTCAACCCACGTAGGACAGAAAGAAATGGCCACCGTTAAAAATGTGATAAAAAAGCAAACTTGTGGATTTCAGCCGGAATTTGAAGAGTGCAAACTGATTTCACATTTCCAATAGCAACATGTCAGCAGCCATTCCCACCACAGAAAATGACAAATGAATGCAGCTTAATATTTTGCTTGAACAGTTTTCTTCTTCCACAGAACCAATTCCAGCACGGTAATGAGAGGAACGGCACTGTAAAGGATACAGTTTTGTGTGGATGACAACCTCTCTTGGGCAAATGATTTGATGCATACTTTGTTTATCTGGTGCGCATTCAGTGGTTAAAATGATTAATTGAACCTATTACATGTTAGTCATACATGGTTAGGCTAAGCAGGAAATATTATTTCTTACGAGTGATTCATTACATATACAGAACATGATGACATGTTCAAAAGAAGAGCAGGCCTGCTAAAAATAGCATTTCATAAATCACACCAATGAGCTAATTTTATGTGATCCACACTTCCCACTAAAGTCTGCAGATTTTTTCCCCCCAATTATTGTCAAAGCACCAAGTAACCTATCTGCCTCTCCAGCCATATGTTAGTTCCTTCCACAATAAGCTGTTGCTTGAGGCATGGTCCTTCGTTCATGCTTCTTAACTTACTTTCCACTTCAGCTCTTTCATTTTGACCTACTTTTTTTGAAAGATACTGTCAGCAATTAACTCGCATGGTATATGGTTTTGACTGATAATCTTCTGCTGCAATGAAGATACCATTTGTTCTTGGGCATACTGTGATGCTAGAACAAGCTGCCAGTTTAACACTGACAATAACTTCAGATAAATAACTAATTCTCTCAGTGAAAATATTTGTAAACTTGTGTATAGGTAAAGAAATAAATTACAAGCCTGACTAACCCTTCTGGAATTGTAAATGCCATTGGCAAGCTTTAATTTAAAAAATAGGTGCAGGAGGAGGCCATTTGACCCTTCGAGCCAGCACCGCCATTCATTGTGATCATGGCTGATCATCCACAATCAGTAACCCGTGCCTGCCTTCTCCCCATATCCATTGATTCCTCTAGCCCTCAGAGCTCCATCCAACTCTCTTTTAAATTCATCCAGTGAATAGGCTTCTACTGCCTTCTGTGGCAAAGAATTCCACAAATTCGCAACTTTCTGGGTGAAAAAGTTTTTTCTCATCTCAGTTTTAAATGGCCTCCCATTTATTCATAGACTGTGGCCCCTAATTCTGGACTTCCCCAACATTGGGAACATTTTCCTGCCACTAGCTTGTCCAGTACTCCATAAGATCCCCTCTCATCCTTCTAAATTCCAGTGAATACAAGCCCAGTCTTTCCAATCTTTCCTCATATGACAGTCCCGCCATCCCGGGGATTAACCTCGTGAACCTAGCAAGGATGTCATTCCTCAAATTGGGAGACCAAAACTGCACACAATACTACAGATGTTGTCTCACCAGGAACCTGTACAACTGCAGAAGGACCTCTTTACTCCTATACTAAAATCCTCTCGTTATGAAGGCCAACATGCCATTAGCTTTCTTCGCTGCCTGCTGTACCTGCATGTTTACTTTCAGTGACTGGTGTACAAGCACACCCAGGTCTCGTTGCACTTCCCTTTTCCTAATCTGACACCATTGAGATAATAATCTTCCTCCTTCTTCTTGCCACCAAAGTGGATAGCCTCACATTTATCTACATGATACTGCATCTGCCATGCATCTGCCCACTCACTCAACCTGCCCAAGTCACCCTGCAACCTCCTAGCATCCTCTTTGCAATTCACACTGCCACCCAGCTTTGTGTCATCTGCAAATTTGCTAGTGCTACTTTGAATTCCATGGTTTGTGTGATGGACACAGAGTTGATACTTTTAATGTTTAGTTTTCTGTTTTGAACGTAGTTTAATAGAAGCAGGCACACTTACTTTGATGTCAAATGCCATAGCAAGGGATAAGCAGGCCATGAACAGATCTTATAATGGAGTTTGAGCCTTAATGCTTCATAAACTGTCGTAATACAAACTGCTCCATTGACAAGTCGTCTGCATTTTCATGGCCAAATTCTTGCTTGTAATAGGCAATATGTCCATTTTCATAGGAAATCAGGGCCCTTGTTTGAAATTTGTGGAATGGCAGAATAATAAATTTCCTGACTTCTATTGAGAGCCTGGACCATCGAGCCAGAGACATAAGCTCAAACTAGACATTTAAATTTAAATATTTAAATAATTCAGGAATAAGAAGCTCTGAAAGTGGTATCAGTTTACCATTCCACACATACCGGAAGATGGTTAAAAATGCATTTTTTGTATGCTATCCAGGCAGAACATACCACACATGGGTGGAAACCTGCATGAGCAGAACATGAGTGAAAAGAGAAAAATAAATAAACTGAAGAATATAGTATTACAGTTACAGAATAAGTGCAGATAGAAAAATGTGCAAGAGTAGTAAAGAAGTAGATTGGAAGACCAGGAATGCATTTGTAGCAAATAAGTGGTCTTTTCTAGAGTCTGATCTTGTGGTACTTGTTTTTAACTGTTTTTACCTTCTTCTCGATGGGAGAGAGGAAAAGAAAGAAAGACTGGGTTGCAAGTGGTCCTTGATAATGTTGGATGCTTTCCCAAGAGAGTGTGATGTGTAGATGGAGACAATAGGGGAGAGGCTGGTTTGTGTGATGGACACAGAGTTGTGGGTTGTGTTTACAACTCTCTGCAGTTTCTTGCGGTCTTGGGCAGATCAGTTGCCATACCAAGCTGTGATGCATTCCAAGATGATCCTCTTTATGGTGCATCAGTAGAAATTGATAAAAGTCCTATGGGACATGCCAAATTTCTGAGGACGTAAAGGCATTGGTGTACCATCTTGGCTATTTCATTGGTCCGACCAGGTCAAATTGTTGGTTATATGTGCACCTAGGAGCTTGAAATGGCCAGCCTGTCAACAAAACCCCTTGTGACTCACTCATGTCCCTCAGGAAAGTAAAAACAATAGAACATAAGAATAAATGAATAACAGAATAAATGGGCTTGGGCTTGCATCTTCAACCTCATTGTGCCATATTGTATTATTGATTATTGCATATTTATTTCTTGTGTTGTTATGTTAATGTTCCTCAAAAGCAGCAGCAAGAAAGAATTCCATTCCCAGTGCATATGACAATTAAACTGTCTTGACTTGACTCTTAAACCATCATAGGTAATGTCATCATATTTAAGCAACTGAACCCTCTTCTCTGCAGCTGCAAAGCATCCATAAAAGAACTTTATATACTCACCAAGTCTAACCTAGCATCCAAGAGCACATTCCACATTGCAGGAAGTATAAGAACATGCACCTGCAGCAGTGTATTATAAATGGCAAATCATATTTGACTAACCTGGTTGAATGTTTTGCTGAGGTAACAGAGATGGTCTACTCGGTCTCACCAATGTAGAGGAGGCTACATTAAGAGCACTAAATGTTACCTCCTCGGCGCTCAAATTCAAATTGTGTTTGATAGCATTCCTGGGAAGCTTAGTGTCTTTTGCTGTTTCGAAAGCACTTGATCAATGCACATTGGTGAAAATGGAGGTAAAGTAATATGAAAATGGGATTTGACATTAAACATAGATTCAGGCTGAACATAAAGATTGTATTGTGCAGGATTCAGCTTAAGCCAGCAGCCAAAGATGAGCTGGATCTCCATATTGTATATTATAAAATTAAACCATTCGGTCCAACTTGTCCAGATCATATTAATGCTTCACACACAAGTAGAAGGAGAATCCAGTTTCCTGTGAAAGCGAAACAGTATGACCATGATTGTTGCCGTTCAACTGGAAGCAGCTCTCAATGATATAGCTTCAAAATGATATATTGTGTGGAGAGAAATCAATATTTAACTTCCTACTCAATGTGAGTTTTGTGCTCATAGTACCTGTTTCTGATCAGAAGAGATATTCTGTTGCTGTATCGATCCGAAAAATGACATACTGGAAAAAGTCAAATGTATCACCAATTAGAGAACCTTGCATTCTTTTGTGCTTCTTTTGTACAAGCTTGGGTTTTTTTCATAATCCCAATGTTTTATTGAAAACAACGTAAAACTGCACTATCTTCTCTTGTTAGGCTACACATAATAGAAACTTTTTGGAGATAGGACAGTAAAGCTACTTCATTAATTGACTCTCAAAGTGAAAATTTCTCAAACAATTAATTTGCTAATTGCCATGCTAATTTGAGGGAATAAAGCCCCTCGTGGGTGGATCAGACAAAATTGCAGACAATAACTGTTCCACTTTGTGACAAAATAACTATCAGAAAGTAAGATAACAGTCATGGATTTTTAAAAAGAACTTATTTTCAACCAGCACTTCATCAACTTATTAAAATCCGAGAGTGAGTCACTGCCAGCTATTTTTTCCCACTTCCGCTGATGAGAAACAACTTGAGTAGAGGATAGGATTAGGTCAGATATCTTCATGACAGCAACAGGACAGATCAGAAGTACCAATCAAACTTGGTGACATTGCTGTGTCATCAACATTGATGTTATACATGTAATTTGGATATAACTCTCCTTCACTCACTGCACTTCTCTGTAGAAAACACTTTTATTAGGAAGCATTGCAGTAGTTTCATTTATATGTTCCAATTTGGCTGTGTATTGTAAATAAACTGTTTCCTGAGTAAATATATTTGATAAAACATTGAGGCAGGAACGACGACAGGTGCTAAAATTTTGAGTTAAAAATTAAAACTTGAGGCACTCAGCGGGTCAGGCAGTAACTGTGGAGATAAATGGATAGATAACATTTTTGGTCAGAACCCTACTTCAGACTGATGGGGTCGAGGGAGATAGTTGGTGTAGGGAGGGGTGGAGATGAATGGATAGAGGAGGGGATAGGGAATGGGTAATGGGGGGGGGCAAGGAGCATGGTGAAAGTAAGGTATCTAGGGTGGTGGAGAGGAATTATATAGGTAAGGCAGAAGAGCAGAGGGGTTTAACCTGAAACTGGAGAATTCAATGTTCATGCCATTAGTTGTAGGTTCCATCTGAAGAAGGGTCCCGAGCCAATACGTTACCTATCCATGTTCTGCAGCCTGACCTGCAGAGTTACTCCAGCACTTTGTGTCTTTTCTTATATTCCGCTTAGATAGGGTATGCTACAACCCACGACATGAATTAAATTCTCCAACTTCAATTAAACAACCTCCCCACCAAACCCCTGTGCAAGTCCGAAGAAGGGTCTCGACCCGAAACGTCACCCATTCCTTTTATCCAGAGATCTGCCTGTCCTGCTGAGTTGCTCCAGCATTTAGGATCTATCTTTGGTGTAAACCAACATCTGCAGTTACCTCATACATTTTGTTCCACTCTCTCCACCCCACCACTCAGTTCCTTTCCCGTCATCGATCCACCACTCCCTACTCTTGATCCCCCATTTTTCTTCCCCCAATTCCTTTCCACCCATTATCTCTCCCCATAGTTTTACTTGTCATACCCCATCTTCCTTCCTTATCAGCTTCCACATTTGCACACTTCTGTCTTCCAACACATAATTTCCAGCCTTGGTTTCTACCTCCACCCATCTATCCTCCACCTCACTCATCAGCCACACAACCCTTCCTTACCTGGATTCACCTATTATTTGTCATTTTTCTGCCCTACCCCTTCCCCTCATTTCTCTCTACCAGCTATCTCCCCTCCACTCTATCCATTTGAAGAAGAGTTCCAACCTGAAACATCATATATCCATTTCCCTCCATGGGTGCTGCCTGATGCACTGAATACCTCCTGCAGTTTATTTGATAGACCAGAGGCTATTTATTGTGAGCCTGATCACATTCCCTTCATTGGTTGACACCGTGTTGTCAAAGGATATTGAATTGTGCAGGTTGTTAATAGAAGATCAATGCGTGGCTTTTCTTAAACTTATTAAGCTAAATTAAGGATTCTGTAACTAATTAGATGTAGTTTGCATTGCTAAATACAGCAAATATTTTTCCTCAATTGGAATTATGGACTAGATTTTGATGTGGCAGGACAATTAACAAGAAATTTCATTAGTCGGGATTGCTCCTGCATCTTTCTCCTCAAAGTTACTGGAAATGTGAGCAAATTATGTTGCTGCAAAGGCATGCAAAGAGTCTGGGACTAAGAAATCAGCAAAAACGACCAGATGAAATATTGGGAACTCAGCACAGAATGGATTTAGGAGAGGAATTAAAGCATTTCAGGCAAGGTCATTCCCCATCAATGTCAAAAAATGTATGGAGGAATAAAGAGAAAAAGCAGAAGCATTAAAATCACGAGTGAACGGCAAAAGAAAACTACTTGGCCTTTACAGACTGCTCATCCATTCAACTAAACCATGGCTGATCAGATTATAACCTCAACCCCACATTCACACTGACCCCAGTAATTGTTCACCAGTTCAGTGATCAAGCTACTTGGCTTCATTTGGTTAGAAATCCTGAAAATCATTGCCCAACATTGCTGTGGGATTACCTTCACAAGGACTGCAGTGGTTCAAGGAGGCAGCTCACTATCACTTCCTCACTGGTATTTAGGAATGAGCAATAAATGCTGGGAGGGGGAAGGTAGGGGGAGAGGAAGACGGAGGAGGGGGGAGGAGGGAAGGAGGGGGGAGGGGAAGGGGGGGTGGGGAGTGGAGGGGAGGGGGAGGAGGACAGTGGTGGGGGGAGGGGAGGGGGGCGAGAGGGGAGAGGGGGGAGGGGGACGGGGGAGGGGGGGAGAGGTGAGGGGGAGGGGGGAGAGGGGAGGGGGAGGGGGAGGGGGAGGAGAGGGTGCTGCACCAATGCAGGAGAGGATTGGGCCCAACAGGTCCACTTGGTCTAGTAATATCTAAAACTGGTACAAATACCAAATTAGCAGCTAAAAGACTAAATGTGCTCCAAATTCAAGCCATCATGACTGAACTGAAGTCACAGGATATTGCCTACAATATCACTCCAGAAGTCCCAACCCATCCTGCTGCTACCATTTGGAAGATGTAACAGGAGCCTGAGAACCATGACCTCCAGGTTCAAGAACTGCTTCTCCCCATCAACCATCAGGCTCTTGAACGCCACTGCCCAGCTCTAACCACAACTGTACATCAACAATGAACTACAATAGACTTCATTTAAGTTGCACTACATATTTTGGTTTGCACTACTGTAGTATGGTTACCATTATTACTGATAATACCTAGTATTACTGGTAATTACCTAACATTACTGATATTACTGACATTAATACTATGGATGTATAATTAATACTACGGGTGCTGCACTGTAAGGAGTTTGTACGTTCTCCCCGTGACCTGCGTGGGTTTTCTCCGAGATCTTCGGTTTCCTCCCACACTCCAAAGACGTACAGGTATGTAGGTTAATTGGCTGGGTAAATGTAAAAATTGTCCCTAGTGGGTGTAGGATAGTGTTAATGTACGGGGATCGCTGGGCGGCACGGACTTGGTGGGCCGAAAAGGCCTGTTTCCGGCTGTATATATATGATATGATATGATATGATGATAATGTATCATTAATTTTGTATATGTTTGATATTTTGTTGCATTCATGTGCTTCTAATGGTACAGCAACTAAGAATTTCACTGTTCCATTCCCAGTGCACATGACAATGAAACACTCGATTTTTGAAGTCCTGAAATTACTGGTCAAGCTTCACCAGTGACTTTCCAACTCATTCCAACCTGTCCCGCAATGGAGACCACTGGTCAAGCGAATGTCTTTGCAACCTAATTGTATTTTAACAGAGGTTCATTTATTGTGAAAATCATTTTCTTCAAAGGAAGCAATCACAAGATTGACACAAATGCTACAAGTGAATATACAGAACATTCTACCAGTGGCTGAAAGATCACAATTACCCCGGATTTCATTGACAATAATTCAATCTTTATAACCTCGATGAACTTCAAAATATTTCCCCACAAAGAACGAGCTTCACACAATAAAAGCACTGATGTTGCAGGATAGCATGCTCCATCACATTGCAAGGATTCACAAGTTACATTCAATGTTCTCCCTGATCACTCCCCATACCTGCGAAAAGGCAGCAATGGCATTCTCTCAACAGGGTAATTTGTTTGTGATCAGCCCATTACGATGCAAATTGAATCTCACTTCCCTGGAAGCTGTCACAATAATTTTCTTTAAATAAGCGTTGGCATGTCAACATTCCCAGACTCGTGTGTCAAGTTTCTGGATGGCTTTGAGGACACATATGCTATTCCGCACTACCACTGGTCGATGACAATAGTGCACTTTCCCAGCTGCCAACATGAGGTCTGTTTAGCTACCATGGTTGCCATCAAATAAAGATGTTCCCGTTTTAAAGACAATGGCTGAAAGGTGGAGTAGCTGCAAATCCTGATAATGCACACAGAGCCGACACATGTAAATGTTAAAAAAAACCTTTATTGTCACTACACAAAGTACAGCGAAATTAAAGCAGTCCAGATGATGCAATCACGCACAGCAGACAGTACAAAGGATAAACCTTTATCCATAACAAGCTAAACCTAATCTACTGAATTAAACAAACTGACCTCTAATACAATATAGACAAAACAATTACAATACGGTCAAGGCAGTGTACAGTTCAATCAAGACAGCAAGTTATTGCACAGCAATGAGAGCTAACATATTGCAATTGCCGTTTAAAATTTTAAAAAAAAAGAAATAATGTAATTAAATATAAGGTGCGGTCGGTTGTAACATGTAATAAGTTTAGCAAATGTTAAGCAATATAAGTGCAGTAGAATGTAAACATGTATTAAATTGAGGCTTATGTTTTCTGACAAGTAACTGACAGTGTTCCAATCAGTTCCGTTCCTTCCATTCAGTTTTATGTGAGTGTCTGGCAGTGTTCAGCTCACGTATGATGCTGGGGTAGAAGCTGTTCTTGAGTCTATTAGTCCGTGATGTAATGGACCTGAACCGTATACTAGAGGGCAGCAGTTGGAGCAGCTGATGACCAGGGTGGGAAGGATCCCTCAGGATGTTGGCTGCTCTGCTGAGGCAGCGGATGGAGTAAAGTTCCTCTAGAGAGGGCAGTGGGCAAACAATGATTTTCTTTGCAGAGTTGATGACCCTCTGAAGGGCTTTTTCAAGTGGTGGGTATTTTAATGGGCAGGTTCATGTCAGGTGGAGAAAGGTGATATAAGGACAGTCCAACTACTGCGGAATGCTGGAAAACAGGGAGATGAGTATTGTTAGAGCGCTGGAGAACAATGAGGCAATATTGTCCAACTGTAGAACAAGGGGAGAATGGTAAAGAAAGGATGATCTGAATGCTGAAGAAGGATGAGGTAAGTACTGTCAGAGTCCTTGAAAACTATACAGCAAGAGGACAGGAATGGGGAGATAAAGACAATTGCACTGCTGGGGAATGGTGAAGGAAAGACAGTTGGACCCTGGGGACCTCTGTAGTAAGCCTTATCAGGCCATCCATCATTGATAATTACATATTTCACTATAGGCTCCTAAATACACAGAAACTTGCATCAGACACTCCACATCCATTTGGCACTTCAACTAGAATAGGAAAATTCAAATAATGTCAAAACTATTGCAGAAAAGCATGAAGAACTAATACAGGAAGTAATTTTTAGGTATTTGTGTGGGACAATAAGACTATTTAACATGTGTTCAGCTGTGTGCAGTTAAGAAAAGACAATCATCGTATCTCATTGGCATTGAACTCTAATGACAACATAATTTACCTGCTCTACTTGGGAGTTTATGGATTTTTCTAACATGAGGAATTTGCATAATAGGAAAAAAAAGTCCTCCTTGTTACTGAAAAGTACAATTATTGTCCAGGTTTTACTTTGTATTGAAGCAATGTACATTGTTGTTTAGCACCATCAAAAAATGATGCCCAAAAGCTGTTTAGTAATTACTGGCTGATCTGGATTGGTGATTTGCAGACAACCACATTCTTTCTTGATATGCTTTGCTTATCATCACTATTAAATAGAACCTACTCAAATGAAGCATAGGAGTCTGTGGGATGGTTATTCTTGAGATTTACCAATTAACTATCCTTGTGTGAGTGAATGTGAAAATCAGAACTATAGCTATAAACACAATTCACTCTCATCGTTTTGCACCTGACTAACCTTCCTCTATTATGTGCATCACTCACACCTGAATATTTCCCTCAATAAGTCACTCCATGTTAAATTTAAAGCAAAGTTTGCTGCAAGCAAACTCTAAAACAATAATCGAGAATATAGTTCAGAAGAAGTAACCTCTTCTCAAACAGCATGGGTAAGAATTAGAGGTTGCCAGGCCATCTGCATTAAAAGATTTGAGGAAGGATCAGAAACCTGAAATGCGTACAGTCCTCACACTATGAATAAAGGCTGATTCTCCAAGTATTTCCAACATTTTCAACTTTCAGATCCCTTATGCTCCTATTTTCAGGATTTGCAGTGTTTTCTCCTCAATTGAAGGAAGATTTTGATCAGCAATACTTTGTCCTTTGGCTACACGTAAGGAATACCAATCTCTCTAGTTGAAGAATGTTTTCATGTGTAGGTACTGTGGGTGACAAGTTACTAAAGGTGCTCTGCTCCAGATATGTGTAATATGGAAAAAAAATGCTCTTATTTGGCTGTGGTTCCCTTAAGTTAGTTGCAGTATATAAATTAGACAACTGAAAAGACAAAAAAGTGTGAAATGAGATAAGGATTGAATGGCACGAAATGTGACATTACCTCTCTTCCAGCTTCCTCCCGACTACTACAACGGTCTGAAGAAGGATCCCAACACGAAACGTTGCCTATTCACCTTCTCCAGTGATGTTGCCTGACCTGCTGAGTTACTCCAGCACTATGTGTTTTTAATTAACAATGGAGCTGTTTTGACTTTGGACAACAGAGTGGAAAAATATGAAATAGTCCACCCATTATGCAGAACTCCTGCTTTTTATTTATTTTTGGGAGTGAAATTAGAGAGAGAAATTTGAATTAATGCCTCCCTAATGCTATCTGCATTTAATCATCCGTGTGATTGCAGCCACATTCAGAAAAAGGATAAATAAATCTATATGATTAAAATTTGAAAAAGTAGCAATGTTGGGACTGTGGCCCTTGGTTTATTAAGCCAGCCAGCCCCATAACACCAACCAGGCATCCTGATGCATCATGCTGGAGTCCGGTTGGCCATTTAAGAGCCCCTTCAACATGACAATAAGTAGGATGTTGTGATAATGTTACCATTGTGAAGCTTAGAGATCTCACATATAATTTCAAACCATTTCTGAGGAGTTTTTTTAAGCTCTGATGGCCCAAGATATACTCTTCAGTCCAACCTGGTGTACAAACAAAGGACACAAACATGGAAGAATAAAGATTATGGATGGACCCCACTCTCGTCCTCTTTGTTGTCTTCCACTAGGTAGGTCTTCAAAGATGATTCTTACTTACTTACTTACTTACTTACTGCCCATTATGCCTCCTGGCATGTAGGGCAACAACGAAGGTCTTCATCAGTAGTGTTGATTGCTTCAGTTGTTGTTTCCGTAACATATTCGTTTTACGAGGCGGGGTTCTAAGCCCTGTGCTCAACCCCCAACCTGAAGGACCAGTGGATTGCTCTTCATCTCGTCTCTACCCTTCGACCTGTCTAGCATGGGAAACCCTAACAGGAGATGAATCTCCCGCTGGCATAGCTCTAGGGGTCACTGAGACACAGAAGCTCCCCGACCACAACAAGGTTGCAATCCAACGGGGAGCAAAGATGATTCAACTTAACTATATTAGACATAAGGTCCAAGATTCAAAGTTTCATTTAAATTTTGTCCAAAGCCCAGAATAAGACATGCCTTGGCTCTACCTACCTCTGACCAACAACTTATGAAAAGATGGTACAAAACAACGGTTAGCGGGAAATATCACATTAACTTACCAATAAATGTCTGAGTAAAGTGTGTTAGAAGAAAGCTCACAGCTTTGTGTAAGCAATGAAGCCATGATTAAGATGGTGTCATGAACCAACTGAATGAATGCTTGATGCTGATTCTATGGCCCTAAATATATATTAAAATATCCAAGCTCCTGAAATGGCATACTTTGACAAGCCCTAAAAAATCATCAATACATTTGACACCATCATGAATCGTCTACTATTGCATTCATTTAGAATTTTTCTAGGTCCCAACCGAGGTATTAAAAAATAGCAAACCACAAAAACTGCTAACAAAGCTTCCGATGCACCTGCAGTATCAGAATACATAACTGCATTACATTTCTGAGGTCCTGATTTGTTCATTTTATGCAATAATGCACTACCCTACCATAAAGCACTCAATATACAACTCAATTTTATTCAATGTTACATACATTTGTAATAGTGTGCCCAAATATAGATGGAAAGGAAAACATGTATTTTCTAACATTTGTACTGCCCGTACTCCATCTTTCCAGTTAATTGGTCCATTAAGATGAATGCAGCAAGTTGCAATGCAGGCTTCAGAACAGAAACGCATAGAAGCAGAATGTATCTGCATTGCAGCAAAATGTTAGTCTTGCAAAATACAATACAGAAATACATTTATTTTAAATGGACTGATTAAAGTCTTTCTCTCAGTTAACAAATCTTCCAGGAATCATAAAGAGCATAAAAAGGGGAGAAAATCTCAGTAGATTATCAGGAAGAAATCTCAATCAATTATAAATTCAAATCTATATTTCCACAGCCTGAAAAGGCCAATTGAGCACCTCTGCATCTAGCCAGCGGCTTTTAAATTTCCACAAACATGTAGGGTAATGTTGTTGAATACAAAAAGTAGGTAAGGTGCAATAATTGCAGTCTTGCCTTACAACTAGTGAACAATAGTTACATAGGACATTACTCCGAAGAGCAAATGGTATTTGGGGGGTATGTGTTAGCTTAGATTGAGGATTGGAAGGCAGCAATTCCAACTAAAAAGCATTTTCAGGCACCAAAAATTAATTATTGACCCTTGTTTTTTTACGAATTTTATTAGTGACCAGGACAAAAGGTCAGTGTGCAAGATATACAAGTTTGCAGGTGACAGAAAATAAAGAGGGCATGGTGTATGAGGATATTTGAACTTTGCAAAAGTATGTAGAAAAGTTTGAGTGGTTGTAAATTCGATAAATGCATTTTAATGTGCGAACGTGTGAGGTTGCGCACTTTGGTAAGAGGAAACAGAATATTATCTAAACAGCGAATGGCTGCAGTTCAGTAAAGTACAGAGGGATCTAGAGGTGAATATATTTTTTAGGGATTGTGGATAGTTGGTTAATGGAAAGTGGACGAGAAGAGATGAGGCGATGTGGGCCTGGGGCAGATGAGCCATGGTCATATTGAATGGCAGGCCTCAGCTTGAGGGGCCAAGTAAACTATTCTTGCACTATTTTTTACCAGCAAAACCAGAGCGTATAGAATTAGAAATCTCTAATCGACAGGTGCAGTTATTTAGAGGGTTGGAATAACGTAAGAGGGAAGAACAAAATGTCCTCTGATTGGTGGAATGTGATAAACTCTCCTCCGAGATAATCTGTGCCAGGGCTTCAGCTTCACACAGTACAGATATAAGGTCATATCTTGAATTAAATGTAGAATTCTAAGCCCAAGTTTGCAGATAACACTAAATTAATGTGGAGAATAAGCCGATTATGTTCTGAATGCAGAAACATAAGTTAAGAACAAAGAGAAAGACTTCCACTTAAAAACTTTCACAAAGTGAATAACCTATCATAAAATAGAAAACTTGGTAACCAATTTGCTCAAAGCCAGACCCCACAGTGTGATAGTAACCAGACAATATATTTTAGAAACATTGAGATAAATGCTGATGGGACTATGAGAAAGTCTCCACAACTCTTTTTCAACATAGTGCTTTTAAATCCCCAGATGAGGCTTTGGTTTAAAATGTCACTTAAAAGACAGCAATCCTAGCAATACACCACTCCATGGGTATCATTAACCTAGATTTTGTGCTCAAATTCTGAATTCTGAAAGATGGGAGACTGTTATTACTGACATCTTGCATCCAAGAAAGGCAAATCATAATAAACTCTTTCACAGTAAGAGCCCAGAAACTGTGGAGAAATAAAAGGATTTAATTGACCAATTGCGCAAATCAGTGTAGCATTGATTTTTTTCTTAAGTAATCACAAAAACTCATGGTATATTGTCTTTTATCTCAAGAGGACTTGCATTGAATTCTCATAGAGTCATGAATAGATACTGTACCTAAACAAATCCTTCAGCCCACTAGCTCAGCACTGATTATGGCCTCACTCTGACAATGGAAGAGGCCCAGGACAGAAAGGTCAGTATGGGGGTGGGCAGAGGAGTTAAAGCAGTTAGTAACCAAGAGACCCAGTAAGACTTGGCAGGCTAAGTGCAAATGCTCGGCGAAGCCATCACCGAGTCAATGCTTGGTCTCGCTGATGTACAGGAGGTCACATCGGGAACAAAGGATGCAGTAGATGAGGTTAGAGGAGGTGCAGATGATCCTCTGTGCCACCAAGAAATACAAACCCAACAGAACTAAGCAAAGTGAGGCCACACACAAACTGAAGGAACAGCACCTAATTTTCGGCTCGGATAGCTTCCAACCCAATGTTATGAACATTGAATTCTCCAATTTTAAGTAACTACAACCCCTCGCACCCTCCCCCCTGCTTTCTCCATTGTTACTCCACTGTGCAAGAAGGGAGCAAAGTAAAAGAGGGGAAACTATAGGCCGGTTAGCCTAACTTCAATGGTTGATAAGATGTTAGATTCCATTATAAAAGATGAAATAACAGACACATGTGGCCTGTGAAAGTGAGGGTTTACTGTACTTCTGACAACTAATGTCAGCCTATTGCTTATCCAGCTTGTAAAACATTACCTAATTTTAGGCATCAGGCTCAAAATTTCATTGAAGAGAACTTTGCTGAATTCATTGGATGGGAACCACTATGCCTTTGGGTTATGCATCGTTCTTGCTGGTGGATGCTGCTGATTATCTTTTTTTGAAATAGTAATTGATAATTGTAGCAATTACTTGCAGCTGGCATTTTACTAGTTACTTCAGGGATCCAGAATAGACAAACACAAAGAAACATAAATTAAACCAAGCGAATTCAGTTTGAAGGGGAACACAGTTATTATTTATTGTTGCTATTCTCCTCAAACAGCTTTCAAACTTTCGGTGTTATTTTTTAACCATAAAGAACTATTCTGCAGAGCAAATTGAAGGGCATGGGAGAAACATTATTTTTTCTCCCAATCTTGTTTTAAATTGAAACAAAATGAAAGGCAAATAAAAGCACAGCTTGTGAACTGTGGATAAGGCAATACTTTTTTCTTGTTAATTTGAAGTTTTTTTGTTTTAGCAAATATCAGATTGTCCAATCATGAAAAAGTAGTAATTTTAATTAAATTTTACCAGATGCTTCCGATATGGTTTTCGTTGCACATGTTAAGTTTGAATTAAGTAACTGGATTAAGAGTAGATTTATAGCTTATTGCGATATTTTAGTTTGATAAAAAACAATTCAAAGACCAGAGGAAAGAAAGCTAATTAAAAAATCTGATATGCGATTCTGTTTATTTAATCAACTCATTAAACTGGATCAAAAAATGAATAATCTATCTGCAGCTTTGTTTGATAAAATTCTCTCAAAACAAAAACTTTACAAAAAGTAGTTTATTACTATGTATTAGGGAAAACCAAAAATTATTATTTTAGTTCAAAGGATAAAATCTAGAAAATAGCACACTCCTAAATAAGTTGTTCTTCCATCAGAAACTATTCCAAAAGTATTAATGCTTCAGATCATAGAACTGTCATCATAATTAAGTAATTGATCTGAATTGTTAATCCTTTCTGCTGACCTTTGTCAACACCCACAACATATATTTTGATTTTTCAGGATTTCCATCATTTTTGGTTTATTGTTATCTAATCAGCATTTGGGTGCACTCAGGGACTGCTCTGCAGGTTCGGTTTGCAGATATAATGCAATAAAAGATGATTGGAAGAAGTCCACGTCATATCACAGCTGCAGTAGAGTCCTTTTTAATAAAGGAAAATACATAATTTTGTATTGGTGGATGTTGTATTCCAATATTTTGTCTGACTGACAGACAGATCAGAAGTTTTATTCTCATAAATTACAATCGATGGACTTGTATGCATTTAAAAGTTTAAATAGGAACAATGTATTTTGCATCAATAAAATGTAATATTTTGCCTTTCATGTTTAAGAATAAAACAGGATAACAATAAAAATATTTTAGATTGGTTATTTTACAAGAAACAAATTAAGCAATGCTACTTCACACAAAATGACATGGAAATTGTCAGGAGCTATAGCAGAAAGACTATTCGCTTTCACAAGTTAAATGGGTACGAATGGGTTTATATTATCATCCAGTCATATGGTGGCACGGTGGGGCAGCGGTAGAGTTGCTGCCTTACAGCAAATGCAACGCCGGAGACTCAGGTTCGATCCTGACTACGGGCGCCGTCTGTACGGAGTTTGTACGTTCTCTCCGAGACCTGCGTGGGTTTTCTCCGAGATCTTCGGTTTCCTCCCACACTCCAAAGACGTACAGGTATGTAGGTTAACTGACTGGGTAAAATGTAAAAATTGTCCCTAGTGTGTGTAGGATAGTGTTATTGTGCGGGGATCGCTGGGCGGCGCGGACTCGGTGGGCCGAAGGGCCTGTTTCCGCGCTGTATCTCTGTATCTGTATCAGTCTGATGTGGACACAACTGTTTATCTTCCTTATGGTAGTTTCATAACCAAGAAATTATATTTTCAGATAAAAGTTATTTGAATTAATTAATACTAAATTTTAACTCCATTTTGCAGTAACCTATTTTTAAATATTTTTTCATTGACATGATGTCCTGGGTCGAGTTTAGATTTGTACCAATGGAGATCTATAAATATATCAATACTAATCAAATAAGAGTGCATGGCATTTCAAGTTAAAACAGAATTTAAGGCATTAGAACATTGTCCTAGAATGTCAAATCTACTTCATTGACAGATATTACAATTTTTGAAGCATATAAATTTCTCCTCTGTGGTACACACACTTTAGTAACATCTACAGAACTAAATTTCAGAAGCAGAATTCAAGGCAAGTAATTTAGCATATCACATAAGATCATAAGATCATGTGATAGGAGCAGAATTAGGCCATTTAGTCCAGCAAGTCAACTCCGCCATTCAATCATGGCTGATCTATCTCTCCCTTCTAACCCCATTCTCCTGCCTTCTCCCCATAACCTCTGACACACATACTAATCAAGAATCTATCTACCTCTGCCTTATATATATCCATTGACTTTGCCTCCACAACCTTCTGCGGCAATGAATTCCACAGATTCACCACCTTCTGACTAAAGAAATTCCTCCTCATCTCCTTCATAAAAGAACGTCCTTTAATTCTGAGGCTATGACCTCCACTCCTAGACTCTCCCACTAGTGGAATCATCCTCTCCACATCCACTTTATCCAAGCCTTTCACTATTCTGTACATTTTAATGAGGTCCCCCCTCATTATTCTAAACTCCAGTGAGTCTCAGCTCAGTGCCGTCGAACGCTCATCATCTGTTAACCTACTCATTCCTGGGGTCATTCTTGTAAACCACCTCTGGACCCTCTCCAGAGCCAGCACATCCTTCCTCCGATATGGTGCCCAAAATTGCTCACAATGTTCCAAATGTGGCCTGACCAGCGCATTATAGAGCTTCAGGATTACATCCCTGTTTTTGTTTACATGCCCTCTCAAAATAAATGCTAGTATTGCATTTGATTTCTTTACTACCGATTTGACTAGCAGATTAACTTTTTGGGAATCCTGCACCAGGACTCCCAAGTCCCTTTTCTGAATTCTCTCCCCATTTAGAAAATAAGCTACGCCTTAATTCCTACCACCAAAATGCATGACTCCACAATTTGCTACACTATATTCCATCTGCCACTTCTCTGCCCACTCTCCCAACCTGACCATCCTTCTGCAGAGACCCTGCTTTCTCTACACTATCTCTCCGCCTATTTTCGTATCATCTGCAAACTTGGCCACAAAGCCTTTAATCCCCTCATTCAAATCATTAATATACAACGTGAAGAGCAGCGGCCCCAGCACCGATCCCTGCGGAACTCCATTAGTCACTGGCAGCCAAACAGAAAAGGCCCCCTTTATTGCCACTCTTTCCCTTCTGCCATCCAGCCAACCTGCTATCCATGCTGGTATCTGCCCTTTGATACCGTGGGCTCTCATCTTCCTTAGCAACCTCCCATGTGGCACCTATCAAAGACTTTCTGAAAATCTAGGTAAACACCATCGACTGACTCTCCTTTGTCTGTCCTGCTATTTATCTTCAAAGAATTCCAATAAATTTGGCAGGCAAGACCTCCCCTTCACAAATCTTACTAACCACCGAAGTCAGACTAACTGGCCTGTAGTTCCCACTATTCTGCTTTGCTTCCTTCTTGTGCAGCGGGGTAATATTGGCAATTTTCCAATCATCTGGAACCACTCCTGACTCTAGTAATTCTTGAAATATCACTATCAATGCCGCCACAATCTCTAAAGCCACCTCTTTCAGAACCCTAGGGTGCAGTCCATCTGGTCCAGGTGACTTATCCACCTTCAGCCCTTTCAGCTTCCCAAGCACCTTCTCCATAGTAATCGCCACTCCACTAACTTCAATCCCTGACTCTCTTAAATTTCAGGCATGTTGCTGGTGTCTTCCACTGTGAAGACTGATGCAAAAAAGTTATTCAACTCCTCTGCCATTTCTTTATTCCCCATTATCACTGCGGTATTTTCCAACGGCCCAACTTCCAATCTTGCCTCTTTCTTACACTTTATATAACTGAAGAAATTCTTGCTATCCTCTTTTACATTATTAGCTAGCTTACCTTCATATTTCATCTTTTCTCCCAGTATTGCCTTTTTACTTACCTTCTGTTATTTTTTAAAAGCTACCCAATCCTCCGGCTTCCCATTAATCTTTGCAATGCTATATGCCTTCTCATTTAGTTTTATACTGTCCTTGACTTTTCTTGTCAGCTACGGGCGCCTCTTTCCCCCCCTAGAGTCTTTCTTCCTCTTGGGAATGAAAAGATCCTGCATCTTCCAAATTAGTCCCAGAAATTCTTGCCATTACTGTTCCACAGTCATCCCCGCTAGGGTACCTTTCCAGTCAACTTTGGCCCACTCCTCCCTCATGCCTCTGTGGTCCCCGTTCCTCAGCTCCAATACCGACACATCCGATTTCACCTTCTCCCTCTCAAATTGCAGATTAAAACTAATATTGTGATCGCTACCTCCTAGTGGTTCCTTTACCTTGAGTTCCCTTATCAAACCCAGTTCATTACACAACACCAAATCCAGAATTGCCTTTTCCCTAGTAGGCTTCACCACAAGCTGCTCTAAGAATCCATCTCTGAAGCACTCTACAAATTCCCTTTCTTGGGGTCCATTACCAACCTGATTTTCCCTGTCTACCTGCATATTGAAATCTCCTATTGCCTTTCTTACATGCCAGTTCTATGTCCTGATGTAACTTGTATCCTATATCCTGGCTACTGTTTAGGGACCTGTAGAAAACTCCCATTAGGGTCTTTTTACCCTTCCAATTTCTAAGGTCTATCCACAATGACTCTATATACTATGTTACCCTCACTAAGGGCTGAATTTCAATCCTTACCAACACCCCCCTCTGCCCACCTTTCTGTCTTTCTGATAGGATGTACAACCTTGAAGATTCAGCTCCCAGCTCCGATCCTCTTGCAGCCACGTCTCTGTAATTCCCACAACATCAAACCTACCTACTTCCAACTGTGCCACAAGCTCACCCACTTTATTTCTTAAACTGTGCGCATTCAAATACAACACCTTTAATTTGGTATTCTCCTCCCCTCTCACACTGGTCCCGATTTTACCTAACCTTACTCTCTTATCCCTTCTTAACCTTTCCATCCTGTTAATTCTGGAGATTTCTGTAACTTTTCCTGCACTCTCTTTCCCTTTCACTCCACCCTTACACTTCCAATTTGTTGACCCCCCCCCCCCCCCCAACAACTATTTAGTTTAAAGCTCTATCTACAGCCCTGGTTATACGGTTTGCCAGGAGTCTGGTTCCAGTCAGGTTCAAGTGGAGTCCACCCCATTGGAACAGTTCCCTCCTTCCCCAAAGCTGGTGCCAATGTCCCACAAACTTAAACCCACTTCTTCCACACCAGTCTTTGAGCCACACGCTCAAAGCAGCCCTAGCAACTGCAGCTCACCTGCAGTCCGTCTGTCTTTTGTGTTTTATGTTGTTTTTTTGTCTTGATTGTAGTGTTTAGATGTGATGTAGTTTTTTGTGGTTGTGTACTATGTTGGGGGGGGGGGGGACGGACTGTAAAAACTGTACAATTGTCTCTTCCGAATGGAGACGCGACCTTTTCCACTGCGGCCTACCATCGGCCAAACACCTGGAGCTGGCAGCCTACACCTCAGGTCAGACGAGATGTCTTGAACCCGGGCACCAGGCAGGCAACACAGCCTTCGGGACTCTCAATCCTCTCTACAGAGAACAGTGTCAATGCCACTAACTATACTATCCCCAATGACATCTACATTTTTCTTCCCTGTTCTCTCTCGAATGACCCCCTGGTCAGGTTGCCCAACCTTCCTACAGTCCTCTAACTCAGTCCTCACCTCTGCTCCCCTGCCTGCCTCATTAGCAGTCACACCCTCTTCCTCACCACAGACCATGTTGGAAGCAGTTACTCTAGCAGGTACAACTCCCTCCAAAAGCACCGCGTCCAGGTAATTCTCCTCTTCTCTGATGTGCCACAGCGTTTGAAGCTCAGGCTCCAGGTCGTCCACTTTCAGTCTGAGTTCTTCAATTAAACAGCTTTTGCTGCCGATGTGGTCGCCAGGATTCACCAAGAGGTTCACCAGCTTCCACATCATGCAGCTGCAGCACATCGTGTGATCCTGCATCGCGTCTCCTTTGCGTATATCAAAAAACTTTATGAAACGTCTTATTTGCTGCTGCTCTGGGTCTGACAGGTCCGCACCTCTCTCCTCAGCCCTTCTTTCCGAAGCCTCTCGAGCCAAAGCCTCAACATGCACTTTTCCTCCACGTGGCACTTCCCCTCAACACACCTGCTTCCAACAGGCCGCTCCGCTAGTCTGGCTTCCCTTTTATTTCCTGCAATCTCCACCTAAGCCTATCGGACACCTGCTTCCGCCTCCAAAATTAGCACTGAAACTGCAACCCTGTAGCTTCTTCTCGGCGATTTTTAAATCCTTTGTCTTTTAAAAAGCAGATTTGCAACAATTGCTTGCAATGAGTCAATCATTATTCTGGCATTCCAATCATAAACCTTAAAGTACAATGCCACTTGGTGTTAGGTTCCGGCCCAGTCCCTTCAAGTTATTAATTTCAAAAGAAAGAAAGTTACGATTAGCCCAAGATTAATTTTCTAAATTGGTATTTTGGATGTCCTCTTTCTAGAATGATGTTTTAATACTTTGCCATTCATTGTGATAAATAAATGTCATATTGACTCTGGTTGAGAAGTTGTAACTAAGTAACAATCCTGCATCGGTGCAACATTGCTACTCTCCAGTTCCTGCTATGAAATAGAATGAAAGACGAAATAACAAAGCAATTTCTGTTCTTGCTTTGCACTAAACATAGTGGAACACCAAAAACTGTCATCTTAGTTTATATCATAGAATATAGGGCAGGACAGCTCAGGAACCGGCCCTTTGCCCACAATGTCTGTGCAGAACATGATGCCTAGCGGATCTGATCTCATCTGCTTGCACATGATCTATTTTCCTCTATTCTCTGCATTTCTATGTGCCTATCCAAAAACATTTAAACACCACTCTTATATCTGCCTGCACCAACACCCCTGGTAATATGTTTCAGGCCCTCACCATCCTCTGCGTAAAAAGGCTTGCCCTGCACTTCTCCATTAAACTTTCCCCCTCTCACCTTATACCATTTGACCATTGGTAATTATTATAATTGAGGTTCATTGATTATTCTCAAGCTGGAATATTGTCTATTGATTGGGTGACAATACTGCTTAAAAGGAACCCTCAACTACTGTAACTTTTACAATCTTTGCATGACATAACTGACACCAATCCTCCAATGCAACAAGTCAATGTTGCCAAATAGTTGCTAATGTTCCATCATTTGTATGGTTAGGCTGCCAAACAAGATCGATCAATGGTCAGTTTCATATTTTGAAAATGAAAGTTATTGGCCATCAAAACTGACAGTCTAGTTTTAAATTCATGTTCATAAATGATAGGAGCAGAATTATGCCATTCGACCCATCAATTCTACTCCGCCATTCAATCATGGTTGATATATCTTTCCCTCTCAGCCCCATTTTACTGCCTTCTCCCCATAACCCTTGACACCCATATTAATCAAAAATCTATCATTCTCTGCCTTAAAAATATCAATTGACAGCCTCTACAGTCTTCTTTGGCAATGAATCCAAAGATTCACCACCCTCTGACTAAAGAAATTCCTCCTCATCTCCTTCCAAAAAGTACATCCTTTTATTCCAAGGCTATGGCATTTTGGTCCTAGACTCTCCCACTAGTGGAAGCATCCTCTCCACATCCACTCTGTCGAGGCCTTTCATTGTTCGATAAGTTTCAATGAGGTCCCCCTTCATCGTTCTAAACTCCAGCGAGTACAGGCCTAGTGACATCAAAGGTCATCTGTTCTCATGTTCTACTGGAAAATTCTACTGTTTACTGTCCCAGTAAAAATCTCACCATCATCTGGAAGCTGGCAGCTCTTATTCTGTGCAACCATGGAGGCCTGCACCAATGCGTTCTCTCCTCTCATAATGTATCTCTCATCGCGCTGTTTCTGCACCAAAAATAAAGACATCTCGAGGGTGACAGCAATAAATTAACTCACAGATTTTAACTTAGATTGGCAACCAAAAAAACAGCTTTGCAATTACTGCCGAATCAGGTGCTCAAACTGCCTGCACTCCGTCAAGGTTTTCACAAATTGAAATGCAGCTCTTCACACTAGGCTGCTCTTGTGATTTCTGCTCAACACCATTGCTCAACAATTTCCTAACAAGAGGGAGGGAAAGGGAAAGAGATGACATTGGCAAAATGGTTAGTCCACAAAAAAAAAAGAGCAAGAGTTGTAGGATTTATCTTTCAGCAGCCTCAGAGATTTCTCCTTTGCTCAATGAATCCCACCTAGGTACCTGTAAAAAAATGCTTCCCTGGTATTTCTTTTCACAAAGTCACTGAAAAACCATAATGTTTCTTAGAGTGAAGCAAGATTCATTACTCAATGAATACACAAACTAATATTTATGGCATACGAAATCCGATGAATACAATGAATGAAGTTTGTTTTTGACTAAACTGAATCAAACACCTCCATCTAGTGGATGTTATGCACACATAAATACTGCAGATAAGAAAAAAATATTCAGCATATGAAGCAACCTCTAAAAGAGAAGACCGAATGGGCAGACAGAAGGAGAAACATGTGTTTGAATAGGTAATTCCAGAAGCATGGATATTTCTGATATCCTGCTGAATTTGATAACAATCAGGCTCCATGTGCTGGTCAAATTGGGAGCCTGGAATTCAGGGCAATAGGTATTGGAATCAGGTGGAGAACATCAATGGCATGACTGGAAAGATGAGCTAAAGAAGAGGGAAGACTGCAAGGGGTGTAAAGAACCTGGTGATTACAAAAGGAATTGGATCACAAAGTGCCAGTTATGAGGGTAGCTGAGTGGTAAGTGGGGTTTAACAGAAAACCATCTGACAAATGCAATGCTAAAAAGCACTTCATAGTAAAACACGGCATTCCATGTCTCCATGCATTTGTGTTTCTCAAAGCTCAGGAAATTAAGATGGCAAATGTTATGTCAGAACAGAGGAAATGCATGATTCATGCAGCATCATTAAAATATTTAAATGACTGTAAGATTCCCCAACATTCAACTTGCATTTTTTTAAAGCAGATGGAGGTGTTTTGAGGCAAAGTGAATTTGGGATGAAGGCTTTTCCATTTTATTTCCCACCTGACATGAATGCTTTCGTGTTCTTGTTCTATGTCTGTATTAAACTTTGCAAGTCTTCAAGGTACAACATACGTTTTTATTACATTAACTCAATGCTGGCAGCAAGACAACTAAAATGGCTACAACCACACACTCCACATTGTGTACAGCCAAGATAACTATGTACGAAAACATCTCCCTTTGTCCTGTGCAGTGCCACCTGCTGCACGGGAGGAGCAATGGGTCCTTCCACCCCACACAGTCCACCAAACATCACACTCCCCCTTTCCAGTTTGAACGTCTCTATTCCTGAATGAGTCACCTTGGGGGAGTACCACAATTGCAACGTGACGATCGACAAAGGACCACAGGCAGATTGGCGGGGAGTTCGTCTGGTGGAACTTTGTCAAGCCAGGGGAGAGGCAAATCAGGCACTCCAGTGTTCACACGATTCGGCACCGGGGTGTCCGACTGCTTGGTTCTGGTCAGGCTCTGCGCAGTCTTCGCTGGAGGAACGCAGCTTCTTAATTGGTCATCATGCCGTGGGCACTGTCCTTCTTTTCTTTGGACGGTGTACATTTTGGTTCCAATGTGAGCCATGATCCTGCCAGCGCACCATTTGTTTCGCCTGGTCGTATAATTACGATAATATACGTAGACGCCAATGTCGAATTTAGACTTGTTCGACTTCGTTGGCTGAGTGCGCGCCGTGTTAGAGTTATGGGTCGGGTTCAAAACTGATAGGGGAGAGCGTACTTGACGTCCGAGCATCATCTCCGCTGGCGTTCGACCGGTAGTGGAGTTTGGAACGGTTCGATACTGCTGTAAGAAATCGCGCAATGCCAAATGTTTTGATTTCTTTTCAATTTCTACAGTACGTTTCATGGCTTGCTTGAAAATGCCGACGAGCCGCTCTGCCTCACTATTTGAGGGTGGATGAAAAGGTACTGATGTCAGATGCACGATTGAGTGATGCTTGCCCAAGTCACTGAACATTTGCGAGGCAAATTGGGGTCCATTGTCGCTTACGATTGTTAAGGGCAAATCCCCAAATGGCAAACAAATCGTCGAGCGCAGAAGTGGTTGTTTCGGTGGTCGGATATTTCTTCATTTGGATAACATGTGGCCATTCCGAATGGGCGTCCATGATGACCAGCCACATGTCCTCCAGGAACGGTCCACCAAACATCACAAATGCATTCATTTCTGGGAATAAAGCTCCCTCCTATATTTCAAGTTAATGATCTTTCATCAGAGATTTCACACATTGAGATCATGTTGAATTTATTCACTCAGAAAATATTTAGGAGAATGAATTAGTGGAGGAGTAGAATATGAGCATACAATATTCATTGAATGATTCACTAATGGCAGGGAATGTTACATCAGTGCCACACTGAATGGCCATGATCATTACAGTGCTCTCAGCCATAGATTCACAGATAATTACCCCACCAGATACTGCTCTGTTGGGAATCTGGTGCAGATTCCTGCCCTTTGCTGTTGCTCTCTCAGCAATGATGTGTCCAGGACTGAAGTGTGGGAGGGAGTTGGGTGGGCTGAGGCACACTAAGGAACCAGTCTTGATTTATACATTTCTGGGAAAAAATGCGAAATCGTTTGCTATTTAAATTATGACAGTGTGGTAAATTTCTTGGAAGATTCAAGTAAAATTGTACAGGTCATCCCTAGGTTTCAGCAGGGTTTAGTTCCAGTGAACTGTTCATAACCCAAATGGTCCACAAGTTGGAAATGCAGCCACAAACTGAGTTCCTACAGAGCAGAAAATTCCTGCAGTCTGATGGCAGCCAGGTAATCTATATCGTCAGTCACCAAAATATGTACATTCATACGTGCAGCTGTACATAAGTCGGGCATTCCTAAGCTAAGAAGGACCTCTACTCAAGAGTCTTTTAAAATATGCTTATTGGAGTCCTTGCACACAAAATCACCAGCTAAATGTGCACAGAATCCTCAACAGCTCTCAAATCAGTACGTTGCTAAAACACCCACTAGCCATTACTTCAGCCCAGTTCTATGACCAGCAGTTGTGTGCAGAGCTGGTTTTCAGAACACTGAGGTGGCTGAAAGTATAGAAGATGTCCAGCAGGAAGGAGTGTAGGAAGGAACTGCAGATGCTGGTTTACACTGAAGCTAGACACAAATTGCTGGAGTAACTCAGTCAGACAGCATCTCTGTAGAAAATAAATGGGTGATGTTTTGGGTTAAGACCCTTCTTCAGTTGCCTTGTTATGTTGTCTTGTTTCTGCACTCAGTGGAGAGAGCATTTTATGACCTAATCAAGCCAGGGAAGTTGAGCTACATATATTTCCCAAAACATCCTGTTGTCCATGTCCCCCAGCATCATTAGCAGATCTAGAAAACATTACTCCATCACTTCAATGCTCATGGCTACTGACCTTGCAAGCATCACCAACCACCCTTCACAGTCTTAATCCTCATTTGTCCAGCTACTGCACCCCAAACCTTTGTGTAACGTGATGTCTCCACTTCACAGTTACCAAGGAATGTTCTCCATCCATCAGTTGAAGATATATGCAATTACTTTCACAGATCCATCCCTTCTATCCATCCTTGAGAGGCAGAAAATTAAAGGTAATCTTCTACAGATTTCTCAGATGCAGAGGAGGAAGCACAGGGGAGCCCTGAAGAATCAGCACATCCAGAGCAATGTAATCTCCATCAGGGTTGTAGAGAAAAACAAGGGAACCTATGAAGGAATGAAACCAAAAAGAACACGTGAGTGGTTATGCCTCTTAGAGCACCATTACCACTCACCTGTCATCAGATCATAAGGTCATAAGTGATAGGAGTAGAATTAGGCCATTCAGCCCATCAAGTCTACTCCGCCATTCAATCATGGCTGATCTATGTCTCCCTCCAAACCCCATTCTCCTGTCCTTCCTCTCTCCTCCATCTTCGTGTTCCCTGCCACACATGCAGGCCTTTCACAGATTGCAGAGTATCACAGCGGTCAGACTGGGAAACTGAGCAGATACCTCTGCCTGAGCTAAGGCCAAATGGATTGTGCATTGCAAGAACGGAACTAAAGGGAATATCACTGAGGACTTTCCACATGTTTATGTGAAAATGCAGGTGTAAACATATATAGTTTAGGTTAAATACACAGAGGTGACTTGATGGGGAGCAGGTGGAATGTACAATGCGATAGTTGATTGAGTTGCAGAACAGCTCGTAAAGAGTGACTGACCAAGTGACGTCTATCAGATGCAGGTATTTATTCACAAAATGCTGGAGTAACTCAGCAGGTCAGGCAGCATCTCAGGAGAGAAGGAATGGGTGATGTTTCGGGTCGAGACCAGTCTGAAGAAGGGTCTCGACCCGAAACGTCACCCATTCCTTCTCTCCGGAGATGCTGCCTGACCCGCTGAGTTACTCCAGCATTTTGTGAATAAATACCTTCGTAGGATCATTTATCCTACATGATGTGATGGACCGGTTAGCATCCGGAGTATGTCAGTTCATGGCTACATGACAAGTTTACAAGGACTCATTCAATTGAAGTGCTGAATATTAAAAGGAACCACACTCCATCTATGTGAATAGCTATTGCCACGTCATCTTCCAGATCCGTCTCCTTGGCATTGCCCATGGAGAAACTTTGCTCTGTACATTGCTCCTCACAGAGCACCAGGCTTTGCTATTATGCAACAGAAAACAGGGCATAACACCGAAACCAGGCAGGACACCTTCACTCAGTCCGCCTTGGCCGATGTGATCTCCAGATTGCTTTAACTCCCCCTCCAATTCCCATATTGTCCTTTCTGTCCTGGGCCTCCTCCACTGTCATAGTGAGGCCAAACGCAAATTGGAGGAACAGCACCTCATATTTTGCTTCGGCAGCTTACAACCCAGATGTATGAATATTGATTTCTCTAACATCAGGTAACCTTTGCATCCCCTCTCCCTCCATCCCTCCCCCACCCTAGTCATCGTACTAGTTTCACTGTCGTCCTGTTGAGTTTCACTGTCTGCATAACTCATTATCACCTACCCCACAGACAATAATGGACCATTGTGGGCTACACCTTTCCTTGATCATCATTGCTTTTTGCATATATTTCATTCATTTGTTCTATTTACCTTCTATATCTCTCATTTCTCTTTCCCCTGACCCAAAAGTTCACTTGTTCCTTTTCTCCAGAAATGCTACCTGACCTACTGAGTTATGACCAACTTATGTGCATATCTTTGAGGACACCCTAGTTGCTGTGCTCTGTACAGTTCCCCTAGATCTCTCCAGGCAGCCGAACAACACTGTCAGTAGCCTGATAGCTTTTACTATCTCTGAATATTCTGAAAATATTCAGCAGGTTTCGCACCATCAATGAAGGAAAACAGAGTCAACATCTTTGGTTGATGACCATTCTGATAAATATTAATGACCTGAAATTTAATTTGGTTCCCTTCAAATCAATCTCGAAATAAACTGCCTGATTTGCATTTATTACAGATTTGCAGTATCTGCAGCATTTTGGTCTAACATTGTTCAGTTGCATATCTCGCAGTTATGTAACATACTGCGTAGCCCTTTTACATTTCTCTCTTTGGGATTCTGGTGGGTATTTTCAGCCAACTATGAAGGTGAATGCCATCAGTTCAATCTGCTTGCAGGTCTGCAAAGACGTTTGTGGACGCACACCAGCTGTGTATTGATGGAATGGAACCACTTGTAGTTCGAACCCTCCTGGTTGTTCTCAGTGTTGTCAGATTATCAGAAATGGCCAATGTATGGCACGCAGAAACTGTAGACAGTTAGAAAAAGATTGAGCTCGGGAGTCCGCCCGTTCTGACATGTGTCACCACAGATGAAACTGATCATACCAAAACCCCATAACAGTCACATGTCATCTGCATTTGTGGTCTGCCTATTGGGGTCTCGTACAGATCCTAGCAGAATCTGAAAGCTGAAATCCTGAGTGCAATGAACACCTTGACAGCCACTGGCAACGTGTGGTCAGCACATCCACCAGGATTTGATTGGAGCAGGCTGCAGATGTCTGGGCCTACTTGACCTGACCCGGAGCCTTGCTTAAGCAGATCTTGAAAAATAATCACCAAATGGCTGTTTACCTGTATCGTGGGTGGCTCCTCCTTTACCCTCCTGCACTCCTCTCTGTTTATGAGTAGCAAGCTGTTATGGATCACATTAGCCCAAGGTCCTACCTAAGGAAACCAAAACATTATGCAACCGAGAAAACCTCCAAAATACAATTAGACTTTGAATGAAAAAAAATCCTTCCAACTAAGAAGTAACTAAGCAACTGGACTCAAGGTACAAGGTACAGGTACATCTCAAGGTAGGGTACAGCAAGGGAACAGTTCTGTCCCCCTCAAATGAAAAGTGCATTTTAAAACATGCGCGTGTTCCTAAGTGGTGAAAATATATTTTTAGAAATAGTCAAATTCCTGTACATGTCACAGACTATGAGTGAAATATTTCTTGCTGTTTCTCCAACAGCTTTCTCAGTTGCCATTGTGTTCTTACTTGCATTGGGAAGCCTGGGAAACCAATCCTCAGTCCCTGATTGAAAAATCAAAGTCGAACAGGAGATGCAGGAAATCTGAAATAAAAACAGAAAATGCTGGTAAGATGTTGTGAGTCAGACAGCATCGGAGGAAAGAGATGCAGCGTAAAAGGCTGAACTTCAGATTTCCAACATCTGTTGCGCCAAGTCAATCATTGTCTGCATCTGTCTCCCGAGAGGGCTCTATATAAAACAGCCTCGCTCATTCAATGGATCATATCTTCCGTTCAGAAGATGGTAGTTAATCTCATAATCGTCAGCTTTTTGGGGCTTTTATTTTATCACCTTCCACCTGACGGTTCATTGTTCTGCGCTGGACACTGGCTCTCCACCATGCGTCGAGGCACTGTGTTCCTTGGGATGCCACCTGCCCCACCACGGGCCCCGTCACTTCCTCATAGAGGTTGATGCCAAGATCCTGAACTCCTCCCTTCAGCTGAGGGCTTCTTTTAAACTACCTCAAACTTGATTAATGGATGCAGTTTAAGCAGCATCCACGCCTGACTTAGACAAAGTTCGTAGCAAATGGAAAAAAAGTCCATTTACAATTTATCACAACAATTTAAATTTCAACATTTCTCTTTGCAAAAAGAACTCCACGACTAGCAAAAACGGAGTAAGACATGCCAGAAGATGAAGAACACAACCAATGAGCTGTAAAGCATGTGTTGTTTAGAATACGTTCACTGTGTGATGCTCTTTTCTACAGCAGACCATTAAGTGCTCGGACGTTGCTGTGCACACGGCTGGTCCTGGTCATATCATATCATATCATATATATACAGCCGGAAACAGGCCTTTTCGGCCCTCCAAGTCCGTGCCGCCCAGTGATCCCCATACATTAACACTATCCTACACCCACTAGGGACAATTTTTACATTTACCCAGCCAATTAACCTACATACCTGTACGTCTTTGGAGTGTGGGAGGAAACCGAAGATCTCGGAGAAAACCCACGCAGGTCACGGGGAGAACGTACAAACTCCTTACAGTGCAGCACCCGTAGTCAGGATCGAACCTGAGTCTCCGGCGCTGCATTCGCTGTAAAGCAGCAACTCTACCGCTGCGCTACCGTGCCGCTGCCCTGCGCTACCGTGCCGCCCTGTCATGTCTCAAGGCCAGTCAGGGCGACCAACCAGGGCCGGATTAAGCTAGTGTGGGGCCCGTAGCATATGTTAAAAATGGGCCTTAAATACGGGACAAGGTGATATCACCGCCCACGCCCCAGGTGACCTCACCCAGCCATTGGCCACGTGCTTCCACTCCACCAATGGCGGCCTCCCGGGCCGTGAGGCGGGTTGCCAAGCAACCTCTGTCAGACGGCGCCCAGGCCTACAGTGTCTGGAGGTAGACACAAAATGCTGGAGTAACTCAGCGGGTGAGGCAGCATCTCGGGAGAGAAGGAATTGGTGACGTTTTGGGTCGACACCCTTCCGAGGGGGAGAAGGTCTCGAAGCGAAACATCACCCATTCCTTCTCTCCAGAGATGCTGCCTGATCTGCTGAGTTACTCCAGCATTTTGTATCTTCCTTCGATTTAAACCAGCATCTGCAAGGGGTTTTTTCCTACCCTTCCGAAGGGTCTCGACCCGGCTGCTGGAACTCCGTGAGGCGCTTGTTGCTTGGGTTTGCCGGATCTGTAGCGGCGGGAGAGCCAGGCCTGGTGCCGGGGGAAGCAGCCGGAGCCAGGGCCTGGGCCTGGATGTGACCGGGTAACCATGAGCCTGAGGTGGGCCAGGGGGAAAGGCGGCAGCAGTAGCAGCAGTGGCGGTGAGGCCGGGCATTGGTGGAGGAGGACGCCGAGGCCTGGGCCTGCCCTCGGCTCCCCCATCCCCCCAGCATCGGCACAGCAAGATGCTCTGGCCCCCCGAGGCCGTTAGTGGGAGAGCCGTCTACCCACCGCACTAAACATCCCCGCAGCGGGACGGGTCAGGACTCTTCCTTCCCCCCCACCCCAGTTCCAACAATGGCGGCCACCCGGGCCGGGAGGCGGGTTGCTTCGCAAAATCCGTTAGGCGACGCCCGGGCCTACGGCACCCCCCACCCCTCCCCCGGGCTTAATAAGGGGCATGGGCGGTCCCGTAGAGGACATCCCAATTTAGCCCAAAATATGGGATGTCCCAGGACATGTTCTCTACTGGAGAGAGAGGGAAAGAGAGAAAGCATGCAGTGGTACAGAAGAGGCGAGCTTCAGGACCAAAGAAGAGGCTGGATTGGGCGAGATTTTGCAGGGAGACAAGAGAACCGTGTTAGCCTTTCAATGGGAGGAAGCAACGAGGGAGGGACTTGTTGTGAGGAATATTGCAGGAGGCGCCGCGAGATGGACTTCAAACGGCAACAGATCTGATGATCTCAGAGCCGTGACAATTCGCCAGGTGTTCGCTCCTGTGGGGGCTGGCACAGGAGATTTAAGGGATGTCCGCCTTGTCTCTGTCCCTCTGGATGTGTGTGGGGGGGTGAGGGTCTGTGTCTCGGGGTTGGCGGTTGGTCGGTGACGCGCCGGCTGCCCATTGGTCCGTGCAGCCCCACCGCCAACACATTCTAACCGCGGCATTGGCAACACATTCTAAACCGCGACGGTTGGGGAGTGGCGCGCGCCAACACAGCATCTCTCAGTGGGATGCCGATTTCAAACATTTAGCGTGGGGCCCTCGAAATCGCGAGGCCTGTAGCAAATGCTACTTTTGCTACTATGTTAATCCGGCCCTGCCACCACCAGGGATGTGCGTGCAGCGCCTTGTCACTGTCCTGGACCCTGGACCACACCAGGAGCAAGTTTGTGGAACAGCATGTGTCCGCCGACTTGACCAACTTGCCAGGTATCAGAAGATCTGCCCCTAAAGGTTACACAAGGAACTGCAGGTGCTGGAATCTTGGCCAAAACAGTGGCAGACGAAAATAGTTTGAAGATGGGTTCCAACCCAGAAAGTCACTTATAAATGTTCTCCAGAAATGCTGCCTGACCCGCTGAGTTATCCAGCATTTTGTGTCTGTCTTCAGTACAAACTAGCATCTGCAGTTCCTTCCTTTAGAAAGTGCTGGACTAACTCAGCGGGTCAGGCAACAATGCTGCCTGACCAGTTGAGTTCCTCCAGTGTTTTGCCTCAAATGGTTGACAATTGGTCGATTTGGTTTATTTCTGAGTCCAGTCGCCTTTTTTGTCACTGCCGTTCATTGTCACAGGCTCCTTCTGCCATACGGGTGCAGGGAGAAGAAGGAATGACCAGAGTGGAATGAGTCCTTGAATATGTTGGCTTCTTTCCCAAGGCAGCATGAAAAACAGATAGTTGATGAGGAGAGGCTTGTTTGCATGATGGACTGGTTTATAATTCTCTACAATTTCTTGTGGTCTTCGGCAGTGTAGTTGGCATACCAAGCTGCAATACATCAGGATAAGATACTTTATCATGATGAACCTGTATAAATTGGAAGCATGCCAAATTACCTTAGTCTTCTGACAGAGTAGTGCTGTTGGTGTGCTTTCTTGGACACAGCACCAATGTGATAAGACCAGGTGATTGTTGGTGATATTTAAGCCAAGGAGCCTGAAGCTCGACCATCTCCACTTCTGCACCATTGATGCAGACTGGGGTTCTGTATTTGACCCTGCTTCCTGAAGTCAACAATCAGCCGCTTCATTTGCTGATTTTGAAGGAGAGGTTGCTGTTTTAACACCATGCTACTGAGCTCTAACTCCTTTCAGTACTCTTCATTGTTTGAGATCCTGTCACCACAGTGGTCTCATTTGCAGACTTGTAAATGGAACGTAAGCAGAACTTAGCTGTACAGTTTGGCTCTATGAGTTTAAGGACAATATAGTAAGGGACTGAGAATGCAGCCTTACAGGGCACTGGGTGTAGAGAATGATCATGGAGGGTGTTTTGTGACCTATCCTTACTGATTGCAGACTATGGATGAGGAGGTCAAGGATCCAAAAGCCACCATTTTCATTTAGATTCATTAATAAATGCACTCCCTCACCAGAAAGATAGAATGTAGCCGGAGACAGGAAGACTAGTGGGGGAACTGGGAAGGGGGAGGGGATAGAGAGGGGAAGCAGGGACTACCTGAAGGTAGAGAAGTCAATGTTCATACCTCTGGGGTGTAAACTGCCCAAGCGAAATATGAGGTGCTATTCCTCCAATTTGCGCTGGGCCTCACTCTGACAATGGAGGAGGCCCAGGACAGAAAGGTCAGAATGGGAGGGGGAGTTGAAGTGGTGAGCCACCGGGAGATCAGGTTGGTTGAGTCGGACTGAGCAGAGGTGTTCAGCAAAACGATCGCCGAGCCTGCACTTGGTCTCACCGATGTACAGAAGTTGACATCTGGACAGCGGATACAATAGATGAAGTTGGAGGAGGTGCAGGTGAACCACTGCCTCACCTGGAAAGACTGTTTGGGTCCTTGGATCGAGTCGAGGAGGGAGGTAAAGGGACAGGTGTTGCATCTCCTGCGGTTGCTGGGGAAAGTACCTGGGGAGGGGGTGGTTTGGGTGGGAAGGGACGAGTGGACCAGGGAGTTTTGGAGGGAACGGTCTCTGTGGAAAGCAGAAAGGAGTGGGGATGGGAAGATGTGGCCAGTAGTGGGATCCCGTTGGAGGTGGCGGAAATGTTGGAGGATAATTTGTTGTATACGACGGCTGATGGGGTGGAAGGTGAAGACAAGGGGGACTCTATCCTTGTTATGTATGGGGGGAGGGGGAGCAAGAGCAGAGCTGTGGGATAGTGAGTAGACCCTAGTGAGAGCCTCATCTATAATGGAAGGGAGAAACTCCCATTTCCTAAAGAATGAGGACATCTCCGATGCCCTAGTATGGAACACCTCATCCTGGACGCAGGTACGGCGCAGAAGGAGGAATCGGGAGTAGGGGATAGAGTTTTTACAGGAAACAGGGTGGGAAGAAGTGTAGTCAGGATAGCTATGGGAGTTAGTGGGTTTGTTGTAGATGTCGGTCACTAGTCTGTCTCCTGTGATGGAGATGGTGAGACAAATTTCCTGTACACAAATTCCTAATGACCTCTTAGCTCATTTTGCAATGCTGATGTTGATATATTTGCATCTCTCCATTGTCAATAAAAAACAATTCCACCCCCCACCTCCACCCCTCAGAGAGGCAAGAATGGTTTTCTGTAAAACTAAGGGATAGAAATTGGTCTTGCGCAGCAGTACGAAACAAATGATAGTGAGTTAACAGCCTTCTTTACACTCTGCTCAAATCTCTTTCCACAAGACAAATTTCTACCCACAGAAAGCATGAAAGAGTCAGCTTTGTTGAAAACAAGACGTGCAAAATATTTCCAGACACCAAAGGCCCCAAAATATGCATTTAATATAGATGTACATACCATTTCTCATCATCTACAAAGGCACGGCATAATTTTGCATAACAAAATATATTAGATGTGTCGATGAATAAAATACAATTGTTATTGTGCATTAGCATGACATTCCCATTGGCTGCAGGCAAGTATATTCTGCTTACATCTACTGGTTTCAAAGCTTCTAGGATAATAGGAAGAATGGCATTTGTTTGAAACATTTTTTTAAAATCAAGTCTGAATTTACTCTCTTCTTCAGATGTGGTGTCCATGTCAACGAACTGAATCACATTCTTTATTCATTGCTGCAAGGTGCCATTTTTACACAGCTGGATAATTAAGTAATTTTAATGCATTCATGTCTGCTTTCATGAAAATAAAACAGAATGCCATCGGGATATCTTGCTGGAAATTGCTACAAATTCAGCACTAAAAAGCTGCTTCTATAAATTGGATGCAGTCATAAACTGAGACAGAAAATGACTCAAAACATATTTCACTGAAAAAGTATTAAGATTTCAAAACAATTATATTCTTTTGCTACAATCCTTACAAACACCAAATGTCACTTCACACTTAAATCAAATCCAAATAAGAAAGAAATGTTGGTATTAACTTATTATTGTTACATGTGAAAAACTTTGTTTTATGTGCTATCGAGGCAGATCATACCAAACATGAAAGCAATCTCATTATATGTGAGTAAAACGGGTAGTGCAAAAGGAAAAATAAACAGAGTACAAAATATAATGTTATGTCTACAAAGAAAAGTACAGATAATAAAAGTGCAAGGGCTGCATCAGGGTACATTGGAAGATGAGAAAATTCATTCCGAGCATATGAGAGGTCTGATAAGGAGTCTGATGACGCAGGGGAAGAAGCTGATCTTGAATCTGGCAAAACATGCTGTAAAGCGTTGGTATCCTGCCCAACAGGAGAGGGGTCAAGAGTATATGAGCAGAGTGCAAGCAGTCCTTGATAATGTTGGCTGCTTTCTAAAGCAGCATGAAGTGAAGAGTCAATGGGGTCAATGTGGGGCAAGCTGGTTATCATGTGAGACCAGGCTGTGTGCACAACTCTCTGCAGTTTATTGCACTCTTGGCCAGAGCAGTTGCAATATTTCCTGCCAACATTACAGTTTTGCCATTACAGGTGAATTCTAACTGAAGACATTATAACTGGAGACAGGTATCCTAATGGACTTTAGGAGGTGAATGGCTAGAGGGAGAGACAATGAGAAATACTGGACCACAAAAACAAAGTGCAGTGGAAAAGGTCACCTGAGTGACATCTGGTTATGTGGTGTGACCTTGTCCTTAAGGAAAGAGTGCATAAAAGATAAGGTGTTAACAGCCATTTTGCAAAGGGACTATATGATGAGAAGGAAAATATGAACAGACAACATTATATGAACAGACAACATCCATTCTACAGAAGTTCTCTGATGACTCTGCCATCATCGGCCTCATCACGGGCGATGAGGACAGGGCGTACAGAGAACTGATCAAAGAGTTTGTGGACTGGTGCCAGCGGAACTGCCTCCAGATCAACGTGGGGAAAACTAAAGAAATGGTGGTAGATTTCCGCAGGCGCAGCCAGGTCCCCCCGACACCGGTGAACATCCAGGGAATGGACATCGAGAGGGTGGATTCTTATAAGTACCTGGGTGTCTACCTCACCAATAAACTGGTCTGGCCTGAAAACACCGATGCGCTATACAGAAAGGACAGAGCAGACTTTATCTGCTAAGGAGACTCAGGTCCTTTGGAGTGCAGGGGCCACTCCTGAGGACCTTCTACATCATGGTGGTGGCATCGGCCATTTTCTATGGAGTGGTCTGCTGGAGCAGCAGCATCTCAGCAGCGGAAGGGAAGAGACTCGACAAGCTGGTCAGGAAGGCCAGCTCTGCCCTGGGTTGCCCCCTCGACTCATTGCAGGTGGTGGGAGAGAGGAGGATGATGGCAAAGCTAACATCGCTGCTGGACAACGACTCCCACCCCATGCAGAACACTGTCACTGCACTGAGTAGCTCCTTCAGTGACAGACTCCTTCACCCCAAGTGCGTGAAGGAGAGATATAGGGGGTCCTTCCTTCCTGCTGCTGTGAGACTGCACAACCAGCACTGCTCCCAGCAGACGAGTCAACAATAACAGCTAAGAACACACAGAAAACTGATGACAATTTATGTATCTTTTATTTATAATGAATGATCTCTTGCTCTCTTGCTATCGACTTTGCTGCTGTAACACTGTAAATTTCCCCGGTGTGGGACGAATAAAGGAATATATTATATTATGACTATATTATATCATAGTGAAGAACTCTCCAGCTTGATTAGCAAAATATATGTATTTTGCTTATTCAATTCTTGGATGTGGCAACCTGAAATAATTGACTTCAAAGTCATGAAGACGTTGTATTAGAACCAATTCTTCTTTTAGAAGGAAATAAATTATAAAAGAAAGACAATCCAGTGACAACCCAGGAAAAAACATAGCAAGAAAGTCGGCCTTAAATATGAAGCTGGCAAAGACGGTCAGCTTATCAGCAATAAATCTGACTAATTCATTCATAGAAACATAGCAACATAGAAAATAGGTGCAGGAGTAGGCCATTCGGCCCTTCGAGCCTGCACCGCCATTCAATATGATCATGGCTGATCATTCAGCTCAGTAGCCTGTACCTGCCTTCTCTCCATACCCCCTGATCCCTTTAGCAAAAAGGGCCACATCTAACTCCCTCTTAAATATAGCCAATGAACTGGCCTCAACTACCTTCTGTGGCAGAGAATTCCACAGACTCACCACTCTCTGTGTGAAGAAATGTTTTCTCATCTCGGTCCCAAAAGACTTCCCCCTTATCCTTAAGCTGTGACCCCTGGTTCTGGACTCCCCCAACATCGGGAACAATCTTCCCACATCTAGCCTCTCCAACCCCTTAAGAATTTTATATGTTTCTATAAGATCCCCCCTCAGTCTTCTAAATTCCAGCGAGTACAAGCCCAGTCTATCCAGTCTTTCCTCATATGTAAGTCCCGCCATCCCAGGGATCAATCTGGTGAACCTTCTCTGTACTCCCTCTAAGGCAAGAACGTCTTTCCTCAGGTTAGGAGACCAAAACTGCACACAATACTCCAGGTGCGGTCTCACCAAGGCCCTGTACAACTGCAGCAGAACCTCCCTGCTCCTAAACTCAAATCCTCTTGCTATGAATGCCATATGGGTAGTATTTGAGTCCAAGCCATGAGACTTGTAATTTACTGTAAGAAATGAGAAGTTATTAGAAGTCAAGCATGCATGCTTAAGTAACTCGTGCTAATAAAGATTAAGTTATCCCAAACCTTGGTTTCCAGCCTTAAGTTCGACACATGAGTTGATAACCTGGAGAAGTAAAATGGTCAACTATTCACGCTATGATTAAAAACAAGAAGGGTGCAAACACAACTGATGAATACTGATAAAGCAATGAATAGCTCGAAGAATGTTAAGATAATAATTTAATTAATAGTTTAAAAGCTAATTAAAGACATTTGAGCAGTTTATCATCACATCTATCTTTCAAAGGTATGTTTTAAAACTAGGATAGAGTGAACAACACCTAGGTGATGTTATATATGTTATAATATAACATTGGCACTGAATTCCATAAGAAATGCAGGCAGTTCCTATTGGAGGTGTCAGCATCTCCTCCCATACATATCAGGAAACTCTGAAATCCTAAAAGCTTGTCCAATTTTCATGGATTTCACAGAGTCCAAACCTATACTGCTTGGACCACTGATTTTATTTCTTACCTTTTCTTCACATGGAACTTGGTCTTTCTAATTATCAACGTTTATAGTGGGGCCTTTGACCATTTCTTTCAGTTTCTTACTTCCTACAGTCACGTAAGACTGTAATTCAATGTAGTAAATATGTTTGCCCTTATGCCAACTGGCTCATTCTTTGTTTACGGTATCATTACAGAATCTAAATTAAAAGAAAATAATGAATTCCAATATTCTCAGGAAAATTATAAATATTTGTAATTAATTTTGATTCCAATATTTAATTGGATTAATAGAAGAAAAATATCCCAGAAGTCAAATTTAGCAGACAGAAGCATAAAAATTCTCCATTAACCACCATAAAAATCAATGGCTGTGTCTGCCATAATCTCCCAGGCAGAAACTTCAAACAGTAATGGTTTGAGAAATGGTAATATTCAATCTAAGAAAACTGCAGATATATTTTATCAACCGTACCATCCACTGAAACCCAGATGAACATTCCTAATTGAAAAGAATAAATATCACACTTTTTAAGCAATCTTCTTTCTTCTTAATGAATAAAAGTTCTTAAATGCCATTTTAAATTAGAGCTGCACTACAGATGACCTGTATTCAAGTAGAATTTCCAATTGAAATATATTTATTTAATCAGATAGGTACAATGTTTCTTTTAAGGTAAACATAAGTGCATGTTGCAGTATATTGAAGTGCAGCCATAGACTTCAAACCCCACACCATTAAATCAATACCTGCAAAAATTACAGAATCGATTGAAGCTAGATTGCGTGGGCCCCATTCTTCAAGATTTCAATCTTTATCCATCTGTAAAACAACCTATGTTTATATAGTACCTCTTGAAAACTATTACTTAGACCATATTGTGTTTTTTTTTTAAATCTGGGAATACTAAATGTGTTTAAATATAAAATGACCGATAGTGACTCACCATTCTGTTCCACGCTACTCCTAAACCCTTATTTTTAATTTTGGCATATTAATACCAAAGGGAATTGCTGTGACTGACACTCATTGCTTTTCCCTCTTACTACCTGTCCCTGTTGATATTTCAATCTGCTTCAGATGCCTGGTTCAACAGAGACCTGAGGACCAATATAGTCTGATGTGAGTATCAATGCCTGTGCCAAACATGCACCAGGTAGACAATAGACAATAGACAATAGGTGCAGGAGTAGGCCATTCAGCCCTTCGAGCCAGCACCGCCATTCAATGCGATCATGGCTGATCACTCTCAATCAGTACCCCGTTCCTGCCTTCTCCCCATACCCCCTCACTCCGCTATCCTTAAGAGCTCTATCCAGCTCTCTCTTGAAAGCATCCAACGAACTGGCTTCCACTGTCTTCTGAGGCAGAGAATTCCACACCTTCACCACTCTCTGACTGAAAAAGTTCTTCCTCATCTCCGTTCTAAATTCAGTATGAATTGATTTATTTGGCCAATGTCTTGAGCTTTTCTAGAAGTGGAACTTGAATAAATAAAGTTCTGAATCTGAGATGATAGTACTCTTGACCAAGATTATTCTTTTCATTTTAAGTCTAAATGTACAAATACTAATCATGGTCTTGTCTGCCCTAAAATCATGCAACCTCATTGATTCTTGGGCTACAATTACTTGACTGTACATTGCTATATTTTTTGGCAGATTGTCCAGGCAATTAGACAGAATATTCACAGACATACTGTATGCATGTAAACAGGAGTTCTTGCAATCAGATATGATTCCTAGCGTAAAGCTCACAAGAAATAAAGGAGCACCCAGCAGGATTAGTTGGGATATGATTTTCTAAGTTGGTCCTTAACTCCTAGGCCAGTAGAAGTCTTTTCTTTATTATTATGCAATGATGCACCATGTTTATTACTGAATGACTAGCCAATGCGGTTAAATGCATTTTGTTCGAATGGAACCACCTTTGATCAGGCAGAGTAGATCAGGCCATTCAACTTGAACTGTTTTCTTCAGGCAATCTTATATTTGTCATCGGCAGCAATATTTCTTCATGTGAAATCTTATGAACTATCCGCCTTGCCTGCAAAAACACGTTGGTACAATTGTAGTGTGAGGTTATGACGTCCAAATCTTGTCACTTTCATTTCAAAAGCATTTATCTGTCACAGATTCCAGAAGGGAAAAACATTTCCTAGTTCTTTAGAAGATCTCAAAAGGAAAAACATCGTTCATTTTTTTGTTGGCTGATGCACCGTCTTTATCAGATGACAGTGATGTTTCCTGTTATTAAGAACGATGAGATGCATCACAATGTATTAGTTAAGCAGAATATAAAATAAAGGTGCAGAATGAAAAACAAAGTGAACACATTGTCTTTTTTCGGTCTCCTTTGCTCATATCAGTTTAACGTTCAATTAATCTTCAGCTCCTCGAACACCAAATGGTGGCAGACTGATTGTCATTTCCTTTACTCTAATTTAGAAAAAATGTGCAATGCTTAAATATGTACATTGAATAAGAGCACTACAGAATTATATGAAAACATTATTTTGCTTACTCCTACTTGTGCTCTGGCAAAAACATTCAATTTATTTCAATATAAATCAAAGCTATTTGCTTATCAGTTTGAAGAATGTGGGATTGTTTTGCTTGGGGCAGTGGATTTTATGGAGGGGTTCAAGAATAGACTGCTATAGATAGGCTAAATAGAGGAAAGCTAATGGGAGGCGAATGTAGGAAGAAACCCTTTTCACACATTGGCGGTAACGATGTTGGAAGCAGAAAGTTGTGGCTTTCAAAAGGGAATTGAATAGGCTGTGCAGGAGAATCATTCTCAGAATAATTAGAAAAAGTGCAGGGAATGGAAGATTGCTCTTCTTGATGGGATGAATGGTTTCTTTTTGTGCACAACAATTCTATGATTGTACTAGTCTGTAGAAATTATCCATCAGTGTCAAACCCTTCCTTTAGAATTGGAATAAGTAATTTCTAATAGTTAGAATTTTAATGTCGTTCAATGTATGCTCAGCACTGTAATCAAACAGGGCACCTCAATCACAATTCTGTTCAGCTATAACGAAAGCTGTTGGCCCATATGTTCTAGCTGATTGGCAAAAGTGCATCAATAAACACTTTACTGCAATTGACGGCTGTTAATTGGCTTAAGATTTTTCTCACAACCAGAAATTGTTAGCATTAATATCATGACATTCAAAAATTGAACTTAACTGGCTTAAATGAAAATGCTTATTAATTTCCAGAATATAAAAATAATTGATCCACTACTGTAATTAATTAAATTGGAACACTGTTAAATTTATTATTTTACTAACTGAAAATTGGCTTCTACTCATTAAGATTTGAAATTAACATACTTCAATTTAACAGATTCTGGAGGAAATGAAGGAGAAAGTAGACAGGGTGCTGCAGCCATTTCAGGAACCAGGCATCGTTACTTTTGAGGTGACAGTCTGTGATGGAAGATCACTTACCTCAGGCATTCCATCAGCCCAGAACTGTCATCTCGGTTTCCAGACGGAAAGATATATTGATGGGGGTAGGGAAATGGGTTAGGGTGCACGTTGTCCTAATCTCTGACAGGCCAAGAGAAGCCAATTCCCAGCAACATTGGTATAACCTGGGTCCAATTAGCTGATGTTGGTTTGTCTACCGGAACCTCATCACTCTACTCCCTATAAAACCCTTGCATTCTAGCGAGAGAGAGGAGAGAGGGGGGAGAGAGGAGAGAGGGGAGAGAGGAGAGAGGGGAGAGAGGGGAGAGAGGGGAGAGAGGGGAGAGAGGGGAGAGAGGGGAGAGAGGGGAGAGAGGGGAGAGAGGGGGGAGAGGGGGGAGAGGGGGGAGAGGGGGGAGAGGGGGGAGAGGGGGGAGAGGGGGGAGAGGGGGGAGAGGGGGAAAGGAGGGGAAAGGAGGGGAAAGGAGGGGAAAGGAGGGGAAAGGAGGGGAAAGAGGAAAGAGTACACCTCAAAGCTTGCTGTGTTCCCCTGTCATAGATTCGAGTAAGACTAAACCACTGGGACAAACCCAAGATCACCAGAACAACTCAACTCCCTATAAAACCCAAGCATTCTAGCAAGAGGCCCGAGGCCCGAGGATCGAGGATCGAGGATCGAGGATCGAGGATGACACCTCAAAGCTAGTTGTGTTCCACTGTCACAGATTCAAGGAAGCACTGAACCACTGGGACAAACCCAATCACCAGAACTCCCGTTTGTTAAGACAGAGCTGCCGGAATGAAACCCTAGACAGCCAACTGAGACTAAATGGCCATGGCAAACCTGAGATGCCAGTGCCTCTACCTGCCCACAGACAACGAGGGATCATGCCCACACACAGAGGTAAAGACTGAGCCACCAGGATAACGCAGAGATCACCAGTGCTGTATCTTTAAGCACAAAGCTGAGCTGCCAGGATAAACCTGAACTCGCCAGGTTAGACCTGAAACCAACTGTGCCTCCTCTTGAGGCATGAGTGAACGGAGAAGCCTGAGATTACCACGCCTCCCCCTTTGAAGATCAGGACTGAACTTCTAGGACAACCCCTCAGTGCCACATGCAGCCAGATGGCGAGGGATAGTCTCTCCCCCCACCCCCCCCCCCCCCCCCCCCCCCCCCCCATGAGGTCCTGGACTATCTTACTGCTGTAAATAAAATATATCCTTTATACTGTATATATCAAATATATCCTATTGTCAGTGTTGGTGTGGTCGTTGCCAAACCTGCCGACATAACTGATGCCACAATGTGTATATATATGTATATATGTGTGTGTATAGATATATATAATTTCTAGTTTGAAAGATACAGCATGGAAACAGGCCCTTCGGCCCACCAAGTCCATGCCGACCAATGATGACCCATACACTAGTTCTACACTATCCCCATTTTGCACCCAAGAGGCAGCTCAGAACCTAATTAACCAACAAACCTGCACGTCTTTGGAATGTGGGAGGAAACCGGAGCACCCAGAGAGAACCCACGCAGTCAAAGGGAGAATGTACAAACTCTGCACAGACAGCACCCATAGTCAGGATGGAACCCGGGTCTGTGGTGCTGTTAGGCAGCAGCTCTACCACAGCACCACTGTGCCGCCCAAATACACCTGGGGAGGCTTGATGTCAAGGTTAGCAATTCATTCAGCATTCTCTGGTACAGTGAGATTGGTTGTAATGTCACCAGTAGCAGATCTGTCAGGGCCCAAATTTGGTGCGTGAGCAATGTCTGATTTGGGTGACAATTTGAGCTATTTTTCATGTTCTGTTTGTGAGGAATGACGCCACAACTTCGCAGGCCCATTTTCAAGTGACAAAGGTTTGTCCTGGTTCTCCCACTTAATTTTGTGCTTCTCTCCGGCCCAGCACATGGCATCTCCATAAGTATGTTAACACGTCTACTGCCTGAATTATTTCAGCTTTCCAGCATCGATTGTTTTTGCTTCATTTTGTAAAGTTTTTGAGGAATTAAGTGCATAATTGAACAACCTAAACGCAGAAAAATGATGACCACAATATATGATCAGCCACTGTAAGAATAAAAATTGAGAACAAAGAAATGAAGGCAAAAGAACTGAAAAGATAAATAATGATGGCGACCAGATAAAATGTGGCAAAAAAGAGTTGGTACCATCTTATTTGCACAAGCTCATCACATTTGCTTTTTACATCACTGGTTAAGTAGAACTTTCTTAATTGGAATATAGGGTTGGTTTTAGTAGAATAAAAGCTCATACTTAAATTAAAAGTTACTGCAATCAAATAAAATTGAATGAGGAGAAATTGTCTTTGGTCACAGTGTGACTTAACAAATTGCCATATCTTTTCATACCACATTCAAGTTTTTTGATCATTGAAATCAGTCATTATGGAAACATTACTACCCATTCTGCATCACTTTCAAAGATCAACTACAGCTCCAGAATATTTGGATGATAAGCCTTAACTAGAAATTGAAATGTGTAGAAAAGGGAGATAAAAGAGGGGAGATTTGCTAAAATAACTGCGGAGACTTTAAACTAGTACGGTTGGGGGGAGGGACTCAAACACAGATAGCTAATAGGCAGTGTGTGAGGCAGGAGGCAGAAAAGGGAAACACTCAGACCCAATATGTAGGAGAGAAAGAAGGGAAAAGAAATAAACTGAGAATAAGAAATGATGGGTCCCTTAAATGTGTATATTTTAATGCTAGGAGCATTGTAAGAAAGGTGGATGAGCTTAGAGCCTGGATTGACATCTGGAAGTATGATGTTGTGGCGATCAGTGAAACATGGTTGCAGGAGGGTTGCGATTGGCAATTAAATATTCCAGGATTTCATTGTTTCAGATGTGATAGAATCGGAGGGGCAAGAGGTGGGGGTGTTGCATTGCTTGTCAGGGAGGATATCACAGCAGTGCTTTGGCAGGACAGACTAGAAGGCTCAATTAAGGAGGCTGTTTGGGTGGAACTCAGAAATGAGAAAGGTTTAGCAACACTTATAGGGGTGTATTATAGACCGCCAAATAGGGAACGAGAATTGGAAGAGCAAATATGTAAGGAGATAGCAGATATTAGTAGTAAGCACAGAGTGGTGATTGTGGGTGATTTCAATTTTCCGTATATAGACTGGGAATCACATTCTGTTAAAGGGCTGGATGGTTTGGAGTTTGTAAAATGTGTGCAGGATAGTTTTTTGCAGCAATACGTAGAGGTGCCTACCAGAGAAGGGGCAGTGTTGGACCTCCTGTTAGGAAATGAGATGGGTCAGGTGACGGAGGTATGTGTTGAGGAGCACTTTGGGTCTAGTGATCATAATGCCATTAGTTTCAATATCATTATGGAGAAGGTCAAATCTGGACCAAGGGTTGAGATTTTGGATTGGAGAAAGGCTAATTTTGAGGAGATGAGAAAGGATTTAAAAGGAGTGAAATGGAAATTGTTGTTTTATGAAAAGGATATAATAGAGAAATGGAGGATATATTAAAGGTGAAATTTTGAGAGTACAGAGTCTTTATGTCCCTGTTCGGTGGAAAGGAAAGAATAATAATTTGAAAGAGCCGTGGTTTTCCAGGGAAATTGGACACTTGGTTCGGAAAAAGAGGGAGATATACAATAAATATAAGCGGCAGGGAGTAAATGAGGTTTTTGAGGAATATAAAGAATGTAAAAGGAATCTTAAAAAGGAAATTAGAAAAGCGAAAAAAAGATATGAGGCCTCTTTGGCAAGTAATGTAAAAGTAAACCCCAAGGGGTTCTACAGATATGTCAATAGCAAACGGATAGTGAGGGATAAAATTGGTCCATTAGAGAGTCAGAGTGGACAGCTATGTGCTGAGCCGGAAGAAATGGGGGAGATATTAAACAATTTCTTTTCTTTGGTATTTACCGAGGAGAAGGATATTGAATTATGTGAGGTAAGCGAAACAAGTAGAGTAGTGATGGAAATTAGGAGGATTAAAGAAGAGGATGTACGGACACTTTTGAAGAATATAAAAGTGGATAAGTCTCCAGGTCCTGATAGGATATTCCCTAGGACATTGAGGGAAGTTAGTGCAGAAATAGCAGGGGCTATGACGGAAATATTTCAAACGTCATTAGAAACAGGGATGGTGCCGGAAGATTGGCGCATTGCGCATGTTGTGCCTTTGTTTAAAAAAGGTTCTAAAAGTAAACCTAGCAATTATAGACCTATTAGTTTGACGTCTGTGGTGGGAAAATTAATGGAAAAGATACTTAGGGACAATATATATAATTATTTGGATAATCAAGGCCTGATTAGAAACAGTCAACATGGATTTGTGCCTGGAAGGTCATGTTTGACTAATCTTCTTGAATTTTTTGAAGAGGTTACCAGGGAAATTGATAAGGGCAAGGCTGTGGATGTTGTCTATATGGACTTCAGTAAGGCATTTGACAAGGTTCCACATGGAAGGTTGATTAAGAAGGTTAAATCGTTGGGTATTAATAGTGAGGTTGCAAGATGGATTCAACAATGGCTGAATGGGAGATACCAGAGGGTAATGGTTGACAATTGTATGTCAGGTTGGAGGCCAGTGTCTAGTGGAGTGCCCCAAGGATCTGTGTTGGGTCCACTGTAGTTTGTCATTTACATTAATGATCTGGATGATGGTGTGGCAAATTGGATTAGTAAATATGCAGATGATACTAAGATAGGTGGAGTAGTTGATAGTGAGGTAGATTTTCAAAGTCTACAGAGAGACTTGGGCCTTTTGGAAGGGTGGGCTGAAAGATGGCAGATGGAGTTTAATGCTGATAAGTGTGAGGTGCTGCATTTTGGTAGGACAAATCAAAATAGGACATACAGGGTAAATGGTAGGGAATTGAGGAATGCAGTGGAACAGAGGGATCTGGGAATAACTGTGCATTGTTCCCTGAAGGTGGAATCTCATGTGGATAGGGTGGTGAAGAAGGCATTTGGTATGCTTGCCTTTATAAATCAGAGCATCGAGTATAGAAGTTGGGATGTAATGTTGAAATTGTACAGGGCATTGGTGAGGCCGAATCTGGAGTATGGTGTGCAGTTCTGGTCGCCAAATTATAGGAAGGATGTCGACAAAATGGAGAGGGTACAGAGGAGATTCACTAGAATGTTGCCTGGGTTTCAGCACTTAGGCTACAGAGAGAGGTTGAATAGGTTGGGTCTTTATTCTTTGGAGCGTAGAAGGTTGAGGGGGGACTTGATAGAGGTTTTTTAAATTTTGAGAGGGACGGACAGAGTTGACGTGGGTAGGCTTTTCCCTTTGAGAGTGGGGAAGATTCCAACAAGGGGACATAGCTTCAGAATTGAGGGACAAAGGTTTAGGGGTAACATGAGGGGGAACTTCTTTACTCAGAGGGTTGTGGCTGTATGGAATGGGCTTCCGGTGGAAGTGGTGGAGGCTGGCTCGATTTTATTATTTAAGAGTAAATTGGATAGGTATATGGATAGGAGGGGATTGGAGGGTTATGGTCTGAGTGCAGGTAGATGAGACTAGGTCAGGGAGAATGGTCGGCGTGGACTGGTAGGGCCGGACAGGCCTGTTTCCATGCTGTAGTTGTTATATGTTATATATATATGTTATATGTTATAAAAAAAGGCATTTTATGTATCTTAAGGTAACCACAATAGAAGTTGGATACTCGCTGCTTGAGAAGTAGCGCATCTCAATTGATTTGTTTCCATGGACCCTTTACCCACTTATGAACTGCAGCAAATCACCCAAAATTGGGCAGTGCCTTGAGCAGTTCATGAAACATCCTTTTGGGTCCTCTATCACCATGGCAACTGCCCAGGAGAGGTCTACTACCTTCATCTTCTCAGAACAACCAGAGATTAGCAATAAGTAAAGCTTTGTCAGCCTTACCCTAGCAAAGAACAAAATACTTAAAATGTTGCATTATGTTGCAAATGTTGCACAATGTAATATTTAAAGACAAAATGAACATATACTTTAAAAAATTACCCGAAGAAGCACAAAGTATTTGAAACGGCTGGCATCCCAAAGGATAATTGCGATAATAATGACCCATACATGCCAAAAGTTAAATGAAGGAACTATTGGTATTTGTATTGTTTAATTATTGCCGAGGGACATTGCTAAACTTTTTATTTGCATGCTATCCAGGCAACTCAAAATAAACGTGTACATCAGTTGGTGCGAAGGAGAAAGGAAACAGTGCAGAATATACTGCTGCTGCAGCTGTGAAATGCAGATACAGGGCTGTGTTAAGGTAGATTAGAGATAGGGAATACATGCTTAGCTTATATTAGGTCTGTTTGAGTCTGATTACTGCAGGGAAGAAGCAGTTCTTTAAACTGGTGGTACATGCTTTCAAGCATTTGTATTTTCTGCCTCAGTCGAGGGAAAAGAGGGAATATTTGGGTGTGAGCGGTGTTTGATTATGTTGGCTGCTTTCTGGAAGCAGCATAAAGAGTACATAGGAAAATAACTGCAGATGCTGGTTCAAGTCGAAGGTAGACACAAAATGCTGGAGTAACTCAGCGGGTCAGGCAGCATCTCAGGAGAACATGAAGACAAAATCAGTCTGAAGAAGGGTCTCAACCCAAAACGTCACCCATTCCTTCTCTCCTGACATGCTGCCTGACCCGCTGAGTTACTCCAGCATTTTTTGTCTACCTAAAGAGTCAAAGGGGGGCGGGAATGGGGGGGGGGACGGGGGGGGTGGGGTGGTGGAGAAGCTGGTTTGCGTGATAAATTTAGGCTACATCTGCAACTCTCTGAAATTTCTTGCGGCTTTGGCAGAGCATATGCCAAACCAAGTTTAGATGTATCTCAATGTCTCCCAAAGTCATTGGTAAGGCCACATTTAGAGTATTGTGTTCAGTTTTGGTCACGCTGTTTTTGGAAAGGTGGTGTTAAATTCGGCAGAGAAAATTTATGTTGCCAGGACGTCAAGGCCTGAGCTATAGGGAGAGGTTGGGCAGGCTCGGACCTTATTTCTTGGAGCGCAGGAGGATGGGGAGTGAACAGAGAGGTGTACAAGAGCATGAAAGGAATAGTTGGGTAAATGCACAGTCTTTTATCCAGAGTAGGGGAATTAAGAAACATAGGGCATAGGTATGTTATGGAGTAAAGACTTAATAGGAACTTGAGGGGCGACGTTTTTTTGCACAAAGGGTGTTAGATGTATTGCAAAATACTGCCGGAGGAGGTAGCTGAGGCAGGTAATACTAGAAGGCAGATAAATCCCCAGGACCTGATGGTCTGCATCCCAGAGTACTCAAGGAGGTGGTCCGAGAAATCATGGATGCATAGGTGATCATTTTTCAATGTTCCATAGACTCTGGTTCAGTTCCTGTGGACTGGAGGGTAACTAATGTAACCCCACTTTTTAAGAAAGGAGATGAGAGAGAAAACAGGGAATGTTAGACCAGTTAGCCTGATATCAGTCGTGGGGAAGATGCTTGAGCCGGTTATTAAAGATGTAATAGCAGCGCATTTGGAAAGTAGTGACAGGATCGGTCAAAGTCAGCATGGATTTATGAAGGGGATATGTTGCTTGACTAATCTTCTGGAAACGCAGCCAATGGCATCAAAGACTTATCCCACCACAGTTATTTCTTCTCCCTGCTCCCATCCAGCAGAAGGTACAGAAGTTTAAAAGTGCACACCATCAGACTCAGAAATAGCTTCTTCCCCTCTGTTATCAATCTTGTGAACAGTCTTTCAATAAGTTAGTGCACTGTCTGATACACCTCTACCCTATTGAGGACATTGGACTTTGTCTATTGAACTGATGTGCAATAACGTGCTACAATGCTGAGAAATATATTCTGCACTCTGTATCTTCCCCTTTGCTCTATCAATTGTACTTGAGTTTGAGATTATATTTATGTATGGTATGCCTGATCTGTGGATAACTTCTAAAACAAAGCTTTTCACGTATACGTGACAGTAATAAACCAAAACCTAAGCCTTGTTCAACAATGCCATCCTAGCTGGGCACTTCAACCAATCCAATCTCATTACTGTGCTATAAGTACTATCAACACATCTCCTGTGCCACCTGATGCCGAGACACCATCAACCTCTGTTACATAACCATCAGAGGCACCTACCACTGCATCTCTCACCCATATTGAAAAATCTGACCATCAGCCTGTGCTCCTACCCCCTGCGTACAACCAGAAACTGAAGTGTGAGGATCCAGTTTAGAAAGTTGAAAGTTGAGATGCCCTCAAGTTGTATGGCACAATTGGTGTGAGCCATGTTTCTGTAAAACAAAGCACACAACAGTCTCTGTTCCCTAAGATAGGTGAGTCATGCTTACATTTATCCAGTTTATTTTCAATAACTTGTATGTTTGCTAGGAATATGCCAGTGAGGGTCATCTTGAAGCTGCAGTGTTTAAGTTTCACCTGCAGTCCAATGCATTTCCCATGCTTCTTGGGTAAGGAGCTGCTTCTAGACCGGGCCGGGAGTCACTGTGGGGAGTTGGCTGTTCCAGGAGGCTGGTAGATGAGTCCTCTGGGGTCCAGGAGTCGGCTGGTAGCACTGGGCACTCTGGAGAGTAGGGCCCTTAGCCTGGTTGTTGCCTTCGATATTGGCCCAAGTGCTCCATGAGGTTGAGAGCTTTGTTCAGTCGGGCCTTCGGGTCAGGTCATGAGTTTGGCTGCTCCCACCCATCAGTGTGCTTGTCCAGATTGAGCCTTCAGTAGGTTGGTGGTTTCTCCTTTAGCCGTAGACTGTGGTTCCAGCATCGGTAGTCAGGTCCTGTCAGTTCATGCCCTTCGATGCTCCGGGAGGTCAGGGCTTCTGATCAAGTCCAGTGGTCTGGTCATGAGGTCTGTTACTCAAAGTAGGCAATTTATCTGGCCAGGTCAGTAAGCTGCACGCTATGTTTTGATTGATGAAAGATGCAGTATGGAAACAGGCCCTTTGGCCCACACCAGCATTGATCACCCATTTATATGAGGTCCATGTTATCCCACTTTCTCATCCACTACCAACACACTAGGTGTGATTTACAGCGCCCAAATAACCTACAAACCCGCACGTCCTCGGGATGTGGGAGGAAACTGGAGCACCTGGTGGAAACCCTTGCACCCACAAAGAGAATGTACAAATTCCACATTGAAGCATCCAATGTCAGGATCGAACCCATCTCTGGCGTTATGTCACAGCAGCTCCCACCAGTGTGTTGCCCACAAGAAAACATTCTAGGCCTTGCTGGTCGGGTTTCTTCGAATCTGGGAGTCGGGTCGGGAGGTTGGTCGTTCCTGGTGGACCGAATATTGGCAGACCGATTTAAATAGATTTAAGATAATTTTTGTTTGTAATTCTGATAGTCCTATAATTGTGATTTTAAAGAGCAGAACAATTATAATAGATGCAAGTCTTTCCGCCTCGGCCAGCGCTCCAGCGTTATCTTGCTCTCACAGGATGACTAAACTATATTTAAAACTAGGGATGACATCAATGAGTTTTACCTCTTTCTCTCCATATTTTTTCTTTCATTTAGGTTGTATTCCAATCCCTACATTTCAGTTCACGCAGCTGAAAAACTTTTTCCTGGGTCATGAAGCAATATAACATCTCAACACATGGTGGTGCTGTTGCCTACAAAGACATCAACTACAGAGGGTGGCTGAGATCATATGCAGCATCAATACTCTGGCCACATAAAGTGAGCATTAAAGTAATTATATTATTTTACTTATGTGTGTATTTTCAATGAAAATTGAGCCTTGTGATAAAACAAAGCAAATGTTTATTTGTGGGCTCTCTGTTTAAAAAATTGAATGAAAGTGAGCATTCAATCAAATTTTCTCAAGCTATAATTCAAAGGTAAAAGAATGTCATTCTTTGAAAAATATCTTTTTATGGCCAACTTTGAATTGACTCAGTCACGTGTGAGATTCCCTTTTGCGCCTCTACAATTTGCACACTGGTTCAGATTCAAATTAGAGACTTTATGGGGACACATGAGAATGGAAGGAAAGCGAAAAAGAAAGGAAACCAGGGATATTTTTTAAAAGTCATCCTAAATTATAATAGCAGGGTGGTACAGTGGCGCAGTGGTAGAGTTGTTGCCTTTCAGTGCCAGAGACCTGAGTTCAATCCTGACTATGAGAACTGTCTCTACAGAGTTTGTACATTTCCCTGCGATCATTATTTCTAGTGTGTAGGATAGTGCTAGTGTGTGGGGTGGTTGCTGGTCGACGCAACTCAGTGAGCTGAAGAACCTGTTTCCATGCTGTATCTCCAGTCTAAAGTCGAAAGACTTATACCGTAAACCCTCATTATAATAGACCATAGGGGAGGAAGAAGGATCTGAAGAACACCATCCATTCCTTCTCTCCAGAGATGCTGCCTGTCCCATTGAGTTACTCCAGCTTTTTGTGTCTATCTTCAGTTTTAACCAGCATCTGCAGTCCCTTCCTACACATAGGGGGGGAATTGTTGCTGATTGTCCGCTATAATCAAGTGTAATACATGGCATGTCATGTGTAGAGACCCAACGATAACATTCAGGCTGAGCAAGAACTACACTGATAGAGGTGCCTTTTTTTCAGCTGAGACATTAAACCAAAGCCTTACCTGCTCTAAGCTACAAAGCTCCAAGGTCTCGATACAGCAATACAGGCAGTGGCATCAGCGTCAACAGGCACAGCCGAAGAAAAGGCCTGGGAGACAGTGCGGGCTGGATTGGCATCGGCCACCCGGCCTGACGGTGAACTTCGGTAGGTCCATTCTCTATAATCAGAATCCTCCATAAAGAGATCCATAAAAATGAGGGTTTACTGTAAACATTTTTCATTATAATAAATCATGAAAAAAGAAAACAAGGCACAAATTATATGCATTATATAAATATATGCTGTTTTGTTTGATATAGCAGAATTATATTGGTATCAGTATTGGTATTATATCATAAAATCATAAGTCATAGGAGCAGAATTAGTCCATTTGGCCCACCGAGTCGTCTCTGCAATTCGATCATGGCTGATCTATCTTTCCCTCTCAACCACCTTCTGCCATGTAATAAAGCGCAAAAACAAGTTATTAAGTGACTGTGGCCATCCTTAGAAATAAGTCATGCAACAAGACTTCCCTTCCAACACTCCAATTTCCTTTCATTCAACATTATTTTTTCTATTCATATATTCACAGAAACAATTAGTGGCAGAACTAGTGAAAGGGCACATGAATGGGCAAAGTGCTAATAGAGGAGTCGTGCTGAAAAATGTAATGCACAGCAATCTTGAAAGTTGTTACTAAGTACCCTGCAGAGAAATTAGTTGAGGTTTGTGATATTTTCCAGTTGGTTGCAAATTGTGGCAAAAGCTAACCTTCAATACCTTGCACATTGAGCTTTGTATAGGTTATAAGGCTTCCTTGTTTTTAAAGAGCTTATTAAAGCAGCAATAGCCCATATATTTTCTCTTCTCTCTCTCTTTCTCCTGTGTTTTCTTTATCCTTGTATTAACAAATGGAGCTCTTCACATTTCAACAAATCATTTGAGAAACAAATGCAAGTGGCGTGGTTAATAAAGTTGGTAAGCTGCATTTGGTTTCATCACTGAATTCAATGTTTAAACAATAGAGGGAGATTGAACAAATAATGTGGAGAATCTGTTAAATTACAAAAAATTAAATGTAAAATATCATTTAAATTGCTGAGAATAAGAAAATTGTTTGAAAAGGCATGCTGAAATTTTAAGTTATGTTTCAGTTTTTATGTATTTTGTCATTGATATCTTCCTTCGGTTTAGCTTCCACGATATGTCATGTGTTCCTTTCTTCTTCTAAAGGCATGTTGTGCTGTGCAGCTAGGTCAAGCTGTTCGCCTTTATTTTCTACCAGCAATGTGCGTGCTTGAAGGCAAAGCTCTGTGTACACTTTGGAGACATAGACTGTCAACTGGAGGTGCCTCACAACAATACAGATGTACTATCTAAGGTGTCTCTGAAGAATCCTCCAAATCCATTGGTCAGATAAATAATGTACATCAGCATTTTCTCCCAGGCCAACATCTAGATTGGCCAATCAGTGCCAACAGACAGGTGTTGTCTGCATTTCCTGACCCATCCTCTGAAGCAAGCAGTCTGCTCCAAAGTTCATCACGCAAGAGATTACCAAGAGATCGGGGGAAATGCTGCACAAATATTCTCAGCCTCCTTACAAAAATCTAACATGTTATAGACAATAGACAATAGGTGCAGGAGGAGGTCATTCGGCCCATCGAGCCAGCACAGCCATTCAATGTGATCATGGCTGATCATTCTCAATCAGTACCCCGTTCCTGCCTTCTCCCCATACCCCCTGACTCCGCTATCCTTAAGAGCTCTATCTAGCTTCACTGACTCATGCATATTGCTGGCCGATGATCAATCAAAAGTGGTTTTGTTTAGTTTAGTTTATTGTCACACGTACCAAGGTGCAGTGAAAAGCTTTTTTGTCACATGCTATCCAGTTAGTACAAGCCCTCAAGACAGTCAACAGTCAACAGTCAACAGTCAACAGTCAACAGTCAACAGAGCTTTATTTGTCATTCGGTACCAAGGTACCGAACAAAATTACATAGCAGTCACACAAAAAAAAAGAACACAAGACACATGACCCCAACACAAACGTCCATCACAGTGACTCCAAACACCCCCTCACTGTGATGGAGGCAACAAAACTTCCACTCTTTTCCCCACGCCCACGGACAGACAGCTCGTCCCTGACCGACCCACACAGTCCCCGCAAGGGAATGGAAGTCCCCGCGGCCGAGCCGCACCGGGCACTGAAACGTCTCGCGGCCGATAGAAGGCCCCGCGGCCGAGCCGTGCGCAGCTAAGTCCCGTGGCCGAGCCGCGCCGGGCGATGTTAGGTCCCGCGGCCGAGCCGCACCAGGCGATGGAAGGCCCCGCGGCCAAGCCGCACCGGGCACTGTTAAGCCCAGCGGCCGAGCCGCACCGGGCGATGGAAGGCCCCGCGGCCAAGCCGCACCGGGCACTGTTAAGCCCAGCGGCCGAGCCGCACCAGGCGATGGAAGGCCCTGCGGCCAAGCCGCACCAGCGATGAAAAGTCCCGCGGCCGAGCCGCGCCGGGCGATGTTAGGCCCCGCGGCCGAGCCGCACCGGGCACTGTTAAGTCCAGCGGCCGAGCCACACCGGGCGATGTTAGGTCCCGCGGCCGAGCCGCACCGGGCGATGGAAGGTCCCGTGGCCGAGCCGCACCGGGCACTGTTAAGTCCAGCGGCCGAGCCGCGCCGGGCGATGTTAGGTCCCGCGGCCGAGCCGCGCCGGGCGATGGAAGGCCCCGCGGCCGAGCCGCACCCCGCGCCGTGAGGAAGAGAGCTAAAGAGAAAGGTTTCCCCCACCCTCCCACCCACACCACCACCCCCCCACCCACACCACCACCTCCCACACATACACAACCAAAAAAAAACAAAAAACATCCCAACACCGACACACAACAACAACAAAAAAGGAAAGAAGACGAACAGACTGCTAGCGAGCCGCAGCCGTTAGGCGCCGCCACTTCCGTACACTTCTGTACAGCTTATAAATAGTTGAGGCACTGTCACTGATCCTGTGCAACTCACAGATTACAACTTGCCACTTAACCAGAGCCTGCTTTTTGTTAGTTAGCCGATACTCTATCCACACTAACATACTACCTCCAATGAAATTCTAAGATGCAACGTATATGAACATTATGTTTTATGACAGAATATCTGGGTTGTTTTCTCTTTGCAGTCTCTCCGGGCCAACTTCAATTAGTCCACCTAAAAGTTCCTCACACTGCCAGAAATAAATTCTCAATGTTCGTGACAAACTATTGGGTTAATGATACTTGTGCTAAAATAGTATGTTCACTGCTTCAGGTGCCCAGTATCAGGGCTATGCAATTTTAGCTGAGGTTTACACAGCTGGATGCAAAGTAAATTATCTTCTCCTCTGCATAACATACCTTAGTTATGACTTTAAAAAGGCACTGCTATGCGATATCAACATGACATTTTCCATTCCGACACATTTATATTTATAGCTTATATGTGAGAATGGTAAAGAGAAAGAGGGTTAACATTTCAGGTTAAAGACTGAAATTCTTTCATTCTGGCAAAGGGTCTTCAATCTGAAACACTAACTCCGTTTTTCTTTGCACAGATGCTGCTTGATGTTCTGAGTGTTTAGAGTTATACATCACAGAAATAAGCCCTACGGTCCAACTTGCCTTTGCCAATCAAGATACCACATCTGCATTAGTCTCACCTTCCTGCATTAGGCCTTTCCTATCCATGTACCTGCTGAAATGTCTTTTAAATCTTATTATAGTACTTGCCTCAACGAACTCCTGTGGCAGCTCGTTCTACACACCCACCACGTTCTGTGTAAAATAGTCACCCCTTATATACCTGGCCAAACTCTAATGCTGGATCACCTCTCATCTACCTGTGCTCCAAGGAATAAAGTCCTAGCCTGCCAAATATCTCTCTACAATGCTCAAGTCCTCAAGTCCTGACAACATCCTTGTAAAACGTCTCTGCACTGTTTTCAGCTTAACAACATCCTTCCTATAGCAGCTGACTAAAACTGAACACAATACTTCAAATATGGCCTCACCAACACCTTACACAACTCTAACATAACATCCCAACCCCTATATTCAATACCCTGACTGATGAAAGCAATGTCTCAAAAGCCTTCTTGAACACCCTATCCTTCCACTTTCAAGGAACTATGTACCTGCACTCCTAGATCCCTCAGCTCTACAACATTCCCCAGGGCCCTGCCATGCACTGTGAAGATCTTGCCCTGGTTTGACTTCCCAAAATAAAATACCACCACTTTTCTGCATTAAACACCAATACTCAACCAGACGCAACTAAATTTAAGGTAGCTCTTCTTCTCCAAGAAACCCTTCTTGCTTAAGTCCATACTCCATCACCTCCAGTTTAAATTCCATTTGGAATATTTTGGAGGACCAAGAACCAAGAACCATTCCTCAGCCCACTTGTCCAACTGTTCAAGATCCTGCTGCAATTTTTCATAACCATCCCTACTACCGACAATACCACCCATTTTAGTATCATCTCCAAATTTACTAGTCATGCCTTCTACGTTCTCATCCAAATCGTTGATATAAACTATAAATAGTAATGGGCTCGGCACCGATCCCTGAGGCACACCACTAGTCACAGGCCTACAGCCTGAAAAACAACCATCCACCATCACCCTCTGCTTCCTTCCATCATGCCAATTCGGTATCCAGTTGGCTAGCTCTCACTGGATCCCATGCAATCTAATCTCCCAGAGCAGCCAATTCCATGTTCTGGTATTTTCTGTTTTATTTAAGATTTCCATCATCTGGTGTTTTTCAATTTACAGATATTAAGTTGAGAACATCGAAATTAAACAGGAAGGAGATTTTCCCTCAGCACTGTGGGTCAGATTCTTCCTACGCATTGTAAAAAGCCCAAAAGGCTGCTTTTTTCTTTCTTCAATCTCTCATTACTTTTATTCTGAGGTAATAGCTCATTCTCTGTGACATCAAGTATCATATATACTATTGCTGCACTCACTGATTTTATTTGGCTAGTCATTATTCAAATCGTTATACATGTAAAAGATCACCAAAAGCATCTATTTGTATAGTTTCTTCTGAATGTCTGGTGATATTGCTCAATATTTTCTCCCCTATCATTCTTATCTCCCCCTCATTCCCTCCCCCACCCATCCAAGTCCCACCCTACTCTCTCTCTCCCACTTACTCTTGTTTCTCCCTCACTTCCACCATTTCATCTTCCTCCTTACTACCTCTACTCATCCCCCTCAGCCTCCCAACTTTCCATTTCCCATGCCTTACTCTGCTGCTCTTTGACTGTGAATTTCTTCAACACTTCTTTACAACATCCATATTGCTGGTCACCCTTCCAAACCCCACCCTGACCCCACCTCCCATTAGTACTTCTCGACTCCAGGCCATTGACACAACTCCACTGTTCCACCTGTAGCTCCTCCTAGAAGCTTCTTTGATTTCCCATTGTGTTTCAATATTTTACAAACCAAATCACAACTTTCTGTATATGCTTTTGTCCATCTTTTGTAACAATCTTCCTGTGATGAGACATGTGTTTTGTCCTCCCTTGGAGTGCTTTGGGATGCTATTTTACAATTAAAGGCACCATTAAAAAAACTAATTTCCTGCCTATGTAATGTTAGAGGTACAAAGTGTGCCTATATCTCGCATAGGACCACTTTAATGTATTCCTTAACCTTTATTACTCTAATACATCTTAGTAAATGAAGTTTACTATAGAAACATAAAATTATTAAGGGATCGGACACGCTAGATGCAGGAAACATGTTCCTGATGTTAGGGTAGTCCAGAACCAGGGGCCACAGTTTAAGAAAAAGGGGTAGGCCATTTAGAACTGCGATGAGGAAATATGTTTTCACACAGAGAGTTGTGAATTTGTGGAATTCTCTGCCTCAGAAGGCAGTGGAGGCCGGTTCAGTGGATGCATTCCAAAGAGAGTTAGATAGAGCTCTTAGGGCTAGTGGAATCAAGGGGTATGGGGAGAAGGCAGGAACGGGGTACTGATTGTGGATGATCAGCCGTGATCACATTGAATGGCGGTGCTGGTTCAAAGGGCCGAATGGCCTACTCCTGCACCTAGTGTATATGTATCTATGTATCTATGTATCTATGTAAGTTTACCCCCGTTTAAAATAGCCCTTCAAATTCTCCTCGAAAAGTGTAATTGAGGTTGGCAAATGAACTCTAATGAGGTATTTTATTGTAAGTCAAAATTATCAATCTTTCTAGAAAAAAAGCAAACCAGCTGTGGGCCTCACTCTATTCCAAGCACAGTAAATAGCATACTCCATGTAACTAGCAATCGACCATAAACAGTTGCTGAAGTAATCAGCTAACTGCAGCTATTTCTCAATCCCACAGGAAGTGTGCTCAGAGGGGGTCAACAAAGGATATTCTGTTTGGAGATTTACTTTTAAAAGCCTCATTAGTTCAGCTGAAATCTATTCTTGAGGCTTGTTCTAGGATACAATTAAATCCAGTTTGCCTGACTAACAATTCCATCATGTCAGAGCCAGGCCAAGTGTTTGCTCAGCCCATCTTCATCCAGCCAGGTGCAGCCTTATTGACCTCTACCCACCTGGGTAGCTTGAGACAGTTTCTGTAACCACAAGACAGCACCATTGTCCTTTTTGTTTGCAAGGTACATGCAAAACACCATTTCAATTTACCAACCCTAGAATTCACACAGATGCCTTATTATATGAAATAATCTCAATGCTATTAGCAACTTTCAAGAGCACCCCAATTTATTCTTATGCCATTTTAATGCAGAGAGGAAGATTGTACTTTTCAAAATGGAATAAACCCATTTATAATCAACATTCACCATTTAAGAATCTTATTTTAAAAAATTAAGACCGAGAAGTGAGCAATTCAACCCACTGCTGCTCTGCTGGCTCTCAGTTCAATCCCTCCAACCCTACAATCCTACACCTGTACTTATTTCCCATCTGTCCCACATAGCCTTCAACTCCTCAGCCACTTAGACTACGGAGTAATTTTCAGTAACCAATTGGCCTATTAATCAGCACAATCTTGTGATGTGAGAGTTGAGCAAAGGCATCAAGGAGAAACACATGTTGTCACAGGTAGAACGTGCAAACACCACGCCGACAGCATCAGAGGTCAGGACTGAAACGGGATAGTTGGAACTGTGCGGAAGCAACCCTACTTCCTGTTTGGGCAAACACGAATTACAAAGCATTCCATCACAGATATAATGGGAAAATACATTTTTAATAGTTTGCATTATCAGATGAATAATATGGGTCATTTATCATAATGTCATAGGATCATAATACATAGGAATAGAATTATCCTCATCATTATGAAAATTATATTTTAATGTATTACATTTTATGTAACTTTATTACATAAACATTATTCTACATAATTATCTATTAGCAACTAATGTTATATATTTATCATAAGAATTATGAAAACAGTTTGAAAATCTAATTACAGCAGAAAATTCAAACATTTGTCTTAACAACAGTACCCTTCATTCAGAAGTCATAAAGATGAAATGCTCTTTGATGGAATGCTCCATACACACTGTTGCAGCATTTGACAAGGAACTTCAAGCATCAAGCCTCTTCTCCACCAGCCTACAAGAAATTTGTGACTGGAAGGATCGACTGCGTAAACCACAGCAGCTTAAAATCAAATATACTGATTTAAGATGCAGTTGTCCTTTCTGACATTATCTTCAATACTTTTCTTCTCTCTACTTTATTTCTCAGAGTACAATGGAACACGGAATTAACATCCACTGTAACTGGGCATCAGTGCCAATGTAGAAAAAAATAGACAGCTACAAAGCAAACACGCAAACAGCAGATGCTGTTGGAATTGTTATTAATTGATTCATTTACTTACTGCTACGGATTGCAACTATTAATTTGTTGCCCTATTAGAACCAAACAATCTGTGTGGTGGAAAGAAGCTCAAAAGGATCACATGGTGCTTAAAATAAATGAATGGTGCTCTGTATCTATCCATCAATACCCATGCACCCCAATTGTCAACTAAGCTGAAGGACGGCAAATAGAGAGACGTGAACTAACCTTGAGTTTTGCCCTCTGATTGTGGTGTGAGGATGGTGACTAGATGCAGACAATGTTGCTATAAGGGCACTGCTCTTTTATGTGACTGCATGAGACCAAAGAGCGTATAGCTATCTACATAAAGGATCTATTTGTGACTACAGGATTCAATGATTCAATGATTTGTTAATTACTAAATTAATGCTTATTAACAATGTTAAGAAACAGCCCTAACTATCTCCAAAGTCTAATTCCTATGAAATGTGCACATTCAGTAAATTCATGAACTTGGGAGATTGCGGACCTTATGAAGTCTTTCATTACTTTGGTCACAAATTCAATGTCTCAGTAAATACATTGCCAAAGTCATACCAGATCATTAGCTTTCTCTATATATTTCAAAATGTGAAGCTTGTCTCATGGCAGTCAGCAGAATAAAGTGAAAACCAATGAAAGACAAACCATTATAAACACCTTTAATGACACTTTAAATTTTCAGTCAGCAGAAGGCTACCCATGCCTGTCACTGAACTTTAAAAATAGTTTGCCCATACCTTGGGTAGATCTCCTGAAGGTCTGAAGGAGGTCCCAACCCAAAACATCACCTATCCATGTTCCCCCGGGATGCTGCCTGACGCATTGAGTTACTCCAGCACGTTGTGACTTTCTGAATGCAACTTCCTGAATGCAACTTTCTGAAGGAAGGCAGTTTCATCCCCAGTAATATCGCCCTGGGTTATGAGATGGCCTTCCACTTGTAAATCTCATCACTTGAGGCTCAGAATGATCCCCATCCAAGAAATCGCTGAGGAGTCTCTGGCAGCCAGGTAAACTTGCCTGCTGGCTTTGCCAGCTGCCAAAGCTATCCAAACATTCTGAATGGTCCTGACATTCAGGAACACTCAAAGGAAATAGTGATGACCTGCAACTTCACATTCTGATGCTAGACTCCAGGAATAATGCATTCCTAGAGAAACCAGAAATCCCCAGGCAGAATTGCCTGGAAAATCAAGACTTCCAGTTTTACAATGGAAATTCCAAATGTGCTAGCATCTGCCCTCAGAATTTCTTTGTGTTTTGCATATTTATTTTGCAATGCCTAGAATGGCTTGAAAATTTGAATTGAACAGCTGTAATAGGACACAGTAGCTCAGCTCTTCTGCAAAACAGTTATCAGAAATTTAGAAAATGGTTTCTAATTTATCCATTATGCTTCATCAGCTCATGCCCATTATCCCATTCACATACAAGGTGTTCCACTTCAATACACAATATAAGAATAAAGGACCTGTCCCAGTTAGGTGATTTTAAGGCGACTGCCGGCGACTAGGCTGACGCCGAACGTTCGCTGGGGTGTCACGGGCATGATTGTGAGGAGTCTTCAATGAATCGTAGCGGATCTCGGCGCGTCACGGAAAAATTTACCTGCTAGAAATTTCTCGGCGACAGCTGGCTTGTCGCCAGGTATCGTAGTTTATTGCGGACGCTGTCGCATGCTGTCCCCAGGTTTGCTAGGTTGCCGCAGATGCATTTAGAAGCACGTAATACTAAATTAAGAAAAGGCATTTGAAGATACCAGAAGATAGTTTTGTTTAACCAATTTATTTACCGTCAGGACATTTGACAGGTAGATTGGAGGCGACAGTTTGATGGTCAGGTAAGCGTGGAAATTTTGCGATGTTTCCGAAGACGGTGTAATCTCTTAGCCAGATGCTAGTTTCACAAAAAAAGTAACTTGTATCGACCTGACTCGGCATTGCCGTGGTCATTGTCGTAGGGTAAAAGAACATTTTGGCGATCTGCTACGACTTTGACAGTCGCTGGCAGTCGCCTTAAAAATCGTGTAACTGGGACAGGCCCTTAAGTCTTTTAGTAGTCATAGGATGTCTTTATAATAATTTTGAAGCAGTAAACTTCTCCCTCCCTGACTGGATAGCATGCAACAAAAAAGCTCTTCATTGTACACATAACAATAATAACTAAACTAAACTAAACTGTATATGTTGGAAATCTGAAATATGAGCAGAAAATACTGAAAGTGTTCAGCAGATCAGGAAACATGGAGAAAGCAATAGAGATAATGGTTCAGGTTGATGACTTTTTATCAGATGTAAATTCACCAACCTGAAAAGATAATTCTGTTTCCTTCTCCAGAGTTGTTTCCTGACCTGCTGAGAAATTTTCAGTATTCTCTGTTATTATTTCAGAATTCCAACATTTGTAGTCTTTATCGCATATATGTGGTCTAAGCTAGTAATTATGCATATACTAACTGATGGTTTAAAAGATTATGAATCTACTTATTTCCACAAATACCATCTTTGCAAAGCCATAGCCCTCCCTAACCAATATAGCTCCATCATACATAAGCCTGGCCAATCCTTTGGAAATGCACACTGTCCAGCTGACCGTATCTACTGGCCTAGAGTTTCCTCCATAATTCAAACAGATAAGCTTACAATTTGAGACCAAATCACATATACAAAGATCATGGTTATGTGGACATGATGAGTTAGACACTTAAATGCAATAAACCCAAATCCCCTAATGTGATTAATGGACATGACAGAGATGTGAGTAACATGAAGATACCACTGTTCCCTAGTGATATCAGTTCTTGTCAACCGCAGTAGTAGAGAGGTGCTATGGACACACTGCATTTTGAATAGTCTATACACCGCAGCTGGATTATGCTCGTGAAATTGAGCTGGTCAACAATGACACTCAGCAAGCAAAAAATTCGGACTTGGATGAGCTTTATAACCTGTTGTGGCATAAGAATGCAAATTGAGCTTTGTAGATTGTGAATATTTATTGGAAGGGTGGGGGCCGGGATGGGAATCAGATGATGAACCAAGTCATACTGTAAGTACTCCAGCCTCTTTCCTATACTTGTAATTGGAGTGTGATAGGGCTGGTCCACATTAGCTTCTGGTCCGTGATGTCTGCAAGATATTCATGGCCAGTAACTCAATGGAAATCATTAAAGGACATACTGTAAAATAATTGCTTGTCCTTTCTTGTTCTAGGTGCTGAGGCATGGGTATTGTTTGTACATTGTTAATGCAAGACGGGAATTTTTCCAAGTAACATTTTAGTGTGTCATCGGTCTGCATTATGATCAGAGGAGCTCTGGATTTGTACAGGGCCCAGGTGAGACCACACCTGGAGTATTGTGTGCAGTTTTGGTCTCCAAATTTGAGGAAAGACATTCTTGGTATTGAGGGAGTGCAGCGTAGGTTCACAAGGTTAATTCCTGGAATGGCTGGATTGTCATATGTTGAAAGAATGGAGCGACTGGGCTTGTGTACACTGGAATTTGGAAAGATGAGAGGGGATCTTATTGAAACATATAAGATTATTAAGGGATTGGATACCTTGAGGCAGGAAACATGTTCCCGGTGTTGGGGGAGTGCAGAACCAGGGGCCACGGTTTCAGAATAAGGGGTAGGCCATTTAGAATGGAAATGAGGAAACACTTTTTCACCCAGAGTTGTGAATCTGTGGAATTCTCTGCCTCAGAAGGCAATGGAGGCCGATTCTCTGGATGCTTTCAAGAGAGAGTTAGATAGAGCTCTTAAAGATAGCGGCGTCAAGGGATATGGGGAGAAGGCAGGAACGGGGTACTGATTATGGATGATCAGCCATGATCACAGTGAATGGCAGTGCTAGCTCGAAGGACCGAATGACTTATTCCTGCACGTATTGTCTATTGAATTGAATTGAGCTAAGATCAGCAGGGTCAATGTTAGATGATGTCATATTCATTTTACACAGAAGGAAAGGTAATGTATTGAAGTAGGTGAAGGTTTTTCGATCAATGACGCATTCTAGTGGAATTCCTGTATTTATATCTTAGGTCAATGATGACTAGTATTGAACAGCCACACACAAATTCCTTCACAACAGTCTTGACATCAGTCATTCAGTTTTTGTATTATTTAAATGCTGTACCTGATCAAACACTGTTTTGGTGTTGAGGGCTCGCGCACAAGTTATTCCTGATTTCACATGTAAAGTCAAGAATATAATGAGTCCAGTGGAATCCAGTTAAACATCAGTGAGTTGGTTAGTAATCCGTTAACCCATAACTTACTCCCCTTGCAAACTACCACCCACCTCCAACCTCACTAACCTCAATTTTCCAGAGCAAAGTAAATAAACAGTCTTGCAAATTCATGCCCTCTTTCCCGAAACACTCTGTTTGGACATGCTATCTTTGTACTGTCAGCCCATTTAAATTATTGTCGCTTGCAGGAAAGTCTATTAGTGCAGTTTAAGGGCTAAATTCCTGAGCAAAAGGCACTGATTATAAGTGGTTAGCTGCATCTAAGACTAAAACTCCTTGAAGCCATTTAGCTCTATAAGGAGAAAGGCAGTGTGCAACAGTAGGCGGGGGCAAATCATTATGGAGGAGTATCCATGATTTGGAAGAACAGGATCAGTTCTTCTCAAGGACTGCACTCCAAGCATTGGTGAAGGAGGTAAAGGACACAATGATCTCTATTCATGGGAACCTGGAGGTCTTCTGGACCAATATATTTACTTTTTCAACAAAGTGCAACAATGACCCATTTCAATGCTCAGCCAAAAATTGTTTCATATCCAGAAGGGTTATTGCAATTAGACAAAGAGTAATGTTAGGGTCAATGATAGTTGAGGAAGAAGCATATGCACCCCGGCATATTTAGAACATTGAACAGTACAACAGCACAAACAGACCCCTCAGCCTCCAATGTTTATGCTGAAGATGATGTCAAGTTAAACGAATCTTCTATAGCGATGTATTTATGTCGATCTATTATTGAGGACAGCCTCAACTTGTTTGGATAATACACTTGTTATTTTTCCCCTCATTTACCCTGTCCCACAGATATCCCATACATACCCTCAGTCACTGAATTCTGCGGAGGTTCCTATCCCTTTGATAGTCATTGGTGTTACGGATGGGGGGGGGGGGGGGGGAATCTTCCATGGGCTTGATAATTCCTTCCAAATGTATTGAGTTTCTAGCTCCCCATTTTATCTCGCTAACACTATTGTGGTAAATGGTGAGAAGAATAACATTACTGTTCCAGATGGAAATGTTTTAGTGCAAGAGTCGTGTTGCTTCTGAATGGGAGTATTATTGCAACAGATGGAGGCAGATGGTGCGCTCACCGGCTGCCAACGCTACTTGACAGCCACGCCGCTCCGAACTTACAATTTGCTTGACAAATTTCATGGGTCAATAAAGAAGTGTTAGGAATTCCCTGGGGGTGACGTACAGCTCATTGGCTTGCGGTCCACACAAAACTCTCAGATGGCGAGGTGAGGAGGAGATTTCAAAAGCAAAGACTTATTTCAGTGACAGACTGCTGAATCTCTCTCTCTCTCTCTCTCTCTCTCTCTCTCACACACACACACACACACACGCACGCGATTAGTTTCCTAGTCTTTATGGCTTTGAAACAAATACGGGGTCAGCTCCGCCTGTATTTGCACGGCCACGCCAATTTTAAACAGTTAAAACGTCCCTCAGCACCTATTCAGGTTGAGAATTGTAGCCCAGCACATAATCCTGCAGCTCAGAAGATGGATGGTCGCTCCAAAGCTGTGTTTCTCTCTATAGGAGCAGCCCATCCTGTAGGAGATGGCAGTATTTTCCGTTTGTGTGAGAGGCAAGATAGAGATAAACAGATCTCAAAGTTCCTTCTCGTGGATCAGAAGCAACTTTGATTTAAAGCAACGCTCTATTTCACTCTTCATTTTATTTTTCATATGGTGTACATAAACCATAAAGGCGATTCGACCTTTATGGTTTATGTATATGCATATATCTATCTATATATATATATATATATATATATATATATATCACAAGAAAGAAACCATATATATATTATATATATGGTTTCTTTCTTGTGATTTCCTCTAATTATTTGTTTTCAATCTCTCTCGCTCGCTCTCTCTCTCTCTCTCTCTCTCTCTCTCTATATATATATATATATATATATATATATATATATACAACTCTCCCTCCCACTCCCAGTCTGACCTTTCTGTCATGGGCCTCCTCCAGTGCCATAGTGAGGCCCACCGGAAATTGGAGGAACAGCACCTCATATTTCGCTTGGGCAGCTTGCAGCCCAGCGGTATGAACATTGACTTCCCCAACTTTAGATAGTTCCTCTGTCCCTCTCTTCCCCTCCCCCTTCCCAGTTCTCCCTCTATCTTCCTGTCTCCACCTATATCCTTCATTTGTCCCGCCCCCCTGACATCAGTCTGAAGAAGGGTCTCGACCCAAAACGTCACCCATTCCTTCTCTCCTGAGATGCTGCCTGACCTGCTGAGTTACTCCAGCGCTTTGTGAATATATATATATATATATATAATCAGTCATGCACACACTTCCCAGCACATGGTTCTCCCTATCATGATCACTGTTCTCTCACATACATTTCATTAGGGCCTACCCATACACATTCGCAATCAGTGACATCAAACTTATTTCCAGAAATCCGAATATTGTGAATAAAATACCTATGAACACATGTCAAGATATTTTTTCATTCTTTTCATTCTATATTAGTGTAATAAAATGTAATGCATACATACCTACACTGATACAGAAGTGCTAGCTTTAGACATGAATAATGTACTTTGTTACCATAGTTTAGTTTTGTATTTAGCATATAATTGAGGGGGTCGGTGCAATATAGTGCTAACCCTCACTTTTGTGCAAAATGAGTTACATGCACTAACACGATCCTTACCCACTACTCTACAACGTGTAAAAAATTCATATTTAAATTCAACCGATAAGTTGGTCAAATAACATAGGCACCTTCTTGGTTTTTGTTGTGATTTATGGATTAGCAATATATTTGTGGGTTAGCAATATATTGCACCAACCCCTTCAATTTTAAATCATTCAGAAATGAGCATAAACAAGGATAACACTTTTTATTTCTGTCATTCACGGTAAGATTTACATCATTTTGTGTGCGAGATATACAGGGTTGCACTGTTTCGCATATCAGCTAACCAATGAAAAGATCAGGTCCTGATTTATACCAGCTCTTCACCAGCCCCTCCCCCCTCCCCCCCCCCCCCCCCCCCCCATCCCCACACACACACACCTTGTCTGAAGAAGGGTCCCAACCTGAAACATCGCCCATCCTTTTTCTCCAGAGATGCTGCCTGACCCGGTGATTTACTCCACCACTGTGTCCATTTGAATTGGATTCATGCTTCTATCCAATTGGTCATTGGTCATTTTAGTAGCTGTCAAGGGTTTTTAACTAATCAATTCACCAATTCAAATTTTCTTGGCTCTAAGTATAAAGTTAAATGTATTTTCAATTATATTGTGGATACAGTAGTTCTATTGTTTGCAAATGCCTAATCTCTGCATCCATGACTTTTTAAAATAAAACAAAAAGAAATACAGCTCGTGGAGGTGAAATTAAAATTAACAGAGAAAGCAAAGAACAGTTCATTAAATATGATCAACTGGTTCCATGGGCTTGATAATTCTTTCCTAACGTATTAAGTCTTCAGCTCCCTATTCCACCTGTGTGACACTGTTATAGTAAATGGTGAGAAGAATAGCATTACTGTTTCAGTTGGAAATGCTGTAAGCTTTACTTTCCCGTCGACAGACCGAAAGGGTGATGGTTTGGGTGCATAGCCGACAGTGTCTTTATGTCACCATCGATTGCGTTAAGTAGCTGGTTGGAGTACTCCAATTTTAAACGGGTTACTGCCAATTCTGCTGCTCGTTAACAACTTAAACGGCAAGACTGTCAAGAATGTATACAAAAAAAATCGTGGTAAATTTAAAGGACGTTCTGGTCCATTTGAAAGAATGGACAAAAACGCCAGTCCTGCTTATAACAAATTAAAATCAAGAACTGGAATAGACCACCAACTACGCCATCATCAAACGTATCACTGGTCTCGACTTTCAGAAATGTGACTGTAAACATCCTGCGGGCTTTTCGTGTGTTTACCTATGGGGTATTCGGTGAGTGATCATTGTTGGGGTCTCCACAACACGATTAGTTTTTATCGACAAGAACAAACGCCTGTCGAACAGGTTCATTTTGAACCCAGCAGCAGGAAACAAAGCAGTGGTTCGAATTGGATAGAGGGAATATGTGCACACTGGGTGACAGTACAAAATTACTGCCAAATCAGTCCTGAAGGAAATGTGTTGCAGGTACTCTCGCCCCAGAACAGGAATGATTGTAATCCCGTGTTACACCTCACGAAAAATGCTAACTTGATTATTATTGTTAGGATAAACTTCGTGTAATGCCAATGCGCTTTCTTTTATCGAATGCAAGAAATCCAAACTCAATACGGAGCATCATTGTTAATTTTAAAGATATTTTTAAGTATCGAACGTGCTTATTCGTTAGTTGTGTCAACAAATTGAATTTAATGAGAACGAAAAGTGTTTTTTTACGTAACAGATCTCATATATTTCTGTGTAAGGAAGAACTGCAGATGCTGGTTTAAATCGTAAGTAGAAACGAAATACTGCAGTAACTCAGCGGAACCGGCAGCATCTCTGCACAATTTAATTGACGAGGGGCATTCACTTTGCAAAATGATTTTTTTATGGTTCAACTAGAAATCGTTCCAAAAGAACTAACCGTGTTTCTGATTTTTTGGATCGATCTTAACCAGAATCCAGAGTCTTGCCAATTTGTAGCTTTACGCCGGTTCAAATAATGTGGACAGCATTTATGCAATGATAGAACTACAGAAACGAGAATATAAATTCAAATAATTTAGAGCTCCTTTAATAGCAAATATTACATGGGTTGTTAAAATACTTCTAAGTATCTTTGTACAAACAAAATAAGTTCATAAATCATTTTGGTCCAACATCCTTTGAGTCTATGGTGTGAACTTGAGAAGTTCATTGCCTAAGATGAAAAATATCTTACTCGTATGCGAGAATCGTCACAGGGCAAAGATCATAGTGATAAGTACAGAGTGGTTTTATGAGGTATTTGTTACCCGGTCAGGAAAGGACCACTCTCTCCGTATAAATAAACTCGCGCGGAACGTTTTATTCTGCTGAAAATAATTAGCTAAAACTCAGGGAAGAGCTTGCTAAATGGTGCCTATATGACTGGATCAATATTTGTAGGAAGTAACTTTACTGCTACGTTTTTTGTTTGGATTTACCTTTAGATGGGGCGGTTATATATAGTTAATATCAGTTTTTTAAAGATATATATTTCAGAAAAAAAACTGAGTGCATTGCGCTCAGTCGGAGACTGGACAATATTAAAATAAATTGATTCGCAGATTGATCTAGGATTGCTGCATGGATTTTTTTTTCTCCAGGAATTGTCGAGAAAATGTGGTTTAATTTCCAGTTTCCAGTAAAGTGGCAATGTTGCATTGCAAGTAATATATGGAGCTTTCGGTGCGTCCATTTTATTTTGTGATTAGTTTACCATAGTGTTCTTGGCATTAAAATCTACAACCCAGATTGTAAAATTTATAATGTTACATATTCCTGTGACCACGCAGATAAAGTTGACGCTTTTAATTCCAACAGCGAAATATCCACAACGCACATCTTAAATGATACGCAAGGTGCATCAATTGAAGATGAATTTACATACATTTGAATCCTTGTGCTTTTTGATGGGATCTTGCCTGATGATACTCATCACATTTCATCTTGGAAAATTTGAGGATTTAGGCCTTCTTGCTAAGTAACCTTGGTGTACTAGGCGAAGAGGCCTCCAACTCCGGATGCATCTTCTGATGTTTATTTGATCTATGGACTAAGAAGTCCAACATATTTTCATATTATGTGATGTTTGTTTTCAACCATTATGTTCCCTGTGCCATGAAACACTTTAAAATATTTTCAGAACATTTTTTGTTGATGTTGCAAAATGGCCAAGTGTAATCTTATCAAGAATCAGGGGAATCTGTCATGACTTCCCTACTGGTCACCTGTGAGCAGACTGAAAGTAAGATGTCCTCTCAGCAAAATGGCATGAAATCATATATTTGATCTCCATGAGATTAAGAAGACCACAACATTTAGCTGGAATAATTTCCACTCCTGGGTTCCAACCATTTAAAAGAAGATACTTGCCCAGAGTATTCTGATAGGTATTCCTAATATGCATAGAAACAACAATGCTAAAATGCTAAATGCTAATTTAGCTAAAACTAAAGGCATAATGCTAAAACTTGATCTACCAATCTAGAACATTAGCAGCTGTTCAACAATTTTCTAGCAATCTGATATTTAATACGCTGGCTGAGAGCATGTTCAGCCGAGCTACACTTGAGGATGTTCTGTACATTGATAATACTAGAATGTGGTTTTGGACATTAAAAGTATTATGCATATAATCAAAGCATTTCTACAGGTACGTAAAAAGGAAAAGGTTAGTGGAGACGAGTGTAGGTCTCTGACAGTCAGAGACAGGTGAATTTATAATGGGGAAACAAGGAAATAACAGAACAGTTAAACAAGTACTTTGGTTCTGTCTTCACTAAGGAAAACACAAACAATCTCCCAGGGCCAGTTGGTCTGCATCCCAGAGTACTCAAGGAAGTGGCCCTAGAAATCGTGGATGCATTGGTGATCATTTTCCAATGTTCACCAGCTCAAGTGATACCTAAAAGTATGAACATCGGATTCTCCAATTTTACATAACTATATAATCCCCACTACATCTCCCCACCCCTCTCCGCCCCCCACCCCCTCCATTTCCCTGTTCCCCACCTGGACTTGGACTCATTTCTCTCTTTGCCTTCCCCTCCCAGCTACATTCCTTCCTCTAGCTTCACAATTCACAACTCTTCAATCCTTTTATCTTACATCTTGTGTCTTCATCTGTGGTCTTTCTCCTGTTACCTGGGAACCTATTATCTGCCAGACTTTGTCCTGCCCCCTCCTCTCTTCCAGCTTTCCTGCTTTCTTCGTGCCCCCCCCCCCCTCCATCACACAATCAGATGTCCTGATCCGAAGCGTCAGCCACCATATTCTCCAAAGATGCTGCTTGACCCACTGAGTTACTCCAGCACTCTTTTTTTTTGTAAACCTACATCTGCAATTCCTTGTTTCAACGTTCAGCTAATGACATTCGGCATGTTTCTGCAATACTGTACAAGGATTCTTTAGTAATGCGACTTTGTTGCCATTCTCGGAAGCCAACGAAAGCTATATTATTGTTTACCCATTTTATGCCTCTCTGGCTTTTGAGTGGGCATTCTATGTTCAAATTCTCCATAACGTTAAAAGAGATTCAATGAGACCTTTTCAACACACCCCAAAGTGCGTGACAAACTGCTTCGGTGGGGTTTACTGTCACGCTATTTTTGATTTATATGGTCAGGTTGATCTTTTTAACCAAACATTGGAGTCTTGAAATAACTCTTGTCAGTTAGAAGTACTGCTGCCTGACTTATTGTTTATCTGAATGGTGGGAAAGTGCTGGAAAAGCAGGTGGGAATTGGACTACACGGCAGTAAAAGACCCATTGGCGAGTACCCGACTCCGGGCAATGTATATGAAGATTTGAGTGGATTTCTCGAGTCGATGGCGAGAGATACAGTGGACCGTCTGCACCGGAAAACAGTGTCGGTGGTGACCGGACTGTGCAGAGGAGTGAATGCCGAGTTTATGCCTCCAATGTTCAGCTGTCTAACCGGCTGAGGATTGATTCCATTCGCTGGGTTACTGACAGGACACAGTTCACTCACCCGGGACACAAGGTGAACATTCATCGCCGCATCGCCCGCTGACAAAAAGTACTCTATCGCTGTCGCCACGTCTCCGTTGCAGCCTTGGAGAAGTAACGCCAGGACTGATTGCTGCTCAGACGGGAAGAGTCGCTGAAGTATCTGGATGGGTCTCAGCCTGGCTCGTTGGGCCTGCATCCCGCTGCTCTGCGTGGCGATCACTGGGATGAAGGGAAACCCACTCCTCTCGTCGGCCCGGTTCAATTTCTCGGAAGAATTGAACTGACTTCCCAAATCGTCCACTTTAACTGCGTTTGTCTCCCACTTCAGCACAGTCATCCTGAGTTGATCTGAATGTTTAAAAAAAAAAACATTGTAAATTGCTAGATGATGAGTTTCCTCCGTAGAAGAAACAGTAAACGCGAATCATATGGGAGGGACTGATTTGCTTTAAAATAGGATACCTGTGCACTTTGGGACCCGTATTCTTGTGAGTTTCGAAGAATAGGAGTGATCTTTGTGAAACGTGTGTAAGATCCCAATGAGACATACCAAGGCCAAAGCCAAGGCCGGGATGTTTTCATTCGCGAAAGAGTCTTGACCCAGGGAACATCTTTTAAAGGGCCGCTTATTTAGAACTGACGTACATAAAAATATGTCTTCTCACAAAGGACACTGAGACAGCACCCGTAATCTGGATCGAAACCGGGTCTACGGAGCTGCCAGCGCTGCCAGGCAGCAACTCTACCGCTGCGCCAAGTTATTCTTCAGATGATCAAGCCTTGTATTCAGTCTTTTTATTTAATTCGAACACATTTAAACTGTTTCGAAATGCTCTCTTAATTTGACGCACCTGGATTTTCTGCTTTGTAGCTGTTTGCGATTCCTTCAGGGAATATTGGTCCTGGGGGGAGGCAGCCAAGCGGCGAGCTGGCCCGGAGACCAAGGGCCACAACCTCTTCTGCCGCCTGCCGCCTCTTCAGAGCCACCTGCGCCGCCATCACCCGCTGTCTCTCCGAGATCAGGATGCACTTAGCGCAGGAACAGTCTCGGAATGGACAGAGCCGCTTGTGTCCCTTCAGCCAGGCGATCACCCCATGATTCCTGCACCGCGCACACTTGGGGACCCGGGGAACTTTCTCCACGGACTTCAAGGTGGTTTGGAGAGGATTCATGGTTGTTCAGTGCAGTATGGCAAGAAGCTGTGTAATAAATCATATTTCATTTCTTTTACTCCTATACTGTTATAACTTAAGGAAGAGATAAGTCTTAGTTGATATTATAATGTATGTTAGACAGTTAAATGTGCTGTAAGGAATACGCTGGTTTAATCTGAATAAATATATTTCTACCATACTCTTAGTTTCTAAAAAAGTTATTCAATTCGTTGAACTCAAGGGGGAGATAAAGTTGACAAGAATTTAAGTGGATGAGAATGGTATATTCCACATCTGTCGGTGAAGCCATGAATATCCGCCAAGTCCAATAATATACCTGGTAATCTTCGATCACATCGTCTGCCCGCGGTCCCACGAAGCTCAACTCATCAACCAAAGGGAATCTCACTGAGGTAGGAAAATATTTAAAGCGTTGCCATGTCTATCGCGGGCAAAATCTTTCAGGGCTCTAAAGAATCAAGATTATTTTATTATAGACAATAGACAATAGGTTCAGGAGGAGGCCATTCGGCCCTTCGAGCCAGCACCGCCATTCAATGTGATCATGGCTGATCATTCTCAATCAGTACCCCGTTCCTACCTTCTCCCCATACCCCCTGACTCCGCTATCCTTAAGAGCTCTATCTAGCTCTCTCTTGAATGCATTCAGAGAATTGGCCTCCACTGCCTTCTGAGGCAGAGAATTCCACAAATTCACAACTCTCATATGTCCCGAGACAGAATAAAGAAATTCTCACTTGCAACAGCAGCACAACAGGTTTGCAAAGACAATACTCAATAAACCACACAACACACAATCAAAAAAAGTTTTTTTTTAAACGGTTCTGTTCTAGACATATAATAGGCACAAAATGCTGGAGTAACTCAGCGCGCTCGGCAGCATCTCTGGAGAAGAGAGGTTATCTCCAGACATTACCGGCAATCGGAATATTTGCCGCTGATTTTGCAAACAGTGCGTTTCATGAAAATCCAGACTAAAGTCAGTGGAACTTTACCTGCCGTAATGGCAACAGGTTCAAATCACAATCACCGGTGACTTTAAAAAAAAACAGTGCTCATATGAAGTGAATAACGGGTGGAGGGACCTATATTGCTTTGCTTGCATCATCCCACCAAGCTAACCTGCGGTGTTTACCTTCTTTCCTTCTCTCCACAGGTGCTGCCTGTCCCGCTGAGTTACTCCAGCTTTGTGTGTCTATCTTCTGTTTGCCACTTGTTCGATTCCTGTTAAACGCTGAACGGCCGAGCAAGAGACGACGTTTCTCATTGGCTGGCCGGGGACAGGCCCCTAACCCGAGAAGAGATATTTCACTCGTCGACACCAAGGAAGAAATACAGCGAGTAGTCTGATCAATAACTCTGGAATCATACATGTAGATGTGTTGTTGAAACGAACTGCAGATGCTGGTTTAAACCGAAAATAGACATAAAAGGCTAGAGTAATGCAGCGAGAGAGGCGGCATCTCTGGAGAGAAGGAATGGGTGACGTTTTGGGTCGAGGTCCTTCTTCAGTCTGAAGAAGGGTCTTGACCCGAAACGTCACCATTCCTTCTTTCCAGAAATGCTACCTATCCCGCTGAGTTACTCCACCATTTTGTGTCTATCTTCAGTCAAGACTCGAGTCAAGAGGGCTTTATTGTCATATGTCCCAGATAGAACAATGACATTCTTACTTGCTGCAGCGCAACAGATTATGTAAACATAGTACACTGTAAACAATATGATAAACGAGAGAGAAAAAGTTCACTGTGTATATATACACATACTCACAAGTGCCCACACATACACGTATATACACACACACACACACACACATATACGCATACACGCACACATACCTACACACAAAAAACAAACAATAGTAGAATAATAATACTAATAATAATACTAATAATAATACTAATAATAATGATACTAATAATAATAATAATAATAATAATAATAATAATAATAATAATAATAATAATAATAATAATAATAATAATAATAATAATAATAATAATAATAATAATAATAATAATAATAATAATAATAATAATAATAATAATAGTCTATTGTAGTGCAGACCTTATTTGAGGTTGTTGTGTTTAATAGCCTGATGACTGTAGGGAAGAAGCTGTTCCTGAACCTGGAAGTTGCCGTTTTCAGGCTCCTGTACTTTCTTCCCGAACCAAAATACACATTGCTAGATACTGGCTCATTCCAGAAGATGTTTGGAACATCTGCTTGGCAGAGTAACTCTAGGTCAATCCTTTTCACCGGTCATATAGCAATCATTGACTCCACACAGAGGACAGTGTCTTCCTTAGCATAGCCTTCTGCGCAGACATTGTTGACTAGAGGGTGGACCCTCTGCTGTTGCGTGTTCTATGTTTTGAGTAAGAACATGAACTGACTTCCTGAAACACAAGATTATATGTCATGTAATACTTTTTTTGCCATGAAATGGACATTGTTGGATATGGTCTGATATTCTATCTAGGCTGAAACCGCAGTGCATTGATGTGGTTTGTTAAAATAGTTGTCCTGTACATAATGTTTTAAAATATACCTCTTTGCTCTCTGAGGGACAGCATAGTTGTATAGCAGTTCATGCTGTGACTCACAACATCATGGACTCGGACTTTGATTCTAACATTCTATGTAGAATTTGCACCCTCTTCATGTGATAGGCTGGTTACATCACCCCAAGAGTCATGAGTCAAGAGTGTTTTATTATGTCCCAGATAGAACAATGAAATTCTTACTTGCTGCAGCACAACATAATATGTAAACATAGTACACTGTAAATATTATAATGAACGAGGGAAAAAAAGTTCAGTGTGTGTATATATGTATATACATGCTCACACACACACACACACACACACACACACACACACACACACACACACACACACACATACACATATATATACACACACACACACACACATATATATATATATATGCTATACATATACATATACACATATACATATACACACACACATATATACACATATGCATATACATATACATACACACACATACACATATACATATACATATACACATATACATATATATGCACACACACGCACGCATGCACGCACACGCACACACACACACACACACACGCACACATACGTACACACAAAAACAAACAATAATAGTGCAATAATAGTCTATTGTCGTTCAGAGCTTATTTGAGGTTGTAGTGTTTAAGATGTTCCTGAACCTGGACGTTATAGTTTTCAGGCTCCTGTACCTTCTTCCCGATGACAGGAATGAAATGAGTGCATGGCCAGGGTGGTGTGGGTCTCTGATGATGCTGGCTGCCTTTTTGAGGCAGCAACTCCGGTAAATCCCTTCTTCGATGGTGGGGAGGTCAGAGCCGGTGAAGGACTGTTCACAACTTTTTGCAGTCTTTTTCAGTCCTGGGCGTTCAAGTTGCCAAACCAGGCTGTGATGCAACCAGTCAATATGCTCTCTACTGTACATCTGTAGATGTTCAAGAGAATCCTCTCTGACATACTGAATCTCTATAATCTTCTCAGGAAGTAGAGGCGTTGATGTGCTTTCTTTATAATTGCATCAGTGTGCTGGTTGTCCCAGTTGCCCCAGGTGCTCCGGTTTCCTCCCACATCCTAATAATCTACTGTAACGTTTGTTGGTCACTGTAAAGTTGTTCCTTAGAATATGCTAAGTAGCAAAGGAACAAAAGGGGTAATTGAAGAGCATGTCAGAGATTGTAAGAGCCTACTGGTGAAAAAGACACTTCCAAATAATTTGATATGCCTTAATCAACTGCAGATTTTTTATTTTTTTTTATTGAAATATTTGAAAAAGCATTTGTGAACTAATCACAGATTTGAAATAAAAGAACGAATTCCTTTCGGAATCTACCATTGTCAGTCCATTTCATTGAAATCAATGGTAAATTTCCCTTCATGCCCCCAAGACGTGGTACTGAGTCTTCGGACAAGTGTCGGCATTCCTGAGTAATTGTCAACATAGAGTGGGGACAGTGTAGTGATAGTCAATGATATTGGGGACCATAATTGCATGGATTTAGAAATAAAATTGCCACTTGACTGGAATGTTTTACGCCAATGACAGTGGGCTCTGCCAACCAAACTCTTGCACGGTGGCGCAGCGGTAGAGTTGTTGCCTTCCAGCGAATGCAGCGCCGGAGACTCAGGTTCGATCCTGACTACGGGCGCCGTCTGTACGGAGTTTGTATGTTCTCCCCGTGACCTGCGTGGGTTTTCTCCGAGATCTTCGGTTTCCTCCCACACTCCAGAGATGTACAGGTTTGTAGGTTAATTGACTGGGTAAATGTTAAAAATAAATTGTCCCCAGTGTGTATAGGATCGTGTTAATGTGCGGGGATCGCTGGGCGGCACGGACTCGGTGGGCCTAAGGGCCTGTTTCCGCGCTGTATCTCTAAAAAATATATTTTGTCGGGCCAGAAGAACCCATTCATCACATTTCGTTTCAATTTTAATCTTTCTACTATCCTCTTCTACCTTACATCTTCATGCCTTCATGCCTTCATGCCGTACAGGGCCCTAGTGAGACCGCACCTGGAGTACTGTGTGCAGTTTTGGTCTCCAAATTTGAGGAAGGATATTCTTGCTATTGAGGGCGTGCAGCGTAGGTTTACTAGGTTAATTCCCGGAATGGCGGGACTGTCATATGTTGAAAGACTGGAGCGACTAGGTTTGTATACCCTGGAATTTAGAAGGATGAGAGGGGATCTTATCGAAACGTATAAGATTATTAAGGGGTTGGACATGTTAGAGGCAGGAAACATGTTCCCAATGTTGGGGGAGTCCAGAACCAGGGGCCACAGTTTAAGAATAAGGGGTAGGCCATTTAGAACAGAGATGAGGAAAAACTTTTTTAGTCAGAGCGTTGTGAATCTGGAATTCTCTGCCTCAGAGGGCAGCGGAGGCCAATTCTCTGAATACATTCAAGAAAGAGCTAGATAGAGCTCTTAAGGATAGCGGAGTCAGGGGGTATGGGGAGAAAGCAGGAACGGGGTACTGATTGAGAATGAACTGCCATGATCACATTGAATGGCAGTGCTGGCTTGAAGGGCCGAATGGCCTACTCCTGCACCTATTGTCTATAGCTTTAGCTAGATGCCTAATAGCTTTCACGTTCATCTCTCACAAACCTTCGCTCCGCCCTCTCCTCTTTCCCTAACTGCTACTTGTTTACAACAGATCGTACTCGCCGATTCTTCCAGTTCTGGTGGAAGATGACTGGCTGGACGTGTTCACCTTCACATTTCCTTCTTAAATTGAAATAATAATGGAACATTCTTTTCCCGTTTCATTTCGTATTTCACAAACTGTAAACGGATTAAATTAAATTAACCTCAAATTAAATGTTTAGAGAAGAGGTTTATTTCCCCCTCTTTTTTTAACAATCAGACGTGCAACTACTAAAAGTCAGTTCGAATACTGATGGGTGGGCAGAAAGTTTTTGTTTTACCAAAGAATTAAGGACGAGAGTCGTGCAATTCAAGTTTGGTGGGTGTGTCAGATTGGAGACCCGGTTGCAGCCAGCTCAACTGGTGAACGGGTAAATGCGTCTCCAGTAATCCTCCAAACCAACACCAGAGAGCAGCACATCACCACTGATTTTTTTTCCTGGACTTAAAAAATAAATTGGACAGTAAAAACCTGGATCATTTCCTGTTCGGTTGAACTGTATCGAATACGCATTCTGCCTCTGGAGGGCGTGTGAAGTCAAATATCAGAGTGCAGTTGGGACTTGTATATGACTAGAGTTCAGTACGTCGAAGTATGATCCTGAATCCAAAAGTTGGCGGGTCTTATGTGCAGATAATTAATGACATCTCCAGCCATTCGTAGTTGCCCTTTGTTTCACGGAATACACGGCGTATTTTCGTATAAGAACTGAACTGCATTCACCTCACTACTTGGAATGGTGGTTTCTGTTTCCTTTTAAAAAAAGATAGAAACTCTATTCCGTCAGTTAAATCACATAAACATGCAAATATAGATACCCAGCTGTTAAACAAAAGTCACAAAGTGCTAGAGAAACTCACCGGGTCAAGCAGCCTCTATGCAAGACATGGCAATGGAAGTTTCGGGTCGGGACCCTTGTTCAGGCTCTTTGTGAACCAGCATCTGCAGTTACTTGAGCCTACACTATACCCGGCTGTATTTATACTATACCCGGCTGTATTTATGTACTGTATAAATCCGGGTGCAATACTAATTGTTTGTTTGTCGTTATATATTTTGTTAACATGTATCTTATCAAAATTTAAATTATTAATATTTGGGGAAAAAAATGTGGCATTCGGCTTGGGAACACGGGTGGCCAAGACAGCAGCTTCGGTTTGTTCCCAGGTTCCACACGTCCGCCCGACGTTGGGTTTCTGACTCCCGGCTGCCGTGTCTGAGGAAGGACTGTACCAATGGAGGGGCCTTCATCGGGTGGGACGTTAAACATCTCACCCTCTCTCACTCTGATGTGTGCAGACTATTCCGTGGCATTGTTTTGAAGGAGAATTAGGAAAATACTCACAAGCTAATATTTATAAAAGACAATTACCCGGGTCTTCTGTTTGTTCTGATATTGCGATCAACATCACGCGCCGCTAAACATTTTGGGAACAACCCGAAAGAAAAGTGAAAGGCGCTACATAATTGGAAATCTCCAAACCTTTTAAACCTAACGCAGTCCTGCCAGTGTGCAGAGAATCTACATATTTTATTGCCCTGCGTTTGAAAAGGTAGTTGGCCTGGCTTTTCAGCCAACGGGTTGTTTCCAAATAAATAACTTGCATTTGTGTAGTGCATTCCGCAGTTTGCTGGTGTTCCCGACGGTTTTCAAACCAAAATAGTATTCCTAAAATGTAATACATCATTTATGATTTAAGATATTCAACGTTGATTCACTTTCTCAGAGAAGCACGATATACGGGTAATATTGCAGACACGAGTCCAAACAGGGTCTTAGGCAAGAATATCAAGACGGACTGCAAGCACTCGTAAACTAACCTGGACTATTCTTTTGTATTTAAAACCTGAACGCCTTTAAGCTTTATTCAATTCAGAGAGTTTGCATTTCAAGGGTGCAGAGGTTGCAATAATAACCGGAGGCCTACGAGTTCAGAAGAATCGCTCTGAAATCGCGAGGTCACTGCATTTTAAAATAGACTAGAGGGTTCAGAGCCTCACAGATGCTGGTCCCGGGGTAATTAAACACCGCACCAAATGTTTACCGATCACTCTTCCAATTAAAGGCAAATGAAGAGCCACGACGAATCCCAGGGAGCGAGCAGAACCGTGCTCTATAGAGTGATGTAAGTGTACTTACTCCCCACGGTTTACGCTTCACAATTCTCTGGCACTGTCTAAAAATCATCACGATTTTACCAAAAATGTTTGATTAAAATCTCATATTTGTGTTCGAACTAAATGGATCGCAAAATAATGTTTATAATTGGGCTGTGATATGTTAACTTTAGATCGTATATCCTGTATTTAAACAATAATCACATCAAAACTACGAGGTCCGTGTGATCGACAGTGGAGTCTGAGGTACGTTTGATTTTAACACTTTCACATTGACCAATAAAGCGAATCGTCCAATATTCATAGTTAGAACTGCTTGAAGGCAAAAACGAAGAGCGAAAACACCGACCCTCGATTGCAAGAATGATCTGTAAATGAATGTAACTAAAGAAACGCTAGATATGAAATATGAAATGATCCACCTGAGGAGTGAGCGTTCCCCTCATTTGGAGCCAAATGAGGGAACTTCTGTGTTAATGGGTTGCGGACGCGAGCAATGTTCTAGTGATTGGTTCCATTCAAAGGATTCCACAATACCAGAAAAAAATTGAACAGTTCTTAAGATAATAATTCAAATGAAAAAGACTGGTACCTTTTTTCATTTAACAAAAATGTAAAAAAATGAAAATAAATGTGAAAAGTTTAAAACGTCAACTGAAAACAGACTCACTTTGATTCCCTATTTAATGCACCAATATTTCTTTCGTGAGGTTATAACGGGGCAAGAAAATTACTTCTGTACGTTTATATTGCGGATAAATCTTAACTTTTGCAGGATTACCTTTGATAAATTTTCTAAACATGAGATTTTCAAAAATATCTTTGATTTAAACTCAGAGAATGATTCAGTTTTGTAGGGAATTATATCACAACAACAGATCCCAACACCAAATTGTTACACACCTCATGCCAGAATAACAGTCTTCCATCATTACCCTCTGCCGACTAAGGCTAAGCCAGTTTTGAACCCAAACTACCAAGCCACCATGGATCTCACACATTTTAATCTTCTGGATCAGTCTAATATGATCGATTTGTTAAATGCTTTTTAAAAGTCCATTAGACAACATCCACTGCCCTACGCTAATACCTTTATCACCTCCCCAAAAAAACGTAACCAAGTTTGTAAGATAACCTGGACTGCACAAAGCATGCAGGGAAAATGGGAGCTACTCACCACTTCCACAGAGAACAGAGAAAGGGGGAATGTTTTTTAAATGTGAAAAATGAAAAAGATTTGATGCTTGGAGGAATCTGGATATCTTTGCAATTCTGCAAATAATTAAGAAGACATTTTGCTCTAATCATATAGAGCCCTGACGAGACCACACACGTATACGACATTGTGTGGAGAGCTATTCTTCCTACCTAAGGAAAGATGTGCATAAAAAGGAATGTCCAGTCAAATGTAAGGTTGTTTTCTGGTTTACCAGATGAAGAGAAATTGACCAAAGTTCTGTAGGTCTACATTCGCTTGTATTTAAAATAAAGTGAAGTGATCTCTTTTAACGAAATAATTCTTCAGGAGCTTGACAGGATAGGTGTGGAGTTGATGTTTATACTGGCTAGGATGTCTGATCCCAAAATAAGGACCATCCAAGGCAGATGGTCCAATTTTGAGGAGGAAATAGTGGAAGTGCTAAGATGGACACGAAAAGCTGGAGTAACTCAGCGGGATAGGCAGCATCTCGGGAGAGAAGGAATAAGTGATGTTTCGGGTCAAGACCCTTCTTCAGACTGAAAGTCACGGGAAAATGAAACAAGAGATACAGACGATAACGTAGAGAGATAAAGAACAATGAATGAAGGATATGTAAAAAGGTAACGATAATAAAGGAAACGGGCCATTGTTAGCTGTTTGTAGGGTGAAAACGAGAAGCTGGTGCGACAGGTTGTGGGGGATAGAGAGAGAGAGAGAGAGAGGGAGGAAACCCACGCGGTCACAGTGCGAAACTCCGTACAGACAGCATCCTTAGTCAGAATCGAACCCGAGTCTCTTGCGCTGTAAGGCAGCGACTCTATCGCTGCGCCACTGTGCCACCCCAGTAGATGAAGTAATGTTAGGAGAATGCTCTCTTCTAATTAAAATATATATATATTCGTTGTTTCTCAGATCAAAATAATTGCAACTGTGTACAATGTAGTATCCAACTAATTTCACTAGATTTTCCTCTATATTATCTTAAGTATCAAGTATATGCTAGAACAGGGGGTGCTTGTTATAAGGTCATAAATGATAGGAGTAGAATTAGGCCATTCAGCCCATCAAGCCTACTCCACCATTCAATCATGGCTGATCTATCTCTCCCTCCTAACTCCATTCTCCAGCCTTCTCCCCATAACACAATGAATCACAATGAATGGCGGTGCTGGCTCGAAGGGCCGAATGGCCTCCTCCTGCACCTATTTTCTATGTTTCTATGTTTCTATAACATCTGACACCTGTACTAATGAATAATATATCTATCTCTACCGTAAAAATATCCACTTGGTTGCAGACTTGAGGATATAGTGCACTACTTAGGGAGTGTCGCAATATCAGAGGTATAGACCTCCAGGTGAGTCCGTCAGTTGCAAATACAGTATTTGAGTATCAAAAAAAGTGTTCTCCCTTGTCCAGTGTCGTCATGCAATAGATAATCTTCCAAGATCATATTGATCATATTGATGTTTGTGCATCCATTTTACCTACATCACAGCAGTGACTGTATCTCAGAGATATTTAACTGCATTTAACGTTTTTGGAGGTTCTTCCAATATTTAGGTTATGCTCTCTTTTTACCTACTGATAACTGCGGTACTTTGGTTCAATGGAATGGAATGTAGCCTAACTGGGCTTAAATACTATAAAGCAAAAAGAGTTAGTTGGTATGTCTCAGTCAATTTTACAGCTAATTTTCGTACCCCCTTTTCAGACAAAGGGACACACAGCCCACTATATAGATGTATTTATATATTGTGAGGACATTATTGAATCTGGGGAAAAAAACAGAAAATACAAACGCGCTTCCACCACTTCGTGGTGATGAACATTGAACACCAAGATGCTGGTATGTTTTAGTGAATTTATTTTGTTTCGTGTTTACAACCGTTCTTATCAATGACACCGAACTTGAAAAATTATTATGCAAAGTAAAACGATAGCTGACCGATTGGCGGCAACCCGGCTTCAGAAAGAAAACATTGCCTCCCCGTACATAACCCGCCTTTTAAGACCAGTTTTTGCTCATGACTTAACTGAACCTGCGGGCGGGGAGCCAGCAAAGCAAAAAGTTGATAGCTGGTCACGGTTAACCATTTTCAATGAGCCGCACTCCCCTGAACAAACAAACAAAAAATTACATTGTCGCAATGCCACTTGTGTGCGGTATAAAATAGGGCGGATGTTCACGGACAGAAATTTATTTAAAATAAGTAAAGCCTCATTCGACTACAGGAGTTTGAAGCTGTTGTGAAAAATAGAGGGTTCCCAAGTCCAAATTATCCTTGTCGCCGATAATATTTCGAAATAAGGCACTTCAACGCACACATCTTGAATATGTCGACCCGGGTCCATAAAAATATTGTTTATTTCTGCCTAAGATATTTCCTCGTCAACGAAAGTCTTTCTGGAGTGCATTTCAACATCAATGCGCCAGGGTCTCCGGTAAGAGGAGTGGACGCACAGTGAGTCCGGCCAACATGTCCTAAAATGTTAACGTAAAACTGAACTGCGCCCCACGTGGCAATATGGGGAATGTCCTTCCATTTCATCATTAAGAAATGTACTGTTCAATTTCTCCAGTTCCACATATTCGGGCGTAAGTGTGTAATTAATATGTTTAACATAGATTGTACACTTGTGCGAAAACGCATGCAGGAACCAGTGGACGACCCTGGTGTCTGATCTCTCAGTCGATTGTATCTGGGTCTTCCTGATTCATCGTCACACAATTGGAAGCATCCCTCTCCCTCAAAAACTGACAAACTGGCGTGAAATTATAAACTCCACGATTTCCGTTAAAATGCATGCCTCTCTGTTGGTGGTGAGGGAGAAAGGGGGTGGGGTTTGACAAATGGCCCTGGATAGGAATAATTACAGTTTCAACTGCCCGTATTCTTCACCTCAATCTAACTCTTCTCATGTTGCTTTGAGGTCAATCGACAAGAAACGTCGATTCCGTACATTTATTATCCTCAACAACATTTCCGTAATCTAATGCCCGATTCCCCCCCCCCCCCCCCCCCCCCCCATTCTATTCAGCGCAATGGTGTTGCCCGCAATAATTAAAAGAATCAAAATAACAATGTTAATATCTAGTGAAGCCCTTGCGCAATTTGGAGCAAGACAGATTGGATCGAATCGGTTTTACCATTGCGTTTTATTTCATTCAAGCGTTCTGGAAAGTCAGTGTTTATTGCTCAATTGCCTCGGTATCAGATTATCTCACGAGCATCTGAGTCACTGCTTTTCGGGATTAATTCTGGTGTACAATCCACTCGAGCAAAGCGAGTCTTTGTTCTGAAAATAGGGAATATCCCTCACGATGCCCGGGAAGGAATATTCCATCGGTGGACGGAATGGTAACGTTGGCATCAGAGCAGAAGTGACATAAGGTGACATGAACGTTGGCAGCCCTCGGCTAGGGCTCGAGTATGCCAACCGCAGCGGATTGATGCCAAGTCTAGGGTTCAATCCGTACAGGTTAGCGGGCCCTCCGAAAACGGCGCCGGATTGTAGCGGAGAGAAAGCAGACTTGGTGCCGATGGAGCCGCCAGAGAGGCCGGCTAACGTAATGTGTGAGGATTGCGGAATCTCCTCGGAATCGGATATGGTGCAGTCCACATCTTTGATCTGTCCACCAGGTTCCTTCCCGTTCAGTACCTGTTCAATGGCTTGGACAACGTCTCCTTTGCAGTTTGCCAGAATGCACTCTAATTTATCGCGCTTGGAGTTGGGGAAAACTTTGGTGAGGATGTCAATGGGCGCCCTGTGGTTGGAGGAAGAGCCGGGTCGGTTGACCATAACCTTGGCCAACTCTTTGGGGGGTTTGTCGCTTTCGTTGCCAGACTCAGTATCCGATGGAGTCGCCGAGCGAGGGCTGTCCGCATTTTCCGACGGCGGATCAGGGGAAGAAGAAAGATGGCCCGAATCGTTGTCCAAGGCTTCGGGTTTCCCTGCTTTATCCTTCAGATTGGTATCCGATCCATCAGTGTCTGAGGTGTTAGAGTGTGAAGGTTGGAGAACCGACCGACTCACCAGACTGTTGTAGAACAACTCATATTTGGAGTGCTTTTCTCCTGCAAGGAAACACAGACATTGAAATGAAGCATAGGAACCAACGGAAGCAGAATGATCCCCTATGTTAATTACAAACCAAAAGCATGAGCCGCGTAACACAGTTTAATGACTCGGCATATAATTTTACTTTTAATAAAGAATTGCAAATTTGATTTAAAAAACAATAATCGTTAACGACGAATGAAATAATGGTTGGTTAAACCAGGTATCTATAGGACACGTTAACAAACGTAAAGCCGCTATGATAAATCTGTATTTTTATTTTAGGAGGTGGTGTCCTTTATTTTACAATAAATGTAGGTTGCATAATTTTACTGTTCGGAAATGTCTGAGATCAGATATTCTGGTCAATGGATTTGCATAAATTGTAAGTTCCCTTAAACGGTTTGGATTCAGCTCCAAATGGCATCAATTTTAACGTCGATTGGCAAACACAATTTCAAACCTCCCAATTCGATCATATTTTCGATTTAAATGTATGTGAATGGATGCTTGAGATTAATTTTGCTTAACTTGCGATCAACATTAAATGCCATTCCGTCTGCGAATTCTCCCCCCTCTGCCTACTCCAGAAAGATAGTTAAAAAATAATTACAATATTTCATTATTAAAAAGTAAACAAAGTTAACTTCGCATTGTTGAGTAGTTTGGGGTGCCCTGTAAAACGGGATTACACATTCTCCCACTGCTATTTTAACGCTGTTGATGAGCCGAAAACTATTAGAGGGATTGAGCAAACGACTACTGATTCATTTTCTTCAGCCACTTGTTTGTCACTAATGCTTGAAAAATGCATTCGGTTAACTTTGATATATGTAGCGTTAACCTCCGCCGAGCGCAATGCAGGAAATTTGATCTAATGGGCTGTCCCTTTTTTAACAATAGCCTGTCTCATCAACTGTCAGAATAAAGGGAACTGGGTATGGGTGCACTGTTTAGTGGAAAACAGATTTCCGTTTTGGAATCGCTTCAGAGTAACTGAATGCACAACACGCCTGGCATTTTAATTCTACAACATCTGTGCACAATGCTGCTGGTGAATTATGTGTGTGTTCGTTTACCCCATGACTTCTTCACAGTGTTTTAGCTTCCCAAATGTATTTGAAGAACACTTAATTCATTATGTAGACTTTCGTTTTTGTTCACATGAAAATATATAGACTATTAATGGTTAATAATGGTTTTAAGATGACGTATGTTATTAATGTTTAGATCTCTGCAGATACATTATTCATCATCTGCCAGGTCAAACAAATTCCACCTGGTCTACTGACATTTTCGTCTCCTTACTTTATACACGCGGTGGTGATTGTGCAAAGCATGCATTGGCCTCACCGCTCACGTGTGATTGAGCACGTTAATTTAAAAATACTTTGAATGTATTTTTATTTGCAGGCATATATCCAAACTAGTTCCACACTGCCCCTAACAAAATTTAGTTTTCTGTCTCGATTTTATACCTTAATTGTGGTTATTATGTTTATTATTATGCTAGTCTATTGTGCATTATCCATGTATTAAAACATTCTGTATTACTTTTTTTAACTGTTCGTCAAATCTGGACGGATCCATGTAAGGAAATCGTGCCAATTAAAGCAGTGTCCGTTTACCATCAGTTTGGGGCAGCAAATCTCTGATTATAATTTTTTTAAAGAACCACATACCAGTGAATCCATTTGATGTAAAGGGCACTTTGTTGAACACAAACGTTTCAATAAACATTAACCAAAATTATTACGGGTTAGATATCAATTCATGACTAACGTATCAACATTGAATCTAAATTCACCAGTTGTAATTTTAGTTTGACGTTGTATTAACAAGCTTATTTATGCATTTACTGAATACGAAGAATTATTTAAATATATATTTTTTGCTAACCATTTCCCCATCCTGGCAGAAGTTGCGACCCAGTGTCGTTGTAAATTAACCCAATGCCAGGCTTTTTGTTATTACCAGATGGCATAAATAGTACCAGAGTCAAAGTAACTGTTCTGGCCTGCAAATAAGACATCGCCCTGTATTTTATTCGTTTCTCCGTTTGAATGTTAGAACATGAATAACGATGTTCTAAATCACGAAGTTTGAAGCTTCCCTATATCAACATCGATTTAACCTTGATTTATAGTTATGTAAAAATGTGGACCATCTCTGCTCAGACGAATTTACTGAAGCGGCCTCCCACTGAAAAATTACCTGGCAAAATCCACTGTATCCTAAATTAACGTCAAGTCCGAGCCATAAAAACCGATGCATTCCACCCAGCCTCTTATGCCATAATCCTTGGAAGATTAGAAAGATAATTGCGCATTTGTAACGTTTCTGTTAGAAAGGCACAAATTCCTGATCACACTGTTTGGGATGTTCAGATAATGCCTGTATAACTGTTGGGACGATTATAAAATTTGTGATAGATCATAGCTGTGACTCGAACATTCAGATTACGAATAGAACGCTTGCAGGAAAAAATATGAAGATTAGTCAACGCTGCTTTGCAACTGACAATTTGATTTACATGTGAATTCCTGGCCTCGCTGTGGCCTTTCATCCCAGGATTGTATTTGCACACAATGTAAATCTCCAAAATGGATGTGCGTTTTCTGGCTGTTGCTCAAGTGACTTTACCATTATTAAAATGTAAAATGATAGTGGAACGATGCCAGTAACGCAGAATATAGGTTGGGGAGCTATCTCAGAGTTACGATTAGAAATGTTGAACCAACCGCAGAAAAAAACAATTAAATGAGAACTGCGGAGGCAACATCAGTGCAACATTTGGATAATAATTACCTGTTGCAAAGGACATTTTAGTTTATTTTAGAGATGCAGTATGGAAACAGGCTTTCGGCCCACTGAGTTCACACCGACCATCGATCACCCGTTCAGGCCGACAAACCTGGAGGAAACTCACGCGGTCACGGGGAGAACACGCAAACTCCACACAAGCAGCACCTCTGCCAGCTGAATCACTGATAACTATCTGATAAATGAGTTCAAATCAATGACCTATGGCTGAGAAAACTTGAGCAATTAAATAGCAGCTTTCCCACAGCCTGCGTTGACTGGTGATAACCATGGTTTGCAGCTGACCTACCTTCTTTCAGCTTATGGTAGTCAACTCCAAAGATATCGTAAGGCGTCAAGCCAGCCCTGGATACGGGGATGATGCCGTTGGCGGCTGCGGCAGCCGCTGCCATGGCCAGCCCGGCTTCGGCAGCCCCTCCGCCGGCGTACATGTACTGCAGCTCCCTGGCCTCGTTCTCTTCTTGCGCCTGCTGCCGCCGGAGTGCCACCTGCGCGGCCATGACCCGCTGCCTCTCGGCGATCAGCATGCACTTGGCACACATGCAGTCCCTCCAGCGGCAGAAGCGCTTGTGGCCTTTCAGCGCCGACACCACGCCGTGGTTGCGACAGCGGGCGCACTTGGGGGTCCGGGGGAAACGCTCGGCCGCGGCGGCGGCTGCAGCTGCGGCGGCTCGGAGGAACAACGCCGGCGGTCGCAGCAGGGAGCCGCCGCCCAATGAAATGGGCAAGGTGGCAGGATTAGGCGGCTGGCAGGACTCCACTAGCGGGGCGGGAGGCAGCGCCGATCGACCATCCATTGTCAGCCTGGTCTGTGCAAACCAAAGCCCCCTCACGCTTAGAGCATCAGCCACGGTACTAAAGACTCGTCTGTATTAATAAAGAGTTGCTTTTGCAGGTGACTCTGCCAACGCAAAAACAAACATGATTTAAAACCAAAAGATGAAGTGAAATCGCCGCACCAAGTTTTTTTGCAAACTCTATGTTGAACCCGACTGGAGTGTCAGTCAACAGTCTGAAACTTCCAGCATCGCTAGAAAATTGTTGTCCTAAATCTAACCATAACCTTTCATAAAACTAAGTAAAAACTGTATCTTGTGATAATGCAAACTTCACTGTAAAAACAATCAGCCCCAGTTTTGCCAAACTACACCAAAAAAAATTGCAACCGAGAGGGAAACAACCCAGCGCTGCTCTGCTGCGCCTGGTTATCTGCAATTCACTGGGATATGGATGCGAGACGCGGCTGCTCTTGAACTCTTCTAATCTCTGCTCAAATGCAATGTTGACGAGGCACAAGCTAATCGATAAATAGTTGACACCGGACGAGCCCGGATTCCGCCCGCATACCTCAAGATGCCTGTCACTCACCCAGTGCATGGGCAGGATCACATCGGCGCACGCCTTCACCTATTGGCTTGATTCGTCGCCAATTGCAGAGCCCGCTGTCTGCTTTCACCTATTGGCCGGCGATCTCCCTCCTCCCAGCTGCATCACGCTGTGCTGGTGGTGGCCGGACTTTAGTAGCAAGAACGATGTAAAATATTCTGAACGGTGGTGAAGATAGACAGAAAACGCTGGAGTAACTCAGCGGGACAGGCATAATTTCTGGTTAGAAGGAATGGGTGACGTTTTGGGTTCAGACCCGAAGAGTTTGAAGAAGGGTCTCTCTCGACCCGAAACGTCACCCATTCCTTCTATCCAGAAATTATGCCTGTCCCGCTGAGTTACTCCAGCATTTTGTGTCTATCTTCGGTGTAAACCACAACTGCAATTCCTTCCTACACTCAACCGTAGTGAGCTGGTTGGTCTGAAACTCACTAAATGCTGGTAAGCCACAGAAAGCCAAAACAATGTTAGACTTTCAGGTGCACGATTTTGTATAAAAGACTGCCAAGTGCAGAAGGATTTTGGTTCTATTTTTAATCTCATTTGTTTCCGACGCAGAACCAGATATATTTATTCTGGACGAAATATTATGTGCCTTACAAGTTTCTTAAGATAAACTTGTTCAATTTAATGTAGACGAGGTCTATATTTGTGCAGCATTGACTGAAATCAAGTTGCAACAAGAGGAAGAGCTAAACACTTGACGTTTCAGATAAAAAATATTCATAAGAACGGGAAAAGGGGGAAACAAACGTGTTTTAAGTTGCCGAGAGGGATAGTGGAGAGAGTTAGGGCGCAGACCAGAATAGTATGCGTAACAATTACTTGAAAACGAATTTTGAACGAAATGATGCATATTTTAAACGTAAGGGGAGATAGAAGATGCAGGGACATTTGTAAAAATGAAGGCGGAGTTACTTGAAATAGTTAAACTCAATATCGGGCGGTATAGCGGTATTGCTGCCTCAGAGCGCCAGAGACCCGGGTTCCAGCCTAACTACGGATGCTGTCTGCACGGAGTTGGTACGTTCTCCCAGTGATCGCGTGGGGTTTCCCTGGGTGCTCCGGTTTTCCCCCACACACCAAAGACGATCAGGTTTGTTGGTTAATTGGCTTCCGTAAATTGTCCCTGGTGTGTAGGATGGTGCTGGGATAGGGAGGTCGCTGGTCGGCGCGGACTCGGCGCTGTTTTCATGATATATCTCTAAAGTCTAAAGTGAAGTGTAAAACAAATTAAAGTAATGGGTAAATGGAAGATCAGGGTTAATCCCGTCGATTGTTCTGCAAATCAGTCGCCCGATTCCATGATAGTGTAGAGAGCACATTGTTAGAACTGAATGCGATACACACTGGATAGGAACAGAAGCTTCACCAGAGGGTTATTTGTGTTCCTGGTTGGTATGAAGGGGAGAGGTAAAAGGCCAGGTACTGCATCTCATGTGGTTGCAGGTGGGTGTGCAGAAGGGGAGTGGTGATTAAAGAGCAATCCGCAAAGTTTTGGAGGGAATGGTCTATTTTGGAGCGCGGAAAGCGGAAGAAGGTACTGTTCTACCGCTGCACCATAGAGAGCATCCTCACACATGGCATCCCTGTGTGGTACCTCAGCTGCACGGAGGCAGAGAGGAAATATCTTCAGCGGGTAGTCCATAGAGCTCAGAGGACCATCGGAACACAGCTACCAGCCTTGGAGGGCATCTACAACACACGATGCCTCAGAAAAGCCACCATCATCCACAAAGAGTCTTCACACCTCTGCAACAGTCTGTTCGAGCTTCTACCATTGGGCAGACGATACAAGGCCTTCTACCCCCGCACCTCCAGACTCAGGAACAGCTTCATCCCCAGGGCCATAGCTGCTATGAACCGGTCCTGCTGAGCCAGATGGTCACATCGCACAGTGATCCGGCACAGATCTACTTGCACTTTATTCCGTTTCAAAACTGTTCTAATTTGTTTCATTGGGTTGTTTAAATTAATACTGACTAGCTAATTAAACTAGTCAGTATGGGAGGCGCATTCCCAATCTCGTTGTACCCCTGTACAATGACAATAGAGATATATTGTATTGTATTGTATTGTTTAATCTCTAGGTGTGGGTTCATCCTTCCGTCTCTTCCCCTCCCCAGACCACCGACCGTACGGGTTGACCGGACTTTGGACTTTGAATAATGGCGCCAAAAATGGCGACGCCTGCATGTGTAACTTATGCTAAAAGAATTTCACTGTGCGGTTGCATATGTGACAAATGAAGCGCCATTGATCCATTTGCATGTGGCCATCCAATGCTGCATAGACACCTGCAACAACTGCATGCAAAAAGCCCCGCAGATCAAGGACAAGAGCAACTAAAGGTTGTAACCTGTGTGGAAAAGCAGGCCACCACGACAGAGCCTGTCCCAGATATGCACCTGCTCTTACTGACATTAGGGGGAGGGGGGTTGGTGGTGGGGGTTGGTGGTGGGGGAGGGGGGTTGGTGGTGGGGGGGGGGGGGGTTGGTGGTGGGGGGGGGTGCCAAATATAAACACAGAGGAATGCAGAAATCTCCCCCCACGACCCTAGCAGAGAAGGTGAACAGGAGGCGAGGAAAGCCCGACCATTGGAAACTACCAAACCCCAGAATCAACCTCCCGATCTCTTCCCCAAGAGACGTCGTGAATCGAAGACGGGGCCACAGAGGAACAAAAAGGGAATTGGCTAGTGATGGAGAGGCAATGGACCTCAAATCAAATTGAAAGAAAAACTGGTGTCCCAGGCAGGCGTCAGCAATCTCTCCTAGTCTGAGGATGAAGCCCAATGCCGAGTCAGATGAAGTAACAAAATGGAAGGGAGGCAAAGGAGGAGGAAAATCCCAGCCAGGAAACTGTGAGGAGGCCATCAGCCCATTCCATCCCAGGTCCGGGAGACAGGGAACAGGGCAGTGCCCGGCAAATCCAGGCATTCGAAGACCGGGAATAGCGCAGTGTCTCACACATCCCAGCTCAGGAAGAATGACTTCTTTTTTGACCAAACATCGCTTGAGATTAAAGGTATGGGAAAACGGCTGATCTCCCCTTGGCAAAAAGTGCAAATTTACCGAAGAGGAATCCATCCCCGGGAGAGCTCAGTTCCCGGAAATGGTACAATAGTTTGTGAAATTAGTGGACATGCAGGCACTGGGCATTTGACTATGACAGTGGACCTGAATTTTAAAACTATAAGCTGTGAATGCGAAAATCGCATCAATCAATGTGCTCAGTGTGGAAGGCACGGCACGTCATGTTGCCACCTCTAGATGGTGGACATGAAGCTGATCATCAGATCCAAAATTCCATGTTTTTGTACGTCACCCTTTCCTGCACCATGGTAGTCACCCGAGCCACTTTCTGCTTTCCCCGAGGATCCAAGATAGAGCATGCCTGATGAGTTGCAATGCACAAGTCACCAGCAATCGCATATCCAACATTGCCCTAGTACTGATGGCCACCTTTGTACGCGGCTGCTCCAAGCTGTGCATTGAACTGAAGTGCTGCTTCAGGTTGACGATTTATCTGTCACCCGGCGTCGCAACGGATTGGCCTGACATCACTTCCATACAATGTTCCATTCAGTTGGGCTTCGCTGCACTACATGCTCTTTGAAGAATAGTTTCTGCAGAGAAATAACTTTGACCACAAATCCACCAGTCAGTGGATAGCGCAGAATATCCCGCGGGCACAACAGGAGATGGAAACAATGAATACCGTGGAGTGGCTTCCAGAGCAGTCGGTCGACATCATTTGGCAGAGTGGCTCTTTTAAATCTAAACTTCACTTGTCTGGCAATTAGAGGGACCCTCCCCTTCAGATCCTTCCTGCATGGTCAGTGTCTCACTCCCAATGCACCACACGCTCAAGATGGTTGTAATGAAGATGAAGTGACTATCCGCCTCTTTATGGACCGTGTGTTTGTAAAGAGGTGTGGACAGGATGCAAGAATCCTTGTTGAGGTTCATCCTGAGCAGCTATGTAAAAGGGGACTCCGATCTGCAGACTTTTCCAAGAAATGCATTCAAAGACAAACAACAAGTGCTGCTGGAAGATCATCAGCGCAGGGAAAGAAGCACTTTGGACTGTCCGAAACTTGTTGGCGTTCTCGTGCAACAAGATGTCCAGAAAGGAATGCTGCCACCTAGTACGTTGCCTGCTGCTGGGGTAACTGTCGAGGGATGTACTGACGCTGGATACCGCCAATGCAAAGGCTTTGCAGGGAAAGATTGCAAACGAGATCCTGTCACCACTTGAGCATTGAGGGGCTAGGTCCAATCCAACAGCCCCACAGACATTTGTGGCGTGTATTGTTCAAAGAGGCCGGATGAATGGCACATAGCATAGATTAACTTGACAATACTGCGAATGTATAGACTGAACACACTTTGAATATATCGACTGGACTAAACCATGTGTATAAAGAGAGTCATGTACTGCTTTGTATATTTTGTATATGCTTTTATAAAATAAGGTTTATTATTGATTTTTTAATTATTGGATATTGGATAATATATCTATATTCATATTTTTTCACAGATGCAGCTGAACCTTTCTGCTATACTCTGTTGCATTTCAACCTCCGTTTGTATTAATTTGTTTAGCGTTTAAGTTAACTGTTACCTTGACTGTTTTCGTCTGCATCTTATCATAGATAGCCCCCCTCTTCATTTCTCCCATCACTTGCCATAAAACCTACCTATTTTCTCACAGTTAAATTTGGGTTGAAGAGTCTTAACCTGAAACATCAACTCTGTTTCATTTCCCACTGATGCTGCCTGACCAGCTGAATCCTTCCACGAGTTTTTCACTGTGCCTCGGTACACGTGACAATAATTTAACTAAACCAGGTCTGCATGTTATGTGTAGGTAGGAACTACAGATGGTGGTGTCAACCGAAGATAGACACAAAATGCTGGAATAACTCAGAGGGTCAGGCAGCATATCTGGACAAAATGAATAGGTGACGATGCGGGTCAAGACCCTTCTTTTATATTTTGCTCCAGAATAAAACTGTGTTTGATTTCTTTATTAAATAACAGGCGCGTATCTGCAATAACGCATCCTTGATGCACAAAATCATTTCTACTGCACTCCTATTGTCAAATTAAGTAAATAAAAATAATCTGCAAGTAGCAAGATGCGTTATTGGGGATTCTGAACCCTGTCAGTCCGTTATAACCAAACGTTATATGTACATTATGTAATTTTGTAATAGTTAAACATTTCTTCATTTTTATATCCCTGATGACTTTGCTGCATCTCGAAGTTGCAACATGAAAACTCACTAGTGTGCTCGCAGCTTTTACATAATTTATCTGGAATTTGAAAGTTATTTATTTTAATTTCTGAACATAGTTATGGGGTTACCACATAGCATCCAAGCACATATATTTCCGTGCCCTTGAAATTCGCTGTTGCTTTAGTTTAAACTTAAACTTGTGTAAAGGTTCGTGATGTTTGCCATGTGTGCATATGGGTTTTTTTTTAAAAGAAAATGATCTGACTTCCTAAATAAATCAATTTAGTTTCAATGTAAAACGAAACAAACGTTTAAAAAACAAAACATATTTTAGCAAAGCCACGACGTAGAAGCAACTTGAAACGAAGCTGCCTCTCACGTTTCTTGTTGCATCATACCGCCTTCTCTCTAGCAACACTCATCACCCCCCACCTCCATCGCCACCCACCCCACTCTATCACGCCAATGCTGTGGGCATTTTGGAAAAATCACAATCACAATCAAACGCGCCTTCTCGGAACAATTAATTTTAAAGGTGGCGAAAATGACTTGCATTTATATAACGTCTTTCACATCCTCAGTACACTCCCGAGCCTTTACTATGACTGAGGTACTTCATGGAGCGTTGTCACTATAGTAATATAGGAAATAAAGAGCCTTAACGTTGCTTTTAAAATGTTTTTAAAAATACATTAAATAATGTAAATGATGCTTTAATTAAAAATAAAGGGGCATTATTACAACTTTGGCAAAAGAAACACGGCACACACTGAAAGAATATTCACAATTTGAAACTTCGTTCGGCCAATTATTTACTGAGATAAATAATTTTAAATTCGGCTCTGTAAGACACGAAACAATCACAAAGTGAACATATAAGTTATGCCGATTATCGTGCCTGTTTATTTGTTGATGATCTGGGTTTAATTTGCATCGTTAAAATGGAAGAGTCGGTGAAGATTTTCTGGGTTATTTTTTGCTACATTGTGCTTTAACAGATCTAAATATTTGTTGGTTTACAATCATAAATACTATTTTCATGACCTGATACCTGGACATAAACATTTTAAATTTAAAATAAGGTGCAAATATATTTAATAACCACCGCCCTGGGAAACAGCCGTATCAAGTCAATGGATTGCATATGCAACACGCAATCACTAGCCTCAACATAGTCTTTCCTACACCCCGCAGATTAGGTCATTATATATTTTGGGCATAATTGCCCCATATATTGATAGAATTTCTGCATGCTAATTTTCGCAGCACTGCGCCACATGTATATTTCACTTCTTATAACTCAGGTATATCGGCTCGGTGTTACTGTAATCGAGCCGATTTTAAAGCAAAACCTCTGATCATCAGATGACTGTAATTAAATATAACTACTTTAACGGTAACAACCCAATTTTATTATGCTAATGAGTGAAATTTGATCCTATTTATAATATAACAAGGAAATGTCGCACTGTATCATTAATCTTTGTAAAAGCATATACCTATTCACTCGCATGCACGAATCATTCAAACGACATTATAATTGTAACTTGCGATGTTTGTGTACGTTTATTTGCAGTTTATGCAAACCAGCTGTTGATTGTTTTAAGAAATGTAGTAATTATATAGTCATATGTCCCCTTTTGGCTGCAGTTTATTTTCTTTGGGTTATATTTTTCAAAATAGGGAGGACAAGTATAATGGCCCGAATAACTTTCCACTGTGCGGTATCAGTCTGTCATTCTGATAAACTAAAGAATTCCGATCCAAAGGGCTGCTGATTGGCGAATAATTCTTCTTGCTGCCAACACGTTTCTTTGTCAAACTGTTCACAGGTCCGGTTGTCTTTTAAATACACCGAACCATTTGAAATAATAATCGTCCTGATTTTACTACAGCGAGGCTCCTTCTATTATCGACGAGAGTGCGGGACGCTGTTTCAATGCGACACTTCATGATACTCTCGCAGTTCTGTCCATGATAAGATATCGACTGATGATACAGAGGGCACCACGAGTGTGTGAGGGGGTGGGGTGGGGAGTGGAAGGCAGTTTGAAGCGCCAGCAAAGAAAATAATTGCCTTTTTGCAGTGTCTAGGTTATTGGATTTATATAAAAATGTGTTCAAAATTAATTTGACTCTACTCTCTAATTTATGCGTTTGAAGCTATTTAGAAGGCAGAGCAAGCGTAATGCGCTAAACAAAATATATGTTCTTAGTGTTAGAGTTACAAACATTCGTTGAACGCCAATAATAGCCGACAGCTTCCGAACAATGTCCCCATAGATGATGCATCTGGTTAACTATCGGTTGCTTTATTTGGGTTATGAATTAACTAAGCGGGCTTGCATATACATTACCAACTGGACGGATTAAATAAATGTCTTTATTTATCAGTGGTACTATCCTTATTCTGTTTACTAAGCTGTATTTGTTTAACCAGCAGGTAGAGTGTCATGAACAATAAGTGGTGCAGGTTCCCACATGTTCTATAGATTTCCTTCTTCGTCGGTTGATAAAACTCTTGCTGTTCGTTTCTTAGGACTATTTGTATCACGTGACACACAATCTTTATAATGGAGTAATCCTCGCATGCATGAGTTACTCTCTGATGAACGCGGCCTCCTTACTCCATTCACAATTTTAATTATTAATGCTCTCTCTTGGAATACACATACAATTATCACACCCTGGAGCCCAGCGACACTATAGACGTTGTAAACAATAAAGCCATGATATAATAACTATGCATTTACCCCAAAACTACAGAGTCAGGAAAATGAGGCAATTTTCTTTTTTTCTCTTTCAGTTATCTCTTAGAGTTGGTATTCCTTTTTCATTGCAGACTTTAAATAAATATCTGGTGCAATCCTAATCGATAAACCACCCTACACATTGAAAGAATGGCGCTATTCATTGAAAATATCTTCTTAGTAGGCATACAGTTTACTATTTAATCCCTATTATCTAACGGAGTTTACATATGGCAGTCTATTTGTGCATAATAGCTGAAGTGGAAATTTCTACAGCGAAATCTTTAAAACAGGTCTCATTCTTCCTGAGCGATCAGTATGAACTAAATACCATGCAGTGATTAATGTGAAACGGAGCGGTCACAGTGCGAACCAGCCATCATGCAAGCATCGCGTAAAAACACAGCTCGTGGTTTAAGATACTCACACGGCTTGCTCTTGGGTTTACGATGTGAAGTTGATGACCAAAATAGTTGACCACAAAAGCACAATTTTAGATAACTGTCAGAAAGGAGGTTTCAGTTACATTCTGTGACGTTGATGCCAGGAATAAAACAAACGTTAGCTCCTTGGTATTTGATAAGTGTTGCTTAATTGGCCTGGAATGAATATAAATCAATGGGATTTTTGAATAAAATACGTGAAACGCACAGCAGGTCAGGCAGCTGCAACCAGAATCAGAGTTACCGTTTCAGGTTGAAGACCCTACGTGATCTTTGAATACGATTTTCTGTACGTATTGAAGGGAAAGCTATTTCTCGATCCTAGATCCATACATCGTACGGTCCTGGGCCTGTACTCGCTGAACTTTAGAAGGATAAGGGGGGACCGCATTGAAACTTACCGAACAATGAAATACCTGGATAGAGTGGATGGGGAGAGGATGTTTCCACTAGTGGGAGAGTCTAGGACCAGAGAGCACAGCCTCAGAATAAAGGATGTACCTTTAGAAAGGAGACGATGAGGAATTTCTTTAGTCCGAAGGTGGTGAATCTGTGGAATTCATTGCCATAGACGGCAGTAGAGGCGAAGACATTGGGCATTTGAGAAGTGGAAATTGACAGATCCTTGATTCGTTAGGGTGTCAAAGATTATGGAGAGAAGGCATAGGAATGGGGCTGAGAGGGAAAGATAGATCAGCCATGACTGAATGGCAACGTAGACTCGACGGGCCGAATGGCCTAATTCTGCTCCTTTGATGTATGAACATATTTTTAGATGAGAAAGACTATGTACAATCCTGAACCGCAACATGGCTCCTTGTGAAGCAAAATTCGTATCTAGGTGAAGATACCTCTTTCGAGTATGTTCATTTCATTGTTATGTTGCGTAGACCTTGGCGTAGCAGGAAAATATCATGTGTATATTGTCGATAATATCTCATAAAACCAGTTACCCAGGGAGCAGAATATCGCGGGTGGGCGGTGAGGCAGAGGTGGCGGGCTGAGTAGGTGGTGACGGATGGAGAGAATTGCAGGGCAAAACTTGGGATGGGCGGGTTACAATTGTCTTTGAGGCCAACTGATGTTTTATCTTTTGAAACTTGATAAACATATAGAGCAAGCCATAGAGATAAATCTTAACTTAATGGCACGTCTGCATTGCTTACATTTGTGTCTACGAAGATGTAAAACCCATGCTTAAGAATGAAGACTGAAACGTCTACATTAATTTTGACCCAAAGTTCTCTCCTGAAGTTTGGAAGCTTGAAGAGTTGGAGGGTTGGCGGAAGAACGCTTAATAGAGTCAGAGAGTCGTGGATAGAGTCACAGAGTCATAGTTAGAGTCACAGTCATAGTTAGAGTCATAGAGTCACATATAGAATCATAGAGTCATAGAGTCACATATAGAGTCAAAGAGTCATAGTTAGTCATAGAGTCACATATAGAGTCATAGAGTCATAGTTAGAGTCATAGTGTCACATATAGAGTCATAGTCATATAGCACGGAAACAGGCCTTTCGGCTCAACCCACCCATGCCGACCAAGGCATCCCTAAGCTAGTCACATTTGCCCGCATTTCATCCATATTCGTCTAAACCCGTCGTATCCATCTACTCGTCTAAATGTCTTTGAAATATTGTTATTGTTTATATTTAAATTAATGACATATAGGTCTGCAAATTTTCCAAAAGACCTGAGCATGTTGTAGACTGACTTTGACGTCACATTGGTTTAATAATACTCGTGGTATCTGAGCGAAGTGCTGCTGCACTTTGCTGTTGACACATTCAGGCTGATTCGAGATTTGCACTGGCGGCTCGGTGCTCCCTTTGAGCCAGTTCTAAACATGTACTGTAAACGAACACTAAGAGGGTTTTCGCAAGGTAAGATTTGAGGCAAAAGTAGAAGACGAAACTTGAAAAATATATCACTTGTTTCAAGTAGTGTGAAATTTATTGTCCCAAAGGGAAGCATATCGGTAAAGTGAAAAGTGTAGGGTTTGATTAGAGGAATAAAAACACACGAAAACAGCATGTGGCTTTTTGTGTCTATCTTCGGTGTTAATCACATGGGCAGTTCTTTCCTGCATCATTCAGAGTGATTATTTAGCAAAACCACGGAAGGAATCTATCTGTCATACCTGAAGATTGAAGGAAACTTATGTTATAGAAATTAATTAATGGTAGCAAAGAATTGTTAATTTAATGGATAAAGTAAGGTGAATTATTTGAGGTCTGGTGTCAAAAGAAGACGACACTTTGATATCGCGCTTCACACACGAGCAGCTGCCGGGCTGCACACTGTAGCGGCAATGACGGCGAAACCCTCGGCATTCGCTGTCATACTTTGTGAAATTGACACTAACGTCTGGGTTTCCGTGCAAATTGAACAAGGGAATCCCAAAATTGCTGTCAGTCATTCATCACTCAACCACAGGATATGCTCTTTCCAGTCGTCTCCGCCACAGCAATGGAAACCATTTAAACCGCCTTGTATTTTTCGCTTTTTATGGTTTACTGAGAGAAACCGACCCATTTTTAAAATGCCCTGAGAAACTCGTGTTTAGTTATGGAGATTTAGTGAGACTTTAGTAGCCCACTGTGCCACAATCGTTGCTTACGAAAGTTTTCTGGCCTGAAATTAATCTAATTATATATTCTAATCCTTTGTATGAACGTTTTAAAATATTTTAGAAGACAAATAAGTTTACATGTATAAATTCTGAAGCAGCCAATACTGAAACTCGACAGAAATGCTCTCAAATCATCCTTCTGTTTCAACTGTCTGTGGTAAATATTTACTCTGGGTGATCAGCCAGCTTCATAGCATTTTAACTAATGACCACAAGGTCATGTGCTCACCTTCGAAGTTCTGCATCTATAAAATGGAGAATGATTAAACATTTAATGAATGATAGAAAATTGATGGCTGGTAAATGTTCCTACCTTTCTGCAGTTTAAAAACATCTTTAAACTTGATATTGACCACTGAGTTTGATTGCATTGAGATTGCATTGCCAACAAAACAAACACATTTTTATGTCCGAGGTTTGGGAGCATGACAGCCACATAATATTAAATATCATACAGGCGCACAGTTAATATACTCGAGCTACACTCTAAAAATATTCAAAATGGAAGCCCATCAGGAAGTGCTAAGCCATCTGAGAGCAATTTCCACCAGACAAATAGATCTCCCTTCCATTTATGAATTGCACAATATGGAACAGAGGACATTTCATAAAGATATCCAGATGTCCAATTGTTTGATGTTTGTTAAATAACATAGAGTGTAAAATCCTTTAAAACTAACAAGGAAAAAATCTTACTTTTTCACAATCTTTGAAGAACTTTATATATGTAGAGTAGATTGCTAAGATTTTTAACTATGACTGCAGTTAATTCAATTTGTAGCCCCCTTTGATCTCCCTAAATGTCACCCCTATTTCATAAAAAGAATCAAGTTCTGCAACTATTTGTTTTACAAATGTTTATGTTAAGCTTCTGATCCAAGCCTGGGACTTTGTTAGAGACACAGCGAAGTGCAGATGCTGGAATTTTGATTAAAACACGAAATGCTGGAGTAACACAGTGGGTCAATCTGGAGGGAATGCATACGCAATGTTTTGGATCAGGACCCTTCTTCTGACTGTCCTTCTAGGACTTTATTAATTGGGCGGGAGTATTTTTTCCAGGTAAGGCAGACAAACATAGGTAGCTACCACATTATGTGTGATAGAGAGCGACACGAGACCAGATTCCAGCTTTGGAAAGGTAAAAGATTGCAGGGATGAAAAATAATTTGTTATGTCCATTTTTTCCTTTTGCAGAATCTGTTAGCACTCAGGATTCCTTTGTTTTTATTGTGCTCTCAGATGGTAATTTACATCAACCACTTCATATCTGCCAGGTTGAGGTTCCTTCCCCACTAGAACCAATGTTTATATCCACAATTAAAAGAGGAACAAGATGTGAAGAGACATAAATAAGCTCTGATGACAGTGCAGGAGAAAGCAGCTTCTGCCATGCCTGCTGCACTATGTCTAGCCAAGAGGCACAGTGCAGTAGGATGAAGTAAGGAAGGAATAGAATGATAGGAAAATGATTGAATGTACATAATTTCTCACTTTTACAAGGAAAAAAATCATCTAATTGTTATAAAGCTTTTAAAGTCTGAATGTCAATCAAACAAATAGACCATTGAGTGCAAAATGCAGTGGATACTTTTGTGAAATATAAAATTATTTGTATGGAGGGAGACTGAGCAGAGAGTGAAAGCAAGATAAGGAAAGGTCATTTTTTGTGACTTTATTCTTTAGATAAAATGCATTTATGACAGTGGTATTTCCCCCCCCCCCCCCCCCCAAATAATCTTTATTCAGAATAAAAAATATAAACAAAAGAAGATTGTTCAAACACTCTTCAGACATTTTCAGCATCTATACATTCATTAGCATCATACTCAGTAGTGTTCGCAACTATCCTTAAACCATGCACCTTGTCCACTCAGGTGGCCACCTGGGGTGAGATCCCTTACCGTGTCCCCACGAGTATCTACCCCTCAAAGTCTAGGAGCGGAAGGAACCTAGACTGATGTCCTCTCCCATAGAGACGGCATCGGCTGCACCAAGCTTCAGTGAGTCCCTTAGCACATAAGCCTGCAGTCTGGAATCGACCAGTCAGCAACATTCCCTCTGCTCTGCTGGGAGTCCAACATTGATGATAGTGGTATGTTCCTTCTGCAGGATGTGGGATGTCAGTATCCCCAAGGACCACAAGAGTGGAAAGTGTGCCCAGCTGCTGCTCTTGACTGACCTGGCGATAGAACTGGAGCTGTGGCAGGATGACGTCAGGAACGTATGGGAGACTGAGCATCATAGATATGACTTAGATAGATAAGTACAATAGGTAGAACAAAGGAAAAGAAAAAAAGTGCAGAATATAGTTTTCAACATTGTAGCACAACAGTTCCAGAGACAAAGTCAGATGTCTGCAATGGGGTAAAGCTGAATCAGACAATACCTAACGTCACAGCTAAGGTGCAGATGGAAGGTAGATGCATGGCCACCATGGAGGGTAAGGGTAGCAAGCAGCCAAAGAGTCCAGGGGTGGCCTGCGCCATTTGCCTTGAAAACATGTAGACCTTTGTGGATATTGTTGACTGGGATGGCCATGCAGGCAAAATCAACAGCAGTCACGTCTGTGACTTTAGATCTAGCTCTGAGGCACAGGATGGTAGGATGGTCAGCCAAGACTATAGGAGTGTAGGAAAGAAAACTGCAGATGCTGGTTTAAATCGAAGGTAGACACAAAATGTTGGAGTAACTCAGCGGGTCAGGCAGCATCTCAGGAGAGAAGGAATGGGGGCGTTTCGGGTCGAGACCCTTCTTCAAACTGAATATATAGACTCTAATCTCTATATATACCCATATAACTATATATATAAAGAGGGGTCTGAACCCGAAACCTCACCCATTCCTTCTCTCCAGAGAAGCTGTCTGTCCCGCTGATTTACTCCAGCATTTTGTGCCCAATATAGGAGACTCTATAGTTAAGGGAACAGGCTATATTGTATGGTCACAAATAGGATTCTTGCAAGGAGTGTTGCTTCCCTGGTGTCAGGATCCAGGATTTCTCAGAGTGGCTCCAGAACATTCTCAAGGGGAAAAGTGAGCAGCTCAAGATCGTTCTGCACATTGGTATTGACAACATAGTAATAAAGGGGAGCATTGTGTGAGGTGTTGCTAGCTCTGACCATAATTTTCCAAGCAGCTTTGGATTCAGGTGGAGTCTGAGGATTGTATAATTGGAGATGTTATATAATAGTTCAATAAATGATCTGTTACCACAGATCAATTAATTTAATCTCAGTGGTGGGAATTGTGCTAGAAACAGTAATAAGGGACTTCCGTAGAAGTTTGTGGAGATTTGCTGTCACCGAATACACTATCAAACCTCTACAGGTGTATGGCAGCTGTATGGTAGTGAGCATACTGACTGGTTGTATCATGGCCTGGTTTAATAACCCAAGTACCCAAGAACAAATGGGACTACACGGAGTGGTGGACATTGGCAGGTCCATTACATGTACTGACTTCTCCGCCATTCAAGGAATCTTTAGGAGACACTGTCTCAAAAAGGCAGACACATCATTAAAGACCCACTACAGGTACTATTGTAACATTTAAGAAACATTTAGACAGATACATGGATAGGTTAGGTCTAGAGGGATATGGGCCAAAAGCAGGCAGGAGGGACAAGTTTAGATGGGGCATGTTGATTGGCGTGGGAAAGTTGGGCCGAAGCGCCTGTTTCCACGCTGTATAACTCTGACTCTATTATTACTCTGGCTATGCTCTCATTTCACTCCTACCATCCATAACTACAGGTTCAAGAACAGCTTCTTTCCAACAACCACCAGGCTCTTGAACATTACACAATACTAACCATTATCTCAACAACTACGATCTTCTATGGACTGTGTTTTTGGTTGCACCACGAACTTTGGTTTTATATTATTATGATTATCTGCTGTAATTTGTATTAATTTATTATATTATTGATTATTATATATTTATTTCTGTGTTATTGTATTAATGCTTCTGTTAAGCTACAACAAATATGAATTTCATTGTTCTGCTACTGGCAAAGATGACAATTACAATCTTTTGATTCTCATGACTCTCTTGATAGTCATTAGGACAAGTGTGGATTAATTAGAGAAACTGCCAAATGCCAGTTCCGTCCAACTACCTCAATACATTTCTCGATGCAAGGAACTGCAGATGCTGGTTTACCAAAAAGATGGCACAAAGTGCTGGTGCAACACAGCGGGTCACACAGCATCTCTGGACAACATCGATAGGTGGTGTTTTTGGTCAGGACCTTTCTTCAGACTCTCTCCCCGAAATGTCACCTATCCATGTTCTTCAGAGATGATGCCTGACCCACTAAGTTAGTCCAGCACCGTGTGCCATCTTTTATGTTTACCAGCATCCGCAGTTCCTTGTGTCTGGATGATTTTCTGGATAAAATAAGGTAAGTTAAATGGGAGAAACTGGTTTGTGTGATGTATATTGTCTTCTAAATGTCTTGGTAAAGTGACATGCAATCAGATTGTCAACAAAATTGTAACTCAGGGAATAAAATGGTGCTGCAAGGAAATTGGCTAAGTGACTGGAAACAATGAGTAGCAGCTAAATGAATAAAGAAAATACTAGAAATATTCAATAGGCTTTGAAGATCTGTGGAGAGAGAACAGCGAACATTTTATTCAACCATAGAGTGGTAGGGATCTGTGATTCGCTGCCTTCACAGGGCAGTACAGTCAAAAAACCCTCATCACATTTCAACGAAGATCTTGGCTGTAAACTGATCTTGACAGGTACAGTGCTCTGACCTGTAGACCTATGGGCCAAGAGTTTCAAGAGTGATTATTTGCCATATGCATTGGATATGAACCAGAACAATGAAACTTTGCAGGCACATTAGATGCATCAATAACAAATAAATATACAATAAATTATCCAGACCATAAGAGTGTAAAAAAACAATGTCGAGCACCATAGTAGTGCACAGTACTTTGTGGTTTGTTATTGAGGGAAGGTACTGATTAGGGGTGTGCAAATGGTTCAAGAATCTGATGATTAATGGAAAAATGTATTCTAATACATGAAGATAACAGTTAAACACAAGGAACTGCAGCAGCTGGTTTACAAAAAAAAACACAAAGTGCTGGAGTGACTCAGTGGCTCAGGCAGCATCTCTGGAGAACATGGATAGATGACGTTTTGGGTCAAGACCCTTCTTCAGTCTCCTCAAAGAGCAGGAGAGCAGCAGGAACTACAGAACGGGAGCAATGAGAGAGGGTCTCAAACTCCTGTTGGAGAGAGAAGGGGAACTTCAAAGTAGGCATATCTTGAGGATATTTCCAGTGGAAAAGTAAAATGTCGACACGAGGAACTGCAGATGCTAGTTTACAAAAGAAGACACTAAATGCTGGAGTAATTCAGCGGGTTAGGCAGCATCTCTGGAGAACATGGTGATATTTGGGTTGGGATAACCGTTGTCAGGATCCTGTACCTTCTTGCCAGTATTGAATTGAATTGAATGGAATATTTTATGGTCACTTTATTGTTACTATATTAGCAGCGAGATGAGAGTGTGGCCAGGGTCATGTCGGCCATGTCAGCTTGACCTTGTTGGGCACTGGTATCAATTTATGCTTATCTGTTGAAAATGATTAAGTTAACTTTTTTCATTCGTAGCTGCTATGTTAACTGATTTGTTAATTGCAAGTTCTGGCCACTAGTGGACTCTGTGGAACACTATTTTTGAGTCAGCCAACTCCACCACTATTGTCTATATCTTTTCATAGGCAATCCCTTGACAATTTACTTCACTAACATTTTGATCCAATCACACATCTCACACATCTCTTTTACTTGCAATTTGTTTGGTGAACATTAAGCTAACATTTGAAACAGTTAAACAAAGTGCTCAGATAAATCAAATTAGTGGAATAAAACTGATTTCCGTTATTTAATAAAGAGTAAATTTAACCTCAGTAAATAATATTAAACGAGTTGCATTATGATTATACTGAAATTATTGCATCAGCAAGAACTCAAATGTAGCAAAGGTTTACCAATCCACACACTGGCAAGCAGACGTGTTGTAATATATCAGTTCAACTTCTTTTTATTAACATTGGAAATGTTATGCAGTTGAAAACAGAATAAGGTTAACTTTATGAGAGGCATTGGATGGACAGAGCTAGAGCACAGTGGCTTATCAAGTAAAACTCACCCTCAATTTGGTGTTCTCCTCAGTTCCCACGTTTCCTCTGAAGGCTCTGACCTACACTGCCTTAGATGTCATTGTTTATTACCAGGTTTCCAACTCTTGCCAATTTGCTTATCCTCATTTATATTGAAGCAACAAGATAGTAAAAATCAAACTGTAGAAGGTACAGCAGCAGCACAGTGCTTCCACTCAATCACACGTCCTCTCAGAACATTTCTGAATTCAGAGAGTTTGGACCACCATTCTCACCTTTATAAATCACTTTTGTTTATATTACCACCATCATTTTAAGAATAGCAGTAATTGGCATTTGTATTGATATATTATTGGATAAGAATTTTCATCAAGGGCTTGCTGGACTTTGAGTGATGTGGATCCATGAGCATTGAAATGAAGGATAAACAGAACATTACACCATGTAGGGTATAGTTAGTAGATCAATGGATGAGTTCAGGTTTACAGAGGATGTAAACTGGAGAACATGAGGGGGTTGAGTCTCAAAGCAGCAGTGAAGCTGACGCATGTTTCAGCATTGGTTGAACTGAGGCAGAGCGCTGTCTGATACCATGTGAGTGTAGATAGGTTGTCCTGATGAAAAAGAGGAAATTGAGGTGGATGTTCAGCTCAGAATTAAATTGAACATTAAGGTTAACAACCTGATGGTTCCTTTTCAAATAATTGTCACAGAGAGCTATAGATTCAGTGAATATGAAGTGAAGCTTTAATCTTTCCAACATTTGGTTTGAGGAACTTTCTGCAATTCATTTCAGAACATTGGACATACAGTCTGACTATTTAGAAACAATGGGCAGGTCCACCTCTCGCTCCACCCTCAGATTCACCGCTGAGTCCATGGCAGCTCCAATCATCCTGAACAGAGGTTTGATTCATATTGTACCTGCCTCTTGAGTTGTACTTCAGCCAAGGATGGCTTATTTAGCACAGTGCCATTCAATTCATCACAATCACGTGATATGCTTAAGTGCTGCAAGTAAGAATTTCATTGGTCTATCTGGAACATATGTCAATAAAACACTTGACTCTTGATTATGCCCATGGTAAACTATCCTTCCTCATTCATTATGGCCTTTTGGCAGCTCTTCACTCTTCCATTCACCTCCAATATCTCTGCTCTGCCCATGCAGTATATTTGTCTGATCAATAATTTATTCTTTACATTTCTCATCTTAATTTTGATAATATCTATTCAAAATATCAGGGGCCCACATGCATCCCTTGCAGTTTTAATATTGTGAATGGCTCAATTAATTATACTGCAGAAGATAATTTGGCCACATGGTGCTTACTAATCCCTCTCCCCACAACCCAAAGCAATTCATTTTTCTCTATTTTAAATAGTTCTTGCCATTTTACATTAAATTAGGCACAGCTTTGGCTTGTAGGCATTCTCCCACATGCAACTAAAATATCATGAGCCAACTTCATCTCATGTTCACCAATTACAACAATTTAAAAAATTGTATCTTACCAGACTCTAAGTTGGAATTAAAGCCCTTGTGCCACAACTGAGAAAAAGTAGCCAGTTGATAGAAAAAAAATGAAGTGTTGCAAGAACTGAGCGTTTTAGCCAGTAAGAGTGGAGGGGATGCTCAGATGACAATTCTGGCCAGCACCCTTCTTCAGATTGATTGGAGTAAGGAGGAGAAAGGTGGAAAAGAGAGACAGGGGTGAGACAAACCCTGGCAAGTGATAGGTGGATACAAGATAAGATGGGGTGGGGCAATTGGCAGATGAGTGTAATAAATGGCAAAGGCTAGAGGTGAAAAACAGATAAAAAGGTGTCACATAAGGAGAGAAAATGTGGAGTCGTAGAGCCATAGTGCGATACAGTGTGGAAACAGGCTGGTGTGAGCAGAGGTGGTGATAATATGTGGCCTTAAATTGACAGTCTGAAAAATTCTCATTGAGTTCTGAAGATTCTGAACCAGGAAGTTGTTACTGGAATGGTTAATTCAATGTAGAATTGTAAACAGAAGAAAAAGAAAGAAAGGGTGACATTGATGGGATTAAAAGAAAGCAAGGTAAAAAGGGCAGAAACATCCTGAATTGATATTAGACCATGATTTTGACAAAATCGCCAATGAGATATGTTCATTTTCATTGATAAAATGGTTGACTGGCAGTTATAAAGACTGCACCACGATAAAAAAATCACCAAACATGAACGGAGAATGCTTAACCCTTCTGGTTTCGTTAGTTAGCTAGTTAGTAGTTAGTTAACCAGAAGGGTTAAGCATTCAAATATAATCTTTTATATTTACACAATTAATTGCACAGGCACAGAAACTGATCTTTGATTTAACCTTTATTACAACAAGCAACTGTAATTTCATGGGTACATTTACTGTAAAATTCAGAGCATTACATTTGAGCTTAGGTACATCTAGTAACATTATTATGAATGACTTGATAAACGCGCCTATTTATGGAGAGTACGTAACTGGTGTAGAAAACTACTAACTTTGTATGTGGCCTTTGGTGATTCTGTAAATGTTCTACATTGTAAAGTCATTCATGTGAAAAGCTTTGCAATCTGCTTTTGTGTGAAGAAGTACTTGCCCAAAGGCAGCTTAACACATGGGTTACATCTGTCCAGTTTCCGATATACAGTCATCATTGAGCTAATAATATGAAATTACAATTGGGTTTGATGCATAATATTGTAAACTGGTGATCTGATTTTTAATAAACAAACTTATTATGTCATATTTCATTAGAAATCATTGATTATTGCATGCAATGGAACAATATTTATGATACATGTAAATAATCACAGATAATACATTTTACAAAACTTAAAAGCAGAATTTAAAAAAAAAACATATAACCAAATAAGGAAATCAGTGTTATTGGTGGGGTGCCACAGGATCAGCTGTTTATAATCCATATTAGTGGCTTTGATGAAGGGATCAAATGGGATACATAAAGACTTGCTGATGATACAAAGCTGAGAGGGAATGGAAGCTGGAAGCAGGGGGCAAAGACATTGCAAAGGGTTATGTCTAAGAGAAGTGAGTAAACAAGAAGACAGACAAAACACTATGCAGGGAATTGTGATGCAGTTAAAAGAAACAGTGATATACACAAAACACAGCAATTTAACAAGCAAGTACGACAAATAGTGTGAAAAGAAAAGAGTGTGTCATAGTTATCACTGCTATTGTATGCTGCTTTGGTGAAATCCGAGTCATCAACAGCGCTATCAAGCAGCCCTTCATCACCAATAACTTCTTCACCAATGCTGACTTTGCATTTCACCAGAACCCGTTGGCTCCTGACCTGACTGCTTTAGACAAACATGGACCAAAGAGTTGAATTCTTGTGGGAGAATTTTGGTGAGAGTGACTGCCTGTGACATCAAGACAGCATTTGATCAATTGTGACATTAAGTAAAACTGAAATCAATGGACATAAAGGGAAAAAACTACAGTGGCTGGTATCATACTTTGCACAAAGGTAGACGGTTGTGGTTGTTGGAGGCCAATCATCTCCACCCCAGGACATCACTTACAGGACTTCCTCAGGGAGGTGTCCCAGGTCCAACCATGTCCATCAGAAGGTCGGCAGTGGGATGTTCGCTGATGACTAGAAAATGTTTAGTTCCATTCCCAACCCCTCAGCAGATGAAGCATGTAGCAAATTCTAGACAACATTCAGACATCAACTGATAAGTGGCACAAAAGGGCCAGACAATGACCATCTCAATTGAAAGAGTGCCTAACCATCTATCCTTTGCATTCAATTGCTTTAATATTGCTTTATAAGTCACCATTAAAAGCCTTGATCAGATCACTCGAGTGGATCAGATGCATAAATAATGTGGCGTCAAGAGTAGAGGAGACTGAGTGACTTCTACGGTGCACATGAGAGGAGCACAAGGGAATACACTCCACTTGGCTGAATGAGTGAACCTCCGACAACTCTCAAGATGCTCAAGTAGGACTAAGCTCATTGTTTAATTATTATTGCATTAACCATCATACACATTAATTCCCTCCATCGCTGGTATGCAGTGGCTGTAGCATGTGCCATTTACAAAATGTACTGCAGTTCTTCCCTTAATATACTTTGACAGAAATTTCCAAACCTGCAACCTGTAACATCAACTCACTGCCAACTTCTCACAGGCAAGTAGGGATGAGCAATAAATGTTAGCCTTGCTCTAAACAAAATGAGCAAATTTGCAGATGACAAAAAGTGGGTGGCATCGCAGATAGTACAGAAGGTTATTGAAAAACTGCAGCAGAATCTTGATCAGTTGGGCAGGTTGACTGAGGAGTTGGTAATGGAATTGAATGTGTGAGGTGTTGCATTTTAGGAAGTCAAATAGGGCAGGGCCTTCATAGTAGATGGCAGGGCTCTGGGGAGTGTTGGAGAGCAGAGGGATCTAGGAGTGCAGCTACATAGTTCCTTGAAAGTGGTTAAGAAGGCTTTTGGCACATTGGGTTTCATCAGTCAGAGTATTGAGTATCGAAGTTTGGAGCTTATGTTACAGTTGTACAAGATATTAGTGAGGCCACATTTGGAGGATTATGTTCAGTTTTGGTCACCCTGTTAGAGGAAAGATGTTGTTGTTAAGCTGGAAAAGGTGCAGAGAACGTTTACAAGGATGTTGCCAGAACTTATGGGCCAAGGCTAAAGGGAGAGGTTAAACAGGTTAGGACTTTATTCCTTGGAACACAGGAGGAGGAGGGGTGTTCTTATAGAGGTGTTTTGTATCATGTGGGGATTAGGTAGGGTAAATGCACAGTCTTTTGCCCAGTGTAGGAAAATCAAGAATCAGAGGACATAAGTTTCAGGTGAGGGGGAAAGATTTAATAGGAACCTGAAGGGCAACATTTTTACACAAAGGGCAGTGGATATATGGAATGAGCTGCCAGAAAAGGTAGTTGAGGCAGGTACAATCAGAACATTTAAGAGACATTTGGACAGGTGGGACTGATGCAGATCGGGAATGTTGGGCGGTGCGAGAACGTTGGGCCAAAGGGCCTGTTTCCATGGTGTATGACACTATGACTATGACAAGAATACCAACAGATGAATAAACAAAGAAGTTTTGGTATTTACACACAAGGTGAGGTACACTTCCTTTGTAGGCAGTGAAGCAAAAGTTGATTGAGTTGTGATGAAATAGCCATTCTAAGAGGAAAGATTGAGCATGCTTGGTATATATTCATTAAAATTTTCAAGGATGATAGGTGAGAGGGTAGATGCAGGGAGATATTACTTTCAACTTCAGAATATAGAACTGGGGCTCGGAGGTGAGACTTCTAGGGCTGACACACAAGCCCTATGTAAGTTTCCATTTACATCGAGTTAGAATCTTTCTTTCACTTGGAGAGCTCAGGATACTTTGTTATTGACCATATTCAAGGCTGAAACTGATGACAGGTAACAAGGAATGTGGAACTAGATCAGGAAAGTGGATGAGGCAGAGTGGTGAACCCATCTCAAAGGAATGCCTCCTGGTCCTATTTCTTAAGAATTGTTTTTTAATTCTGATATCAAGGAGTATCCACAACACGATAGAATAATTTTAGAAAATCATGGTTTCTGTTCAGTACTTAGCGAGCATGAGGGTCAAATTAGCTTTGGAGGGAAAACCAGACTTACTTAATGTGACCTTCCAAATTTTAAGTGTGTATTATAACACCAGAGTCATAAAATATAACAATTGATTTATTTTGATGTTGTAATATGAATTTCAATAAATTTAATTTACTACTTATTGCACAGAAGGTACATTATTTTAGCATATAAAAAATGGTACCTGACAACTAAATTTATAAAGAGTAACATTGAGGAATGAATGCTAAATTAAAAAATGACAATGTCAACATTAGGGAACAGTACTGAATTCCTTGATGCTGTTGTTAATGTACAATGTTTTAGAGGCTGTGTCATTATCCACCTACTGCAAGGGAGAAGGTAGAATGTCAGTGTGCGCCAGGAAATATGGTTCATAAAAGCAAACTGGAACTTGATTCATGGAGTTTCCATGAAGGTTATAAATATATCTGGAGTTCACACTTGTGATTCAGATGTTATCTAAGCTCCTTCATTCAAAAATGACTTCATAAAAGAACCATAGTTACAATATGAATAAATGCAGTTATATTTGTTCAACTGCTCTGGGCTATGTGTGGTTTGTTAGTTCTGCAACCATATGTGAATTAACATAGGGGTATCAGCAGCATCCATATAATGACAGAAATAAATGGAGCCCAACAATTTATTTATGAAGTGACCCCAGTTATTTAAAGGAAAATGGTATCACAGAATTGGGACATATTGTTGAGCTGTACAACCTTGCATAAAATAAACTTTCTGAAACACATCGTTGGCACAAAGAGAGGAAGTAGATGTTGGTGTTTCACAATCAAGATGCACAGGGGCACTTCAAAGTAAGTCTATGTACATATGGAACTTCTTCATTGCTAGCTGAATCTCTTGTACTTTGGGGGACATTTCCTGCAGCATTATCTTTAAAAAGAAATTGTTTTAAAATAAAGCATATCCACAGAGTTTAGGCCACTTATCAACTGGTGGTGTCTAACCATCCCCATCATGGTAGCATTATAGCAGAATATCATGCACACTGTGCTGGGAGTGCTGTCTAAGTAAATAATCAAACTTCTCATTATGAAGCATGGGTAGCCTGCAGTCCCACAGGCATAGTGTGTTATACAGCAGCTCCCACCAGACATTGCTCTCAAACAGGAGTCCAAGTGATAGTTTGGGCAATTTATGAGAAATATATAATAAGATCAAGATCACAAATTCTATTCAAATGATCAATAACAGCAATATTTTTATGCTCAAATAACAGTAACAAAATGGCATACAGTAAACTCCTGCCTTCACGGTGATTCAGGTGATTCAGGAAATTCCCCTTCACTGAATTCACAAATAACGACCAAAACTTTGAGATACGGAATGAAAATTCACTCTTATGTAATTTACACGAGATAGAAATAACTAAATAAACATAAAATGTGAAAGATACAACAAGTTTTTGCCAATTTATGACAATGATTCACATTACGGAAAATCATGATACAGATCTTCTTATCGAGTCCACATCACAAGATTAGAAATTGTTCAGCCAGAGCTGAACACACTTCTCAGCATCTGCAAACAATGGCGTCTTGTGCTTCTTGTGCTTCTTGTGTGTGGTGGTGGAAAGATTGGTGGAGACAGGGCCACGACACGAATGCTCTTTCCTTGACCCCCCTGGTACAGATGGTTGTCCAGTATTGTAACGCTACCTGATTAATGTGGAGACATCCTATATTTAGGAGGCAAAAAGACTTTTGAGTCTGCCTGGAAATTATAAGTGGAATTCTAGTCTCCACTGGTCTCACAGCTCCCCTTCTGTTCCAGATTAACTTTTGGTAACAACCAGGTAACTGATGATTTGCCACCGGGGACCAGTTTATTTAGAAAATTAGCAACACACATTCTTTGCCCATCTGCCAACATACAAACATCATTATTTCCATTCTAATGAAAAGGATTGTTTAAATCACACTTTTTTTTGCCCCATCTACAACTAATTTCACACAGTATACTAATGATCATATTGAAGCCAAATAACCCTGAAGGTGTTGGGTTGTTTTCTTGCTGGAAATAATTCCTGCTGCCATTTATCTTCAAGCTTCCACTTACAACAACTGTGGTGCCTTGATTATTGAATCCTGAGGGAGTCTATGTGCACACTTTGTTTCAGGTACGTTTAAATGCTTTGAGTAACTATTAATAATTAGGAGCCCGCTAGATAACTGTGAAGAAACATATAACATTATATAGCAGATTCAAACTATTTTCCTCTTTACCACAGATTTTCGATTAATATATAGTTGCACTTTAACCTTTGCCTCCAAACTTCTCTTTTGTTTCCTGTTCTGCCAAACTGTCCTTTGCAATGCCCTTATTCCATTGATTTCACCCATGAGTTATTTCCTTCTATTTCTCCCTTAAACCTTTACAGTACAATTTTACCTCCTCACTATCCTGCCTAGCTGCCACCATCAGATTAAGTCTATTCTCAGGCATTGTACCCATTCATCTGGATGGATAAATGGCACAATATTATTTAGTAATTTTAGAAAGCGGAGATGGGATATTTCAGTCTCCCAAGACATGATTCCACAAAACAATGACTGATCTTCTCTCTGAAACATTATTTTCATGAACTATCTCCATTTTCTTAGAACCACTAATATCTAGACATAGTGGAGAACCAAGGGTTCATGTAGAAATAAACAAAATGTTTAGCAAAACAAAAACTGTTAATGAAATTAATGAGCGTGAAAGGGATAAACCCTAATGACCTGATAATCTCATGCTTGATAATGCACATTATGAACTTTATTTCTTCACCTTCATCTATTTTCCCATCTACCCATCGACATTCCATATAACATGGTACAGTACAGCACAAGAATAGGTCCTTCAGCCCACAGAGTCCTTGCTGAATATGATTCCAAGTTAAACTAGTTTCTTCAGCCTGCAGGTGATTCATACCTCTCCATTCCCTTCAGATCCAGGTGCCTATCTAAAATTCTCTTAAATCATATCTGCCTCCACCACCATCACTGGCAGTGCATTCCAGACACCCATCACTCCGTGTAAAAAACTTGACTCACACATCGTCTTTAAACTTTGCCCCTCTTGCCTTAAAGCTATGCCCTCTAGTCCTAATATTTCCACTCTCGGAAAAAGATTATGGCTGTCTACTCTATATAATTCTTAGAATTTTATATACTTCTATCAGGTTTCCCCTCAGCCTCCGACATTTCAGAGAAAACATTTGTCCAATTTCTCAGAGCTAAAACCCTTTGATCTAGGCAGCATTCTGTTAAACCTCTAAACCCTCTCCAAAGCCTCACTGCCCCAACCAATGAAGGCAAGCATTACATACATCTTCTTTACCACTCTATCTATTTGTGTTGCCATTTTCAAAATCTTCCACCATCTTAAGACTTGACTTCTATGGCAAACAAAAGTAATTGCATTTCTACAGGGCTGTTTAGATCTTAAATGAAGCACAATGTGTTTCATAGACAATGAAGTGTTTTTGAAATATCAATTTCTGATCAAGGGTGGAGAAGGAATACTTCAAGTTTACAAAGAAACTAAATTTATTAAAGTATAATGAAGTTTGTAAGAGGGTTAGTAAAAGATTAAATAAGTCACAAGTTTCACACCTTTCTGCTCGTAGGGTCTTCACTGAACTGAGCAGCAGCTCGTAGCAATGAGTCTCATGGCCTTCTGTCCATCAGTGACTCCAGTTTGAGATAGCTGGTCTGAGGAACTCAAGGGTGTTCTGGATCTTCTGGCAGAAGAGTGTGAGTGTGAGACTTGTAACTTATCTAATCCTTTTCTAATCCTTTTACTGTATTTCACTATACCTTAATAAAGTTAGTTTCTCTGTAACCTTAAAGTGTTCTTCTTCCATCAGTGATCCAAAATCCTCAAAATCTGCTTGTGTCATTGCATTTTGGCAGAGTCTGCAGTATTCAGTGAAAATGCTGACAAAGATCAAAGAGCTGAAACCTGAGACCTTTCAGGTCCCAGGGTGGTCTGACAAACTCTGAGGGGTTTGGTAGCTTGGCTGATGTATTGAGTAAATGGGGATCACCAAAGTATTGCGAGAGAGTTGCAGGATAAGCCAGAAAAGCTACTGACTTCAATTATTAAATGTTTGAAGGGACCAGGCATCCCCAATAAGATAGAAAGCTCCCCACAAATGGGATGGGTAATTGCTCCTGCACTAAGACAACAGTGTGCTAAAAAGGAAAGACTTGAAACTCAAACTGAAAGGTTAAAAAAAGGAATTTGCTGTCCTGGAAAATCAAAATGTAACCTTGACAGAGGCAACAAAGGCTGCAGAGGAACAGCAGAAAAGGTAGAAAGGAAACAATTCAATACGGCCTGTAATTTAGCCACAGTTCAACACCAAATGAAATTAAAGAGGTTGGAGTGGCGGGTGTACCCACCAAAAGTGCGCACGATGTTATCAGAAGACTGGGACCCTGTCCATCAGGATGGGGATATCTGGGACTTGAGCCACCTAGATTGGGATTGGATACATGGAAAGAATGATGGGTTGATTTGGGAAGCTCAACCCTAAGATCTAAGAAGAAAGAGAAGCGGAGAACACCAGATAGCTTTTCCAAACTATTTATGGCTTCATTCTGAAGGATGCTAATGTCTAAACCTGAATAGGCAAAGCCTAGTTGAGTTAAAGATACAGTGCTGGACTTCTGCCTTGCATTCAAATGATAAATTCCAACAAGCTGGCAGTAATTTGACCCTATTGAGGCTTACAATTATGCATGGGTTTATGGGAAGGAGGAAATGCAGGAGTCAAGCTTTAAATGAGGGACGGCAACAGGAGCAGCAAGACAAACTTTGCTTCCCAGAGACATCTGAGATGAGCTCAGTCCTAACACAATAAATAGCTTCCAAAGAGGAAACCAGGTTTTGAAAACATAAATGAGTGTTGTTTGTAGATTAAGGAAGAAGCATGGGACTATTGATTATGTAAATTCACTGGACTTTACCTGGGATCAGAATGGTGCTAGGACCTCTCCAGAGTTCTCCAGACCAGCCATCATGAGCCGGAGTCCATGAAGGGCAAAAGTTGTGAGACTCGTTGCGATCAGCCACCATTCGAATCAGTGAAGGCCTGACAAGCAGAAGAGCGCGTGGACTCACCTCACCACACCATATTCCCAATATGAATTTCAATGATGTCCAGTGAAGGCTGCACCTTTTTGCGTCTTTTCTAATTCTCTCTCAAAGGCAGAAATCTTTTCACTCCTCCTTTCAAAACTTTCCACCTTTCTGGCATTTTAAGATGAGGGAACATTTTTGGCTCCCCCAGTTTCTTCATCTTGTTTATTTCTCTCATCTCACGCCAAGACCACTAATCTTTTTTTCCCATGTGATAAAGGACTCTGTGGCACCTCTCTGCATGCGCACTTTGTGAAAATGTGAGTTGTTTACCTTAAAATGTAGAACATTGTGCTGTGCTTCAGCTGAGGAACCTTCTCTTTTGGGAGTGTAGTGGATACCTGGTTGCTTCCCACCTGTAAAAGTAGCATTATCCATAACATTCAGTTAAGAGAAGCATTTTCCATAACATTCAGTATGAACTGTTCATAACTTGTAGGCGTAGCAATAAGCCAATTATCTACTCCGCCATTCAATCATGGCTAATCTATCTTTCCCTCTCAACCCCATTCTCCTGTCTTCCCCCTATAATCCCTGACATCCTTCCTAATCAAGAATCTGTCAATTTCCACTTTAAAAATATCCACTGACTTGGCCTCCACAGTCGTCTGTGGCAATGAATTCTACAGATTCACTACCCTCTGACTAAAGAAATTCAGACATTCCAAAAGAAATTTAGAGCTGGTGACAAGCTGGTGGCGGCACGGTGGCGCAGCGGTAGAGTTGCTGCCTTACAGCGAATGCAGCGGCGGAAACTCAGGTTCGATCCTGACTACGGGCGCCGTCTGTACGGAGTTTGTACGTTCTCCCCGTGACCTGCATGGGTTTTCTCAGAGATCTTTGGTTTCCTCCCACACTCCAAAGGCATACAGGTATGTAGGTTAATTGACTGGGTAAATGTAAAAGAAAATTGTCCCTGATGTGTGTAGGATAGTGTTAATGTGCGGGGATTGCTGGGCGGCGTGGACTCGGTGGGCCGAAGGGCCTGTTTCCGCGTCGTATCTCTAAAAAAAATCTAAAGTAAGGCCTCCCATTGCAAAACCACCCTTGCCATTTTACTAAATATATATAGAATATGCAGCCACAAAGCATCACAAGTTACAGGTTGTCCATTTATGCTGTTAAAATTATCTGATCACGTTCTCAAGAACATGACCGCATTCATTGTGGTGTTTGTACTTGTTATCAACAATGGCAGAAGTTCATTTTTGTCTGGATTTCCGTTATCGATGAAAGATTTATAGTTTTTTTTTGCACCTTTGAATCTTTCTTGCGACTAGCAGTTGAGTGTTTCAGGTCCAAACTGAGACTTTATGCAACCATTCTCTCAGGAACAGAAGGGCAGTTCAACCACAGGATCAGATTAGTATACAAATTGCTTGTTCTATCAATGCTATTCAACGCCAAATGTAATGACCCCAGCTATCAGCTAAAAAAACAAGCAATTGACTGTTCACAAGGGAAAACTCAAGTGGAACATAATTATGCTCTCCATAGTTCCATGTAAAAAAAAGATAGAATATGTGACTATGTAAACAGAGTAAAAGTAGTTTCTCGCATTATTTTTTTAACTGGCATGCTAAATTAGATTTGAAAGAAAAAACATTTTTTCTGTTTTAGAGAAGGTCAAAGGATAATTTGTTTAAAATAATAAAATCATTTGATAGGTTAAATGATGAGAAACTATTTGCAGAAAGGTGAGTAGCCAGGAAGTACAAGGAACTGCAGATGCTGGTTTATACAACAGAAACACACAAAGTGCTGGTGTAATTCAGCAGTCAGGCAACATCTCTGAAGAATAGGGACAGGTGAGGTTTCGGGTCAGGATCCTTTTTCATCTGCTGAAGGGAAGTAATGAGATCAACTGATCACACTGAGAGAAGAAAGGAGAGGGATAGTTAATCTCATTAAGAGGCTCGGAGGATCTTTCGGGGGCAGAATAGATCACTGGAATGATGGGACGCCCAAGAATTTATATTTGCACTTTGGAACCCAGACCTCGTATGTCAACAATCTGAGTCCCCTCTGCACTACTCAGATGTTGGTCTGTCTTTGCTTGCAGTGAAATGGAACCATCATCTATAAAATGATATTTGACCTGAAAAGATAACCTTGTTTCTCTTTCCACATATGCTGCTGGGATCTTATTGAAACATATAAGATAATTAGGGGATTGGACACATTAGAGGCAGGAAACATGTTCCCAATGTTGGGGGAGTCCAGAACAAGGGGCCACAGTTTAAGAATAAGGGGTAGGCCATTTAGAACGGAGATGAGGAAGTATTTTTTCAGTCAGAGAGTGGTGAAGGTGTGGAATTCTCTGCCTCAGAAGGCAGTGGAGGCCAGTTCGTTGGATGCTTTCAAGAGAGAGCTGGATAGAGCTCTTAAGGATAGCGGAGTGAGGGGCTATGGGGAGAAGGCAGGAACGGGGTGCTGATTGAGAGTGATCAGCCATGATCGCATTGAATGGCGGTGCTGGCTCGAAGGGCTGAATGGCCTACTCCTGCACCTATTGTCTATTGTCTATTGTCTATTGCCTGAATTGCTGAGGTATTATTGGATTTTCAGTTTTTATTTCAGATTTCTTGCATCTGCAATGTCACCGATCTGACGCTGGATCATGGTTTGGTTTGCAGATTGTCGCAGTTTGGAGAGAGATGTGCGCTGAGCACACAATACTGATGTCAGGATGTGGCTGTGTGCTTCATGTTACTGATTACAAGCTTTTCAGTGGGCCTGACAATGCACCAGGCTTTAGTGTGTCCACAGTCAATAATCTTCCAAGGGTGGAAGTACAAAAGGTTAAAGGACATAACCTTAAGCTGAGATGGGCAAAGTTTAAAGGAAATGTGCAGAGCATTTTTTTTACACATAGAGTGGTGGGTGCCTGCTTGTCAGGGGTGGTGGTGGAGGCAGATACAATAATGGCATTTAAGAGGCTTTTAGACAGGCACATGGATATTGCAAGGAGTGAAAGAATATGAATCGCATGCAGGCAGTTTATCTTCATATCATGTTCAGCATGGGCATTGTGGGCCAAAGGGCCAGTTCCTGTGCTGTATTCCATGTTCTAATCTTCTATTGCCTAAACCAAATCATCTCAGTGATTTGAAGCTGCGCTCATACCTGACTTTACATTCTGCCAACCAGTTGTGCTTTGTCTCATTCCTGGCTCAAATGTGCCCTATGTCTCACTGGAGTGGACTACTTCTTATTCAATTTCTTCAATGAAATGCAACATTAATATCTGGGTTGGTGCCTGTTGCCACGCGATTGAGTGAAAGCACCCTTCACCTTCCTCTCTACAGTATAAAACCCTGGAACATAATTCAGATATACTTCCAACGTAGGGTTAATTGCCTCTGCGCCTGAAACAAAGTCTGTTTTACACTTAGTGCAAGCCCTTGCAGCATTAAAGATTCAAAATGATATAGGACCATTGCTAGGGGTATTATCAAGGCAAAAAATATGAGCACTGGGACAAAACAATAATAAAAATAGAAAAAATAATAAGCCCATACTCTGCAGAGAAAGAGATTGTGTGAGTCAGTTTAGTGGTGTATTCAATGTGAATGGATTTCTATTCACTGTTTGCAAAAGACTCTTACTCAGGGTAATTTTGCTTTGCCTGGCTTTTGTCTGATTCCAAGAAGTGAAACAGTTTATGGCTGAGATGCAGAGCACCTCTATGGAAAGCACATATTTCTGAAATGTATTTACTTGAACCAACGGATGATTATCACTACTCCAGGGCCTGATAGGTCGTGAAGTGCATCCACTCATATCAGATGAAGAAGTGCACATGCTTTATAAGATTTATTTTTTTTCTCCAAAATATATGTCGTTTAACTTGAAAGACCAGATACGAATTTAGCAAATCTTCACAGGCACCAAGGGAAGACTTGAAATAGTCGCAATTCTTGACCTTAGAAGATAAAGAATAGCTTCTTCCCAACAAACATCACTGAACACTGCACAACACTACACTCAACTATTAATAGAAACAAAGAAACATAGAAAATAGGTGCAGGAGTAGGCTATTCAGCCCTTCGAGTCAGCACCGCCATTCAATATGATCATTGTAGATCATTCAAAATCAGTACCGCGTTCCTGCTTTTTCCCCATATTCCTTGATTCCCTTAGCCCTAAGAGCTAAATCTAACTCTCTTGAAAACATCCAGTGAATTGGACTCCACTGCCTTCTGTTGCAGAGAATTTCATAGATTCACAACTCTCTGGGTGAAAAAGATTTTCCTCAACTCAATCCTAAATGGCCTACCCCTTATTCTTAAACTGTGACCCCTGGTTCTGGACTCGCCCAACATAGGGACCATTTTCCTGCAGCTAGTCTGTCCTTATGAATTTTATATGTTTCTATAAGACCCCCTCTCTTCCTTCTAAATTCCAGTGAATACAAGCCCAGCCGACCCATTCTTTCATCATATAATAATAATAATAATAATAATATTCATTTATTGTCATTGCAACGAGTACAACGAAATTAAAAAATAGCCAATCCTGACGGTGCGTACAAACATATATGCAATAAATGCAAAAACAAATAAATACATAAATACAATTAAATACAATTATATTAAGTACAAGATTTTTTAACGGTGTTGCCTAGTGCAAAGGTAGTGTTCAGTTCTCGTATGGCCCTGGGGTAAAAACTGTTCTTAAGTCTGTTTGTTCGGGATTTGATCGACCTGAAACGTCGACCAGAGGGCAGATGAACAAACAGACGGTGGCCGGGGTGGGATGGATCTTTTATTATTTTGCCTGCTCTACTGAGGCAGCGTAGGCTGAACAGGTGCTCCAGGGAGGGCAGTGAGCAGCCGATGATCTTCTGGGCCGTCGTGATGACCCTCTGAAGGGCCTTCCTGTCCTTTTCTGAGCAGCTGGCATACCATGTGGTTATACAGTATGCCAGCACACTCTCGATGGAGCAGCGATAGAAGGACAACATGAGCTTCTCCTGCAGGTTGGTTTTCCTGAGGATCCTCAGGAAGTGGAGTCTCTGCTGTGCCTTCTTTACTGTGGTGATGGTTTTGGTAGACCAGGTAAGATCCTCTGCGATGTGCGTACCCAGGAACCTGAAAGCTGGTACCCTTTCCACACAGACCCCATTGATGTAGAGTGGGTCGTAATCTCCACTGGTTTTTCTAAAGTCAATTATAAGTTCCTTTGTTTTGGAGGAGTTCAGGACCAGATTGTTCACTGAACACCATGCTGCCAGCCTTTGGATTTCATCCCTATAGGCTGTCTCATCTCCTTCTGAGATGAGTCCAACCACAGTCGTGTCATCCGCGAACTTGATGATGGTGTTGGTGGGATGGGTGGGGGCGCAGTCGTGAGTGTAGAGGGAGTAAAGGATGGGGCTCAACACACAGCCCTGTGGTGAGCCGGTGCTCAGTGTAATGGTGGAGGAGAGGTGAGGGCCTATTTTGACGGTCTGGGGGCGGTTGGTCAGGAAGTCCTTGATCCATTGGCAGATGGTTTGGGAAAATCCAAGGTCGGAAAGTTTGGTGACCAGTCTGCTCGGGATGACCGTGTTAAAGGCAGAGCTGAAGTCGAGGAAGAGCATCCTCACATAGCTCCCCTGGTGTTCAAGGTGGGTCAGTGCAGTGTGAAGAGCAGTGTCGATGGCATCCCCTGTAGACCTATTTGCTCTGTAGGCAAACTGGTGTGGGTCGAAGGTGGGTGGGAGGCTGGCTTTGATGTGCTGCAGGACCAGTCTCTCGAAGCACTTTGTGATGACCGGTGTGAGTGCTAGCGGACGGTAGTCGTTAAGACCGCTGATGACAGACTTTTTCGGCAGTGGGATGATTGTGGCGGACTTCAGGCAGGGAGGGATGGTGGATTTTAAAAGGGACAGGTTGAAGATTTTTGTGAAGACCTCAGATAATTGGTCTGCACATTCCCTCAGCACTCTGCCCGTCACACCATCGGGGCCTGCAGCTTTCCTGGGATTCACTGCTCTGAGCACGCGCTTCACATCATACTCCTGCACAGTGAAGGTGTTGCTGTCAGGTGCTGGAGAGGGTGTTATGTCTGCCACTGTAGCTTTCACCTCGAAACGAGCAAAGAAACAGTTAAGTTCCTCTGCCAGCGAGGCGTCGCCGTCGGCAGTCGTGCGGTTGCTGGTCTTGTAGTTGGTGATGTGCTGGATGCCTTGCCATACCCGCCGTGGGTCATTGTTGGAAAAGTGGTCCTCAATCTTCCTCTTGTAGGATGCTTTGGCATCCTTGATGCCTCTCTTCAGGTTGGTTCTAGCAGCACTGTATAGAGCTCTATCACTAGACCTGAAGGCGGTGTTACGGTCCTTGAGGAGAGACCTGACATCCTTTGTCATCCAGGGTTTTTGATTGGGATACAACCGGATGCGTTTGTCGACGGTGACATTGTCAACACAGTTTTGGATGTAGCAAAGTACAGTTGATGTGTACTCCTCCAAGTCCTGATCCTCAAAAATATCCCAGTTGGTCCTTTCGAAGCAATCCTGCAGCTGCGAGGAAGCTCCTTCAGGCCATGTCTTAACAGTCTTTATGGTGACTGGAGCTTTCTCCTGAGTGGGGTGTATGCTGGAGTTAGGAATATGGACAGGTGATCTGACTGCCCCAGGTGTGGTAGTGGTGCTGACCTGAAACCCTTCTTAATATTTGAGTAAACCTTGTCTAGTGTGTTTTTCCCCCTGGTAGCACATCTTATGTGTTGTTCAAGTTTCGGGAGAACTGACTTTAGGTCTGCATGGTTGAAGTCCCCGGCTATGATGTGGGCTGCTTCTGGATATGTGCTCTGTTGTGAGTTTATTGCACCGAGCAGGTAGCCTAAAGCTGTGCCAGCGTTAGCATTCGGTGGGATGTAGACTGCTGTTACTATAACCCCTGTAAATTCGCGAGGAAGGTAAAAAGGCCTGCATTTAACTGTTAGGGACTCCAGATCAGGAGAACAGTGGCTATCTATGATTTGGATGTTAGTGCACCAGCTGTTGTGCACGTAAATGCATAACCCCCCCCCCCCTTGCTCTTACCGGAGTCGATGTTTCTGTCCCAACGAAACGCTGTACGCCCGGCTAGCTCAATGGCTCCGTCTGGGATAAGTGGATGAAGCCATGTCTCTGTTACTAAGAGAATGCAACAGTCCTCCACGAGTTTGTTTGCTGATATCTGTAGTTTTAGTTCGTCCATTTTGTTGATGATGGATCTGGCGTTGGTGAGAAACATGCTGGGTAGCGGTGGTTTGTGTGGCTGTCTCTTTAGCTTGGCAAGTATACCGGACCGGCATCCTCGCTTTTGCTTCCTGTTTCTCCTCCGCCTGCGACGCCTGTTCGCGCCGACAACTATCCACGGAGCGCCCGGTGTCCTGGCTATCTCTTCCGGTATATTTCGCGGGTGTGGAAATTCGCGCACAAGGTCCCGATTGCACTGGAATCCTATGATCAGAAGATCCTTTCGGTTGTAGGTAGGATTTGCCTGATTTTCCTGATTTTCATGACTAAAATTGACTAACAGACATAACACAGATAACACACATAAAACGCACCGAAAGGGAGAGCTGTTTTATTCCTTTATACCAGTAATTACTTTATACCAGTAATTATTCCTTGTCTTTGGTGGTGCCAAGGGCTTCGTATTTTTATCCACTATTATTGGAGTTATTAATTTATTGTTTTTTTAATTATATATTATCTATGTGTAGATGCATTTACAAGCCTGTTGTGGTGCTGGAAGTAATAATTTCAATTAAATACTCTTGGCTCTTGACTGTCTTGAAAAGTTTGCTGTATGGCTTTCCAGTGTGCACAGTTAAAGCAGAACTATTAAAATAGTAAGTGAAATAATTTAGTTTTAACCTTACACAAATGGAAAGCTGGTGACTCAGTGCTAAAGTAATAGAGCCTGGCAGCTGGATGCATTAAAAACATTTTCCATGAGCAATGACTTGTGAGGGGAAATCACACCCATTGCCAAACTGGCCCTGGCTCCTCTGTGGCCACTTTACCACAGTGAAAGTTTATCTTGCTTCAATTGTGTTCCGAAGAAGGTAACAAGTCATGCATCTAATTTGTCCTCCTTACAAAAATTAATTGTAGTTTTTGGGTGAAACTTGAAACTTTCATTTGACATTCACAAAGTAAAAACTGGAGTATGTTGCGCTGCGATTGACAACAAAATAGTCATGAAACATTTCCTGCCCTGACATTGATATCTTGCACAATGCACTGACATCCAAAATTTTCATTGCTCAGAATATATTTGTAAAGTGTCATCACTGGTTGTTCCATCAGTCATGTTAGACACTTCACATCAGGGATTGTTCCCTGCCTGTATTCAATAAGACATTCACGTATGAGCTGATAAATGGCTACTAATATAGAAATGACCAACTGAAGTGCAAGTATTAGGAAAATAACTGCAGATGCTGGTACAAATCGAAGGTATCACAAAATGCTGGAGTAACTCAGCTGGCCAGGCAGCATCTTCTTTTTAGTTTAGTTTAGAGATACATCGTGGAAACAGGCCCTTCGGCCCACCGGGTCCGCACCAACCAGCGATCCCCACATATTAACACTATCCTACATACACTAGGGACAATTTACACTTATACCAAGCCAATTAACCTAAATATCTGTATGTCTTTGGAATGTGGGAGGAAACCGAAGATCTTGGAGAAAACCCACGCAGGTCACGGGGAGAACATACAAACTCCGTACAGACAGGACCCATAGTCGGGATCGAACCCGGGTCTCCGGCGCTGCAAGCGCTGTAAGGCAGCAACTCTACCACTGCGCCACTGTGCCACCCTTTCTGGAGAAAGAAATCTCTGGAGAGAAGGAATGGGTGACGTTTCGGATCTGAAGTCAGCATTTTGTGTCTATCTTGATATTAAAGTATAAATTTAATGTATAAAATCATGAGAGGAATAGATCGGGTAGAGCACAGTCCCAGAGTGGGGGAATTGAGAACGATAGCTAGATTGGAGTCACAAATAAAAATATACAACAGCAATTTGTTGGATCAACAATAATCCACTTAGTTTATTATGATATGTGAACAGTATATTTTTTTGATAATTAATATACTTTAGGAAGTTATCCTCATATTAACAAGCAAGTAATGGATATGCACTTTTTGCCGAGTGCCTACAAGTCCAGAAAGAGAAATAGAGGTTGGCATTGCAACAAATGACTCAATTAGACTACAAACAGTTATTTTAACATCTCCAACTCCTTTATGTATTCAATTAGCCATACAATTCCAGGTCTAGTGAAACTCTTTTGCTGACTAGACAGGGGAATGAAGAAGACTTGAAGCATATCTCAAATATTTAATCTTCTGCTTAATACCGGCAACCAATTTTCTGTCCCTCTTTTAACTCCTATTGTTCACTGTCGCTCAGGCATTAGACCTGCTAGGGAGCCCTGATGGATGCCTTTCAATTCAAACATACTCTGAGACCACCAGATAAGCTGCACTGACATACCACACACACAACCTGCCCTGACAAGAACCCAGCAAAGTCACCTCAGGCTCCTTATAGAATTGTTTTAATGTGTACTTTAGAAAGGAATCCCAAGCAATAAGCAGAGGCTGTTTTCCCTTGCCACAGGCGTGAACAATAAATGAACGGCTTCTCTTGGTGTAACCTATCACTATCAGACCCTCATTGGAAGGTAAGGGTCATCCTCGAGCATCGTAATATACACAGAGTAGAATCATATAGAATAAAGTGATAGTTAATAGAAAAGAACTACAGGCACCTTGTGTTTTACGTCGGGGTTACGTGCTTGAAAAGCAGTGTGCAATTCAAAAATGCGTACATTAAATATATAGACTACAGTACAGTGTCTGCAGTAAATTTGATCGTATTATTCCAAAAATACCATCACGTAAATCAAGGTTTGGTATTAAAGGATTAAGCGTGTTATTTCAAAAACACATACATCAAACATGCATAAAACACGAGGTGATTGTGTAACATTAAAGTTCCTGATCAGAAACACAGACACCCTGTGTAATGGAGATATTGCTTTCCTAGTAAACTGTCTGTATCAAAATATTCCATGACTGAACCCTCTTTTCCCATTGAACCGCATGTTATACGTAGATATGCGTTCATATGTGATGTTTTCTCTCATATTAAGCCATTGTGTCAACAATGACAAAGTGACTCAGTGCAATTATACAGCTGAGGCCAACATTATCTTTAATCGGACATTACTGGACGTTATCTTGCACTACACAATATTCTTTTTATCCTGTATCTGTACACTGTGGACAGCTTGATTGGAATCATGTTTAGTCTTCCTGCTGTCTAGATAGCATGCAACAGAAAAGCTTTTAACTGTACCTCAGTACACACGGCAATAAACTAAACTAAACTAAAAAACATTAGTCTTGGGGATGAACAAGGCTCGTGGATTAGGGAAGGGTTTGGGAAGTGCGTTTATCAGGGAAAGAAATGGGATTCAAGCTTCGGGGTTCATGTGATAAATGTAGTGTAGAAGGGCATAGAAGGAACCACTCTGTGATTGCAAACCTAATCAATGTAGTGACAACATTCTCAAATCTTATTGCCTCACAATATTGAACGACTAAAAAGACAAAATATCAAATATTCACATTCTGTTTCTTTCTTTATTTTTTCCACATTAAATTGCATATGAGTGAATTTTATTTTTAATCTCAAATCTTCAGTGATTTGTGAAATTCCTCTGGGTGGGTGTTATATTGCTAGGTAATAATTTGTATTTCCTTAAGAATCTACAGGGAATTATCTAAAAAAAAACTAAGGAACTAATCGTTGACTTAAGAAAAGGAAAGTCGGGATACCACATGCCAGTTTTCAATGGTGGTTCAGCGGTGGAGAGAGTTAGCAGCTTCAAATTCTTCGGTTTTAACCTCAGATGACCATGGCCCAGCAGCACTCTACTTTCTTAGAAACTTAAAGAAATTCAACGTGTCACCCAATATTCTAACTATCTTCTACAGTAGAAAGGAGCCTGACCAGTCGCATGAAACATTAATGCAAAACACAATTAGAAAGCAAGTCAACAGTCATGTATAATTTGTGTATAATTGATGTTTTGTGCATTGTCTGAGTCTGTGCTTGCAACACTACCAGAAGCAAGATTTTCATTGTACCTGTACCTCACCGTTCTTCAATGATTAACTTGACTTAACAAGTCTGTTTCTGTCACAAAACTTTCCTAAATTAACAACAAAAGCAAAAATTCTGTTTAATGAATCATTATTTCTTAGTAGGATGCATCAATATTCTTTATTGGCCTGAACATTGAAATAACTGTGAAACAACTGTCGCTGCATTGACAGCTACTCTCTGAGATGCTTGCTGCAGGTGGCTAACTCAAGAATCCCAGACTTGCCACTTAGGATCTTTTTCCAGGCTATGCAGCCTGCACTGGGATCAGAATGTGAATGTGTGAATTGACATGGATTTATGTGACTTACAAAGTAGTCCTGCTATAGAACTCCTGGAAATCCGTAGACGCAAAATGCTGAAGTAATGCATCAGGACAGGCAGCATCCCTGGATAGGAATGGGTGACGATTCGGATTAAGACCCTTATTCAGACTGAGAGTCAGGGGAGAGGGAGCCTTAGAAATATGTAAGAATGCAGATTAAGTGGTAGATTGTGTAAAATCAGTGTTACCTTTCCTAGAATGGGAGATCCTTGAATATCCTTGAAATCTCTTGTGCAGAAAATTACATTGCCTAATAGACAATTCATGATCTAGTTTAGACCTGTTGCCAGGAGTTTTATACTTGGCAGGAAACTGGTAGTGATGTGAAAAATCAGCCATGAACTTATACGAGAAAGCTGCCAAAAAAGGCCAAATAACATGGAATTGAAAGATTGAACAAGTAATTAGATTGTGGGGGATGTCATGTAAAGACTAGATTATTGCTATTAGCTATAAACATCAAGAGTCTCTAAAGGCACTAAGGGAAGAATAGCAGAGGCCAGAGCTACAGCTACAGAAATCAAAGGTCATAGAATCATTGAGAGTCACACTGAAATATAGCATGAAAACAGGCTATTTCGTTCACCACATCCATGCCAACCACAGGGCTGCCATTTGTATTAATCCCATCATTTAGCATTTGACCCATTTGCCTAGGTGATTCAAGTCCTCAGCTAAACACCTTTTAAGTACTGTTAGCAATTCTACTCACCATTCTCCAGCTGAATAAGACCCCTCAGATACCCTCTTAACACTTATTCTGAATCTATGTGCTATAATCTTATCTACCTTTGAGATGGGGAAGGTTTCCTGCAGTCTTTTGTGAGTCTCAACCTGAAACATCACCCATTCCTTCTCTCCAGAGGTGCTGCCTGTCCCACTGAGTTACTCCAGCATTTTTGTGTCTATAAGCAGATACATACCTGGTGAGGTCAGAAAGGTAAATGTTATTGATAACAGCGTCAATGACGTTTATTTAGCACATTGCAGACAGTCCACCTATTTTACCTTATGAATCACAGTGACATATTTAAGAGTGAATCTTGCTGAAGCCAAATAGCTGTAGTGATATCTAAACAAGGAATAGTTCAATAAAGCATACGTACTATTTTGACATCCATGGGTGTATATTGAAGCCTCATGTGGCAGCAGAGCAGACCAGAAAGGATGAATGGCTTCCTTCTGCAATGTTTGAGATACAAGGGACTGAAGGGGATGGAATCTTGAGCAAAAACTGAACCAGCAGTCTGCCAGCCGTCTGCATTTTGCTCTTTCTGTGATGTTATTATTCTATGATTTTATCTCTGAGAATTCAACAAGTACAGAGATAAGAATTCACTAGTCATTTTGAACGAAACAATTTGGGTTGGACAGTAACAAATATTCCTTTATTAAACGAAGAGGTTTTGTGTAATTCATGAGAAGGGCAGATTGCAGGATGCGGAAAGCAAGACAAATCCTGGAAGCTCACTCAACTAGTGCCGCAGGGTGGGGAGATGTGGGATGGACCTACATTCACATTGGGGTCAGGCTGACCAAGAGCTTGTGGTTAAAGATAAAATATAGTGCTCCTTATCCTAAGGAGACTGTGACATGATCCTGGCAGGAAGCAAAGAACGGTATAATAGGAAGCTCAATCCATTTCTTGTTGATCTTATCTCTGGAGAAGCCACAAGAAAGAAAGCAAAAGAGAGAGAGGCAAAATTATCTACATCTGCCACTGCCTGGAGAAATTGGCTAACATTATTACTAGTGTTTGCTAGCCCAGTTATGTTAACTGGAGGCAA